>NC_092819.1:113530196-113833226 GCF_023375885.2 Dermacentor andersoni | reverse complement strand
AATAACACGATACCTCCTCCCGTGGAAGCTCATCCATACTTATACGCTTGAAATTCTTTACAAACGCAGATTCAACATCAGCTTAAATGCTTCATATTGCGAAACAGTTTGCATGAGAGTCGGGACTCCATTCCGGTGGCCTGATAGAGTTAATACTACAATTGGCCTTATTTATTTTTCTCCGAGCTCTTGGTTATTTTTGTCCGGCGTTTGACAAAGAGCTACATATGTAGTCTAAGGAAAATAAAAACGCCATAATAACTGGCTACACTGCCATAAACTTCTTAGATGAAAGCAGTAGATAACATACGATTGTAATAACTCTTTTCACAATTGTGACTTCGAATCTCTGCTTCGTCATCTAACTCGTTGAATGAATAAAAACTTAAGTATCATTGGCCAGTGTTTTATCGAAACTTCGTTCTTGCTAAAAAGAATTCATTATTCGATTTCATAGCAGACACCATCACTCTGTATCACTTTGTTACGAGAGCTCGAACCTTTAACACAACACAACGCAATATTTTGCCAAAATAGATTCCTGCAATCGAATACTGAAGCTGACTGGTCACGTGAAACCTGTCATCGTATCCCGTGCTTTTAATATGAGTATATCTCTATAATTTCCACATGCATTGAGTCCTCTTCTCGAACGTATGCATGTAAAAAACTAGTTCATTTCCACATAACTCCGGTTTAACTACTCGCTTTCTGCGAAGTTTAAGACATAAGGATCTCCTTCAGAGGCAAACAATACAGCAGCCTTACAATCAGTGTTTGAAAATCAGGTATAATAACCAACTACTGTAGTGTGACAGAGTTATTATAAAAAACGATGAAGCGATACTATGAAGTCGTGTTTTGTTTTTTCAAGGGCGCAGGTATGTGAGAGATACGCCGTGTTCATTGACCCTTGTGCGCATGGAGAAAATTGTGAGGACTGCACGCCAAGGTACTGTGCCAGAAGACATGCTTCGCTCCATTTGTCCCCTAACCAATCTGCACTACATGGCCGCGCATACTCCGGAATAAACTCTTCCTCCGCTCCACAGATAGAACATGGCAATCCACACTGAGCAACGATGAACATCTTCCAGAAAAAAGTGATTCATATACACGGGTCGTACCTGCGTTCCACTGAATCTGTTTACTACTTTCACCTCTTTCATTTATGCTTGAATTTACCTTATTATTCACATGTGGCATGTTTAATGTATCTGCTATGGTTTTGCTTCGATGTACTAAAGAGAAAAAAGTGGCTTACCGACGTCACAAACTTGCGCTTGTTCTTGGGAGGTCTCTAATTCGAATAGCGAGTTCGTGGTGTATTTCTTTCCTTCGTGTTTTTTTTTATCTGCAATATTTATTAACATAGCCTGTCGACTTGTGCTGCTATTATGTACTCATGTTTCAGCCCCAAGCCTAAGACGATGGGTTCGTGCCAAGGAAATTTAAGCGCCCCGGAGCGCAGCGCAGTACAAAAGCAGGAGGGGGGGGGGGGATGAGGGGTAATGTAGGCGCCACTTTAGCTCCCGCAGCTTATGAATGCTGACACGTTCTTACTGCGAATTTGTCCTAGTGTGTGCTTCGCCCTTACGGAGTCGGAATCGGCCACTGCGATCCCGTTTAGAGGTAAATTAATCGCTTGTTTCGGTTAGTGCGAATCGCCATCAGCTAGGGAAGAACGAAGCAAAGCTTGTCCTACTGCGTAGTACCTAGGCGAAGTCCCCACAGTTATCTCGCGCAACTCACGCATGTACACAGGCGCGGCGAAAACGCGGCGCAGCTCTTGAGTGTCCGCGCCTTTGACGAGATGGAAAGACTCACTATGAGGAGAGGTTCTTGCAAACAAAGAACACTTATCACAAACAATAAGAATGTTGCATTATTAAATCTTTTCATAAGCAGTTTAGCTCGCAAATCATAAATTAATTTAGGCATAATGGAAATGTTTTCTCCACTTCAACTGACATCACTGGTTCGTTATTTAGATTATGTTTTGCCCTGCCCACCAGCTATGCATTTAGTTTAGGACCATAACACACAGGTAATATTAGATTTATTTTTCTTTCTCCAACTACACCTTGATAAATTTCGTCTACAGTTCACAGTTTTAGGAAGGCCAGTGCAATCTTGAATAGCGTTCTTCGCTAGGACGTTAAAATAAGTACTCAGCATTAGGCCGATGCACTCACATACATAGCCTAATCTCTCAAACTGTTGTATCAGAAAAATAAAAATTTAAGAAATGATAAAAATATTCAAAAAGAGTGTTATGACAAATTTACCTATCTTAGACCCAACGGAACTGTCTTGTTTTTGAGTAACTATAAAGAAAGTCTATCTAAAAGAACAATCGCCTCATTATTGAAGAAAAGTAAATTTAGTGATCGATGGGCAGTTTGGCTGCCATTCTAGATATTCAATTTAATTAGCAGTGAATACTCTGGTACACAACATTAAAAGAGGCACTGAGTCCAGGTTTTGAGTCCGTTTATATTATATACAACATGTTTTGAATTCCAATAACCTCGACATTAATTTCTTTTAACTTCAGTCAATCGCTATAGTAGGCCCACCTTTACAACTATTAAAAAGGTGTGCGCCAGACAGCGAAGTAACAGTTAGTGTTTGAGTGACCGTTAGTAACTATATCAAGCGTACCGCAAGGGTGTATGCTTGGGGCGCTTCTATTTTAAATGTATGCTAGTAACTTTTCTAATTGTCCTTATCCTGCTACTCAATGCATCCCTTATGTTAATAATAGAACCAACTTCTCTTCAAGTGATATTAAACCTGGTTGCCAAACCAAACTATGATGTAAATAATTTTATCTTATGGTGTCAAAATCACAAACTTTTTTAACCCCTGTAGAACAAAATTTATTATCGTTAGCTAACATCCCGAAATCAGCAATAATAGTTCTTCAATTTACATAAACTATCACTCCGTTTATTCATTGATAGGTGCCCATTTTGGAGCATCGAAATCGAAAATGAACGGAAAGGCATGGCTTATGGTGCAGCACTAAAACTGAAAATTTAATATCGTGTGTAAAATTTCATTAAAGCTCTTAATGAAAGGTAACCCAGGAGCTTGTTCCAGCTTCAGCGTGGGCGTTCAAGATTTGTTCTTTTCCCTTCCGCTAAACACGCTCGTTCAGTTCCTTCAAGACTGCATTGAGGAGGAAAATAATTAGCATGTATTTCAAAGAGAATTAGGAATTAACACAGAATTTTTTCTACAAATCCTGTCTTTCGACCTCATAAATACATACGTTGCTTGGTAAGGACAAACATTCACGCAAAAGCGTGTGTGTGTGTGTGTGTGTGTGTGTGCGTGTAAAAGTTGCCGCACTCCTAACTAAATATTTTCTTATCCGCGTTGACAAAAAGTGGAGAACGCCTTGACCGGTGATCTTATACGCCTTTTCAGGTACGTGGATGATTTTCTTGTGCTTGTAGAATTCCTCAAGGCTAAGAGTGTGCCACATGCTCTTAATATTTTTAACCCATTAGGGACCAGTTTCTTCTTTTTCTTGATATCTTGAAATAAATATTATATATTAACTTATCTTTGTACTAATAATTCACATGCAAAAAAGTAATACACTTGCCTAATTAGTTCTTGAAATATAGCCCGTGACCATATGGTCACACTGGGCCCTTACGCTACAGCAAAATACGCAAAGTGAAAAGCATTTATTTAAAGCCATGAAACATCACAAAAAACATACATAACGAATAGTCGATCACTTATTTAGTGTGATATGGTTTAAATCATGGAATACACATGCCGTCGTCATACTTTGCACATTGTGTGTGCACTGCGCTGTTGCAATTATCTCATGCACACCTCCACCTCTTGCCATTAAGTATTGGTGCAACAAAGTTGGCCACTTGGTCATACCGTGCACCAGTCAGGACAATACCAGTCTTTGGGATTCTGCGTTGACCAGGTCCTTTATGCTTATTGGCCCATCGCATCAGGTAGCTTTGTACAATTTGCCTGCGGAATTCCACCTGTGTGACGTTGAACCCTTTGCTACGAATTAGCGCCCAAGCGTTGCTGATAGATACATCGCAAAGTCAAGTGAAAATTGGCCCCCACCACTTTTTGCCACCGATTACAATCCTGTGGGCGCATACATTTGCATCAATCTGGTCCGTACCTCTCATAAAACTTGTACTGAGCAACAGTGTTTTTTGCGGGCCACCTCGATTTGCTTCTTCTGAACACGAGAGTACCTGTCTGCAGATGACATTGAATCTACGCCGTGAATGGTGCTTGCGATCGTTACTACAGAATTGTCCAGAATTGTCGTCCAGCGGACAATAATTATCCCTTTGTCGCTCAGCACGGGCTCTTCGTGCCCGCGAGGTTGGCGCTTGAAGAATTGTGGTCGAGCGATAAGGCACTCTGCGGTAACACGGTTCTGATTCACTGTGCCCGTGCCTTCATAGCCCTGCGGCTTGAGATGCACGAGTAGCGGCATGCCTGTGAGTAAATTATCAAAATAGAAAAAGAAACGAAGGTCGTGCGTCTCTGCTGCGAGTTCATCCACCATTTGAAGAAGTGGCGCCGCTGCTTTTCCAAAGTCCTTCTCATATTTTGCAGATGTTGCGGGATCCCCTGCTTGCCTTGATACACTTTGAAGTTTACAAGGTATCCGTTCTTGGCATTTGGAAAGCATACTTTATACCCGAAGCGGATAGGCTTTCCGCGTACAAACTGTTTACAGCCCTCACGACCATAATACTCAATCATACTTTCGTCATAGCTCAGGTGACGCACAGGTTGAAAGTGCTCCAGAATTCTTGCTTTCAATAGTGCCATCAATGGACGCAACTTTGCCAACTTGTCACTAAGCGTTAGGCTTGCATTTCGCACAGTACAGGAATCGCATTATCTGTACGAAGCGATTTCTTCGCATAGCATTGTAGGCCATCGTGTGGCGCATATCCAAGCCGCTGTCCCAATAGCACTTTTTCCCTGGCAAGCGGTTATAGCCGGACAAAACCAGCACTCCAAGAAAACCTAATTCTTCTTTGGTAACCTCCGGATCTGGCATATTGAAAAATAATGCATACTTTCTTGTTTGTTCGACTATCAGCTCCACGACGGCTTCGTCAAAAAAATATTGCGAACAACTCAACAGGTGAAAAGCCCCTGTAAGCAGCAAAGTTTGGGTAGGGAAATATGCGAAGGCTTTTCTGGAGATCACCGTTCGTCCACTTAGAAGCAGTGGATAATGACACATGTACTTATCTTTATCGGGCGACCACGTTTCGCCACTTAACAAATGTAATCGCACAGCGAGGGACGCGCCTGCATGATCAGACGTTTCTGGAAAGTTATCGATGCTTCTACCCGGCTGTCTGTTTCGCCGAACCGTGTGTTATCTGATTTCATCGCGTAACGTGAATGGTGTAAAACTTTGTGGAAGGCACGCGGGTCCGAACGATTAGTCTGGAACATTCGACGACTGCTCTATAAAAGCCGACGCGCTTGACCCGCTGATCAGATTTCCGACGATCGCCGACCGTGTTCGCCGCTATCGTTGTGCTATAAGTGTAGCCTGTTTTGTGGGCACAGGTTCGCCCAATAAAAGCTAGTGTTGTATTCCACCGTACTGCTTCTTTCTTCACCGTCACTACCACGTGACATCTGGTGGCGGTGCTTTTCGTTCATGTACAGGACGCCCCCGACAAGCCGTGATCCCAGCCCAGACCGCAAACAGAACAACAACGTAGTCCCGGACCACCGAGCAAGCCGCCGTCTTCAACAGCTGCCCCCGGAGCACGGACTTCTACCTGAGAAGACAAAGAAGATTGTGGCCAAGGCAACCCCAATGGCAGCCCCAGCGTCCCCCATCGTGCTGCAGCAGCCCAGGGAACCACCGACGTTCCCCGGTTCCACATTTGAGGACCCGGAAACCTGGCTGGAAACGTATGAGAGGGTCGCTACGTTTAACAACTGTGCAAGCGACGACAAGCTACGACATGTCTATTTCGCATTGGAGGACGCCGCCAAGACGTGGTTCGAGAATCGAGAAGCCACCTTGACGACGTGGGACCTCTTCCGAAGCGGCTTCCTGCAAACATTTCAAAGCGTCGTGCGAAAAGAGCGAGCCCAAGCTCTACTGGAGACAAGAGTGCTGCTGCCGAATGAGACGATCGCGATCTTCACTGAGGAAATGAGCCGTCTGTTCCGCCACGCCGACCCCGAAATGTCCGAGGAGAAGAAAGTACGTCGAAGAAAGTACGTCTACTGATGCGTGGTGTAAAAGAGGAACTTCTCGCCGGTATGGTAAGAAGCCCACCGAAGACCGTCGACGAGTTTCTTCGTGAGGCGACGAGCATCGAGAAGACACTCGAATTGCGGAACCGGCTATTCGACCGACGCACCAAGCCAACAAGCTACTCCGGAATTCAATCGCTGGCCACGGACGATCTATGCGAGACCATCAGGGCCATTGTGCGCGAAGAACTGCGCAAGGTCTTGCCATCGTCGCAGCCTCAAGTGGCCTCGATCGCCGACATCGTGAAAGAAGAGGTGCACCGATCGCTAGGAGTTCCTGAGCTGCAACCACAATTACCGCAGCCCCAGCCAGAAGCGATGACATACGCCGCCGTCGCACGCCGTCCAGGTCCCCCTCCGCGACCACGCCAGGGCCCTGCAACGAGGCAATTCCGTCGTCCACCGCCGCCGCCGCCAGCTCGCCCACCCGTTGCCCAGCGCACCTACGCGAGGAAGACGGACATTTGGCGCGCCCCCGACCACCGCCCGCTCTGCTACCACTGCGGCGAAGCCGGCCATGTGTACCGCCGATGCCCATACCGCGACCTGGGATTGCGAAGCTTCGCCGTAAACGCACAGCGCCCGAGGGAAGGTGAACGACCTCGTGACGTCGCCGACTACCTCGCCGCTACTCAGTGGAGCCCTCGACGACCATCGCGTTCGCCATCACCAGGCCGCTACCTGTCGCCGCAGCGCCGACCATACACTGGCCCAGCCCGGGGCCGGTCAGCGAGCCCATATCTGGAAAACTAAAAGCAGCAACCGATGGAGGTGCGGTTGCTGTTCGTCGAACTGACGAAGATCCTCCGCCGCCGACGAAGACGACGAAGAAACGATCTCGACGACATAACAACGACACGCCGCCGTCCCGACGAAGTCAGGAAGGCAAGACTACACCGACGAACGACGACTTAACGACGCGACGTTCCAACTTCAGTTCAACACGACGCAGCCGTGATCCGACGCCACGACCTAACTGCAACGCCAGACAAAGAACCACCGACCTCGACGTGCTTCTCGACGGCCACGCAGTCACTGCCTTAGTCGACACAGGGGCCGATTACTCCGTAATGAGTGGACACATCGCCACCCAGTTGAAGAAGGTTAAGACTGCATGGGAGGGCCCCCAAATTCGGACCGCTGGAGGACACCTCATTACGCCGAGTGGAATGTGCACGGCAAGAATAACCATTCATGACCGGACTTACCCTGCCACCTTCGTTATCCTCCAACAGTGTTCACGAGACGTCATTCTCGGCATGGACTTCCTGAATCAACATGGCGCAGTCATCGACCTGAAGTCGACATCGATAACGCTGTCACAAGATCAAGCGATACCGCCGGAGAGCTGTCGTAGTCACCACGCCTTGAGTGTGCTCGAAGATCAAGTGAGCATCCCGCCGCGTTCCAGCATTATTATTTCCGTCGGCACTGAAACACCCGCTGACGTAGAAGGCGTCATCGAGGGCGACCAACATCTACTGCTGGACCGTGAAATCTGCGTCGCAAGAGGGATCGCTCGACTCCACGGAGGGCAAGGGGAAGTTATGCTAACCAACATCAGCCAAGAGTTCAAGCACATCAACAAGGGCACGACAATCGCATACATGGAGGAAATTGTGGAAACCAGCAATGCCTTTGTCCTCTCGGATTCAGCCGCATCTACCCCGATGAGCATTATCCCCGAACCAGACTTCGACGTGAATCCAAGTGTTCCTATGAGTAAGCAGCAACAGATGAGAAGTCTTCTCCGACGATACAAAGACTGCTTTTCGACGTCATCGAGGATTCGACAAACACCAGTTGCAAAGCATCGCATAATAACCGAAGAGAGCGCTCGACCCCTCCGCCAGAGCCCTTACCGAGTTTCGACGCGAGAATGTGAAGCTATTAGGCAACAAGTCGACGAAATGCTGCGCGACGACATCATCCAGCCGTCGAAAAGCCCGTGGGCCTCTCCGGTAGTCCTGGTAAAGAAAAAGGACGGAACACTGCGCTTCTGCGTCGATTATCATCGACTGAACACGATCACGAAGAAGGATGTGTACCCCCTTCCACGGATAGATGACGCATTGGATCTGCTCTGCAACGCTAAATACTTCTCGTCGATGGACCTCAAGTCTGGCTACTGGCAAATAGAAGTCGACGAGAGAGATCGCGAAAAGAGTGCCTTCATCACGCCAGACGGCCTCTACGAGTTCAAGGTCATGCCATTCGGACTGTGCTCGGCGCCTGCAACGTTTCAGCGCGTTATGGACACGGTGTTAGCCGGACTAAAGCGGCAGACGTGCCTTGTTTACCTGGATGACGTCGTGGCTTTCGAGGGAAATTTCGTCGATCACCTTAGGCGGCTTGCGACAGTGTTAGAAGCCATCAAGTCATCAGGGCTCACTGTAAAGCCGGAAAAGTGCCGTTTCGCTTACGATGACCTTTTGTTCCTAGGGCACGTGTTCAGCAAATCAGGAGTACGCGCCGACCCACAGAAGACAGCTGCCATCGCAAAATTCCCGCAGCCAACCGACAAGAAGGCAGTGCGCAGATTCCTTGGCATGTGTGCCTACTATAGGCGCTTTGTCAAGGACTTTTGACGCATCGCGGAGCCGCTAACACATCTAACCAAATGTGATGTCACGTTCAAGTGGGAAACGCCTCAGGCCAAGGCATTTCAAGAACTCAAACGACGCATGCAGTCGCCGCCTGTATTTGCACACTTCGACGAGGACGCCGATACCGAAATCCACACTGACGCCAGTAGCCTAGGCCTCGGTGCCGTCCTAGTCCAGAGGAAAGAAGGACTTGAAAGGGTGATATCGTATGCTAGCCGGTCGCTGTCAAAAGCGGAAAGCAACTATTCTACGACTGAAAAGGAATGCCTCGCCATCATTTGGGCTACAGCTAAATTCCGCCCTTACCTCTATGGCAGGCCATTCAAAGTCGGCGCGGTGGAGCCTCAGACTACAAGAATATGACGTCACGGTAATATACAAGTCCGGAAGAAAACACTCCGATGCCGACTGCTTGTCGCGCGCCGCCATCGAACCCCCGACGCAAGACGACGAGGACGACGACGCCTTCCTTGGGATAATAAGCGCGGAAGACTTCACTAAACAGCAACGAGCCGACCCGGAGCTAAAAGGCCTCGTCGAGTATTTGGAAGGGAACACCGACGTTGTCCCTAGGGCATTTAAGCGCGGGTTTTCGTCGTTCACGCTAGAAAACAACCTGCTCGTGAAGAAGAACTTCTCACCTGTCCGCGCCAGCTACCTTCTTGTTGTACCGTCAGCGCTGCGTCCAGAAATACTGCACGCCCTACACGACGATCCAACCGCTGGGCACCTCGGATTCTCCCGGACGCTGTCGAGAATACAGGAAAGGTATTACTGGCCGCGTCTTACCGCCGACGTCGCCCGTTACGTCAAGACATGCCGAGACTGTCAACGACGCAAGACACCACCGACAAAGCCAGCATGATAACTACAGCCGATCGAACCTCCTCGCCGACCATTCCAGCAGATTGGGATGGATTTGTTGGGGCCGTTTCCGATATCAACATCGGGAATAAGTGGATCGTCGTGGCGACGGACTATCTCACCCGTTTTGCTGAAACTAAAGCTCTACCAAAAGGCAGCGCAGCCGAAGTGGCGAAATTTTTCGTGGAGAACATCCTGCTGCGACATGGTGCCCCAGAAGTCCTCATCACCGACAGAGGAACGGCTTTTACAGTAGAACTCACCCAAGCCATTCTGCAGTACAGCCAGACAAGCCACAGGAGGACAACTGCCTACCATCCGCAGACTAATGGTCTCACGGAGCGCCTGAACAAGACCCTCGCCGACATGCTAGCAATGTACGTCGACGTCGAACACAAGACGTGGGACGCGGTCCTGCCGTACGTAACCTTTGCGTACAACACGGCGGTGCAAGAAACAACACAGATCACGCCGTTTAAGCTGGTTTACGGCAGGAATCCGACGACGACGCTCGACGCCATGCTGCCCCACGTCACTGACGAAGAGAATGTTGACGTCGCTAGCTATCTCCAGCGCGCCGAAGAAGCCCGACAGCTCTCCCGCCTGCGAATCAAGAGCCAGCAGAGGACCGACAGCCGACACTACAACCTCCGACGACGCTTCGTTGAGTACCAACCTGGCGACCGTGTTTGGGTCTGGACCCCGATACGCCGACGAGGACTCAGTGAGAAACTACTCCGACGCTATTTCGGACCCTACAAGGTCATCCGACGTATTGGCGCTCTGGACTATGAGGTCGTGCAAGACGGCATTTCGCATTCACAGCGGCGCCGCGCACGATCTGAAGTGGTCCACGTGGTGCGCCTTAAACCCTTTTACGGACGCTGACAAACTTCGCCATTTTTTGTTCTTTTCTTTGCTACGAGTGCTTTTGTTTATTACCTTCGTTTGTTTGGAGCATCGGGTCGATGCTTTTTAGAGGGGGGTATTGACACATGTACTTATCTTTATCGGGTGACCACGTTTCGCCGCTTAACTAATGTAATCGCACAGCGAGGGACGCGCCTGCATGATCAGACGTTTCTGGAAAGTTATCGATGCTTCTACCCGGCTGTCTGTTTCGCCGAACCATGTGTTATCTGATTTCATCGCGTAACGCGAATGGTGTAGAACTTTGTGGAAGGCACGCGTGTCCGAACGATTAGTCTGGAACATTCGACGAGTGCTCTTTAAAAGCCGACGCGCTTGACCCGCTGATCAGATTTCCGACGATCGCCAACCGTGTTCGCCGCTATCGTTGTGCTATAAGTGTAGCCAGTTTTGTGGGCACAGGTTCGCCCAATAAAAGCTAGTTTTGTATTCCACCGTACTGCTTCTTTCTTCACCGTCACTACCACGTGACAATAATTTCGCAGGAATGGCCGCATCAACTACGGCAGAAGAAACCTCTCATGTTGCGTCACGTTGCCTCCCTGGGGTCGTCATCGTCCGAGTCGGATCCACAAATACGGCGTCCATCAGAGAAAACAATTTCAGCGTCGGCTCATAGCTGCCGCCAGAGTATATTGTCAATGAGCCCGCCTTAGTCTTTATCGGCCGACTCTTCATCCGAATAGGTGCTAGCCTCTCGCGGGTCGATATATATCACTGACACGTCGTCATCGTCTTCTTCGAGTATCTTCGCTATTTATTCCAACATCAACCTATTCAGACATTAAAATAAGAAATAACCACTGCGGTAATGCGCCAGCAGACGTGCAAGAGATGAGAATTCAGTTTAAAAAAGCATTAAAAGTTAGGTAGCCTAAAGGCCTAGCGTGACCAAATGGCAACGCGCAAGATAACACGCTCGTTGACGGATAAATCCAGCATAAATATTCCAGAAATGCTCACCTAAGGTCACGTATTCGAAGAGCAATATGGAGGTATGGATATCGAACTATTGCTTAAAAAAGTGAAAAAAAAAACAGATTACTCCTTGTAGTGATGCATGGGGACGCTACTCACATAGCAACACTTATTCCCGCCTTTGCGAGGGGCTCCCACAACACGACTGACACCTGCTGCCGCTTGATATCAATAAAGGGAACTCTCATCTGTCTAACGGCATGTCAAAGGCGATTGTGCTGCCGTTTTGTTAATCTTAATTAAATGAAATCCACTGTGCAGACTAACGTGATTATATGGTCACGCTGGTCTTTATTGGGTTAAGCAAATCGGCTGCTTGTTCAAATTCAAATCATAGCACAGCATTCCAAATCAGAACATACTTCCATACTTAGATTTAAAGCTAACTCTCGAACACGACCAACTCTGTTGGCAGTACTCCCGTGGGAGTGAGAAGCCCCTGTTTAACCACAGGCCATGCCACTCAAAACTCAAACTTGTAAAAAAAATGCGATTGTTGCCGGCCGGAATGGCCATCATCATCATCATCTTTATCATCATCATCAGCCTGATTATGCCCACTGCAGGGCAAATGCATCTCCCATACTTCTCCAAAACCCCGGTCATGTACTAACTGCGGCCATGTCGTCCCTGCAAACTTCTTAATATTATCCACCCACCTAACTTTCTGCCGCCCCCTGCTACGCTTCGCTTCCCTTGGAATCCAGTCGGTAACCTTTAATGAACATCGGTTATCTTCCCTCCTCATTACATGTCCTGCCCATGCCCATTTCTTTTTCTTGATTTCAACTAAGATGTCATTAATTCACGTTTGTTCCCTCACCCAATCTGCTCTTTTATTATCCCTTAACGTTACACCCATCATTCTTCTTTCCATAGCTCGTTGCGTCGTCCTAAATTTAAGTAGAACCCTTTTCGTAAGCCTCCAGGTTTCTGCCCCGTAGGTGAGTACTGGTAACACACAGCTGTTATACACTTTTCTCTTGAGGGATAATGGCAACCTGCTGTTCATGATCTGAGAATGCCTGCCAAACGCACCCCAGCGCAATCTTATTCTTCTGATTATTTCCGTCTCATGATCCGGATCCCCCGTCACTACCTGCCCTAAGTAGATGTATTCCCTTGCCAATTCCAGTGGCTCGCTACCTATCGTAAACTGCTGTTCTCTTCCGAGACTGTTAAACATTCCTTTAGTTTTCTGCAGATTAATTTTTAGACCCACCATTCTGCTTTGCCTCTCCAGGTCAGTGAGCATGCATTGCAAATGGTCCCCTGAGTTACTAAGCAAGGCAATATCATCAGCGAATCGCAAGTTACTAAGGTTCTCTTCATTAACTTTTATCCCCAATTCTTCCCAATCCAGGTCTCTGAATACCTCCTGTAAACACGCTATGAATAGAATTGGAGAGATCGTATCTCCCTGCCTGACGCCTTTCTTTATTGGGATTTCGTTGCTTTCTTTATGGAGGACTACGGTGGCTGTGGAGCCGCTATAGCTATCTTTCAGTATTTTTACATACGGCTCGTCTACACCCTGATTCCGTAATGCCTCCATGACTTCTGAGGTTTCGACAGAATCAAATGCTTTCTCGTAATCAATGAAAGCTATATATAAGGGTTGGATACATTCCGCACATTTCTCTATCACCTGATTGATAGTGTGAATATGGTCTATTCTTGAGTAGCCCTTACGGAATCCTGCCTGGTCCTTTGCTTGACAGAAGTCTAAGGTGTTCCTCATTCTATTTGCGATTACCTTAGTAAATATTTTGTAGGCATACTTAAAGAAAAGAGCGCTACGAAGACGCGGACTAAAAGAGGAACATATACGACGGACATGTTCCTCTTTTAGTCCGCGTCTTCGTAGCGCTCTTTTCTTTAAGTATGCAAAACCAACTCGCCCACATCAAGCTTCTGCTGCAGTTTGTAAGCAATTGACAGTAAGCTGATCGGTCTGTAATTTTCAAGTCTTTGGCGTGCCCTTTTTAAGGATTAGGATTATGTTAGCGTTCTTCCTAGATTCCGCTACGCTCGAGGTCATGATGCATTGCGTATACAGGGTGGCCAGCTTCTCTGGCCACCCTGGGTTTGTGAATGGGTTTGTTGAACAGAGCTTAACAGCTGTGTTAATCTCACCCGCGACCACGAACCTTTATTTCGGGAATGACAAGTGCTTTTATTGAAATTGAGAATGCGCGCACGCTTGCTGTAAGGTTCCAAAAATCAAGTGTTCTTTTGTTCTATAAACGCAGTTGCAAGTCAGCGCCATCTGTGTCCTACCCTCTGTCTCGGTGTGTTTTGTCGTTAGCGCTGTTTTTAAACATTATGTAAAAGCACCAACTCGCCCAATCTGCAGTTCATTTAAAATATGACGTTTGTCCGGATTATAGTTGTTTGACAGCCATTTCATTTGCTGGCCAGGAGAGCGCCAGACCAGCCCTGTGACGATAAAAGTTTATGACTTTGGCCTGCTTTACGTGCTAACTTAAGACAAAGTCACACTAGTGCACATCAAGCTGTCGTTTTCGCTGTCATGCCAGGAACTGCTGACTGTTGTTTCTTCCCTAGCAGACACAGTTGTCCCAAAGCCGACGACAACCAAAGCCGCGGCTCCGTGGTCATCCCATTCTGTACTTGTCGGGAATTTCAGAGGTATGTGTTCATTTCATTTTCTTACCTCTAGCGGCGCAAAATATGATGACGAAGAGGTGGAACAGAGAAGGAAACACCACTGCACTATTTTGTCCGTAATTTAGAAGCACTGATGCAATCGTAAGATTAAGCCAGCTGCCCACCTTTCGTACTTCGTTCTGCCCACGAATTACAGAGTGAAGCTTTTCTTTCATTCAGATGGAAAACTAAACTGTCTGCAGCTAGCATGCCAGGGGGCAGCATAGCTTTGTGGCACAATGTACACTGCCAAAACAACCAGAAATAGTTGCAATGCCGGTAACGGTTGAAATTAGTGCAATGGTAAAGATGAACGATGGTCTCTTTACAGGCACACCACCATAGAGTTTTAGTCGACATTTAAAAGATATACAAATAATGATTTAGACACTTTCTAGCTGAAATGTTCCGGGTTGCTAGATGAAGACTTTCTCCTGAAGCTGTAGCATGTCATTTGTTGCTCAAGTTCAGTTCATTTGTTTCTAGCACTTATAGAGGGAGCGGAAAAAGCTAAAAGACATTACGCCTCAGAGAGGCCCCTGTTTACACTGCTGACATTTGATATAAAGCTACCATCATATTTGATACCGCTCAATTTATATACTTTGTCCACACAGCGTATGTCATTATTTTTTAAACGTGCACGTTTCACACAAATGACATTCTCATGAACTCGTGTATGCATTTGAGTGAAACTGAAATTTGACACAAAGCAGCAAATACTGTAAGCCCTTTTTTTGTATGAGTGTCAATTTTCGTGGAGCATTTTTCATTCCTCTTCAGATTACGCGGGAAGCAGCGCAACAGTATTTAAAATAAGAACATATGCAACTGAACTGGTATTTAAATTCTTTCTTTCCGCACTTTCCGTTTTTGATGCAGCTCAGTCTCGCAAGTTCTACGACTCATCGAGGGACGTCATGACGCCACTTCAGGCCAAAGTGTCCAAGTATAGAAAGCCAATATCAAGACTGCGCAAAATGGAACGCAAGGCACCAGCGACCCTTTCAGAAACTCCAGATTATGCTAGGAGCCCTTCCTACCACCTGGCGAGCCTCTATGCATCAAGGCCCTGCTCGACATTAAGCGCAACTGTCAGTGCACATCGTGAATCATTTACTTCAGGGTACGCACTTGCGGACGAGCCAGTGTTTCCTCCGTGGTGTTGGAGCCATCTGCAAGTACATATAATGATTCCAGGACTACAGAAGAAGACAGGTATACCGGCCCCTGCTCTAAAACAGCTGAGTTACTTCTTTTGCATGAAAAGTACAGCAACCGCGTGCACATCTACACCGATGGATCTACTACGTCGCCCAGTTATGGCGGTGCGGTGATTATACCAACGCGAGGAATAACACTGCGGTTCAAGACATCGCATATCACGACCTCAACGGTGGCACAACTAACGGCTCTGCGTCGTGCACTGGAATTCATTGATTCTGAAAGACCTTGATAATGGGCTGTGTTTTGTGTTTCAAAACCGGCATTACAGCGCACGCAGTCAGTTCTCCGACGCGGATGTCATGAACAATTGACACACGAAATCGTGAAACTTCACCATCACGTCCAAAAAAAAAAGGTCACGAGGTTGTTTTTCAATGGGTACCTGGCCATTGTGGAATCAGTGGCAATGATTTCGCTGATAACGCTCCTCGCACAGCACATCAAGAAGAGAACAGCGTTCGAATTCCGCTTTCGAGGCCAGACACAGCAAGGCTGCTTCAACACCTGGCACGCCGTCTCTCACTGAGCGAGTGAAACTCGCCAAACTTACGACTCCCACGACTGCAACGATTAAGCCCCTCACTGCAACTCCGACTTCCCTTCCGACTTCCTCGGTCTGAAGCTGCGGTTCTCTGTCGCCACTGGTTAGGAGTTGCCTTCGCAAAGGCATTCTCTACATTAATTGGAGTGTCCGACAGTGCAGCATGCGAGGTCTGCGGCACCGAAGAAGATATCGACCACCCGCTCTGCCACTGTGCACGATGTGCCCTATAAAGACAAAAACTTGCTAGGGCTCTCCGAAATTGAACAATCGGCCGCTTTCTGTGCAGGTGCTGCTGGAACACCGCCGCCCCCATCGCTCGTAGGCCCATAAAGCGGTGAAGGCGCTTTTGTGCCTCTTAAGGACGACGGGCTTGTGCGAATGTCTGTGACTATTATTGCAATTTCTAATAGACTACACGTGTCAGCGAACTAAAGGCCAATTTCCTTCTTTCTTTCCATCCTCTCTTTCTCTCCCTGTCATCTTTGTTTTCCTCCTTCCCATTCCTCCGGTGTAGGGTAGCCAACTGTTCGTTATTTTGGTTAACCTCCCTGCCTTCTGCTTTCCTATTTCCCTTCCCCCAGAGTGCATTCGGCCTCATGTAACGAATCAGGCATTTCAACTTATTTCCTGCCACGTGAGTGTGCAGTCAAAGGGTAGCAGGAAACGGTTTCCTTTGTGGCCAAAGGAGTCTGCCCTGCACTTGCATTTTCACGGCCCCCCAACATGCAGCATTTTGTCATTCTACTTAGCGCTTCCCATGCAGCGTTCATGGAGACGATGGTAGAGCAATGTCAGAATGAGCCCTGGAATAATTGCTGGAATACTTCCTACAATATCTTCCAAAACAGAGCCATGTAGCCAGTGTAATCGCGTCCGCTGTGTAGTTTTTGACATAATAACGCTAAAAAAGTATTGCGTTGAATGTTACGCAAAATGTCAGCCATCGATTTACTGATCGTGGAAGGGAAAGAACATAATCAATAGCAGATAAGGCCATGGTATTCCTTCTGTCTGGTATTTAAAAAAATTGAAAAAGGAATCTGTGGTTTCCGTTCCCCCTGCTGACTCGCCCGCTTTAGATGACATATCCCATTTAGTCGGAGAGAAATTCTCCCCTGTAATAGAGGATTCTGCAACCTACTACGTTGCTGGATTTCTGATTATGTACTTTCTTAGAAATGCAAAGAAAAGATTCAGATGCTACGAAGTGCTCAAAGATGAGAATTGGGGCTTAAACAAAAAGCATCAATACTTCACCATACGCAAAGTTCATCATATTCTGGGTAGACGTTTTCGAAACTTGACAGCGCCTTCTGAAGGAGCTTTTGCATTTATAAAGCTACTGGAGGCTCGGTCCCTTTCTGTAAATGAAGAAACGCCCCACGTTTGTGGTGCACTGTATGCGCTAATGACGGATGTTGCCGGTTTTCTTTTTGACTCCCTAGAGTGCCGTGAAAGGTTACTGAGATTGTTTCGTAGAATTCGTGTTTTCGGGCATGTACGTTCCATCAATCAAACCTTAGATAGCATTCGCATCAAGACCTCGGTCAGTAGCTCGGCCGCAGGGCCCTATGGGTGTGTCCGTTCTTTACGTTAGTATGTTTCTTTATGTGGCCTCCGCCAAAGGTGTCTACTACGTCGTCCGCGATTCACTTGACCAGCGCCCTAGTAGACGCCGCGGTTGTCTCTACTCTGTACGGAGCGGCGGTCGAGGATGACATCGAGGCACCCTAGCAGCCACCGGAGAAGTACGCCCCTCCTCCCTCGCCTGACCACCTTGCCTCGCTCGCGACAGGGGAGGGCGTGCATCCGGGCCCCGTTTCTCGCTCGCGCACGCCAGATTAAACCGCGTTCCCCGGCTCACCCTCACAGGCTTTCACTCAAAAGTAACCTCATGGTGACGCCGACAACGATGGCAGAAATTCGTCTGGAGCGTCCACATAATTGCTATCCCAATAAGCAATTGTAAAATCGGGCGTTGATTACGTCATGTATGCGTGAAAAAACTGCTCTAGCCGCGAGCAGCAAGCTAAAGCAAACGGAAGGCTGTCATCGTAGCGGTTCCACGTGGCGTCAATCGGTTGAATTAATAATGACCAGAGAAGAATGGGGCAGGTTAGGCTTCTGATAGAACCTGCCGTGAGTTCTCTTCCCCGGAATGCCATCAGCGGAGTGCACAACGATTCACCGGCTCCGCTCCTTAGTCGATCTAGCGGGGCGCCACGATGCGACCACTTGGCCTATTCCCTTTCCAGCCAAGTGGACAACGCTCCCCTTGCGTCTCTGGGGGCCTCTCTGAGCAAGGTGTAAACTCCCCCTCAACTGTGCCTCCCGCAGAAGCTGGCGCGACCTCCAACGCATGGCATAGGAGTCATGCGCGTGCCGTGCTACGGATGGATAAAATAACATGAATCTGTTACTTACCGTGTTGTTTACATGCCGCAACTTTCTATCACGCGGATTACGAAAGCAGTAACCTCGGAGTTGTTTTCGATTGCCAGAAACATTATCGTACGTGCGCTGCATATGTTCGGCGCAGAGAAGGGCTCCTTGGCGAAGCGCTTTTCGCGTATGTTGGCGATAGATCTTGTTTTCCTTACTTAGGGTTATGTAGAGTTGATTTGCTTGTGACGCTGAACGTTTTGACCACAGCGCGCATAAATTACATATGCTGATAAAGGCTGTCATAAGCGCTTAAAGCCGTTGATTGGACGCTACACTTCATTCAATTATGAAATTGAGCTGTAAAGTGTGATGATGCAAAGGTATGGGGCTCAAAGTAGCATACCACTTTTTTTGCACAATAATATTACTGTTCATCATAATAACAGTTAATATTATTCTTATTATTATTAGATGACATTTTTAACAAGCTGGCATTTAAAAGATGGCATTTAAAAGCATGCTGAAAAAATATTAAAGTATCAATGCGGAACTTAACCTCCAGAAAATTTCGCATCATAATATTTACTTCTTCAACTTCCTTTGTTTTAAGTGTGAGAGAGAGAGAGAGAAACAACCTCATGTAGTCGCCTGCAGAACGACACCATGACTAAATGGCGCCGTGACGCTGGCCCTGACGTCTTCTCAGCGGGTGGTCTCTACTCAACTCCAGCGCGTCTTACTCCCGCGGTCGGTCACCCTGAGGGGCAATGTTCCGTCGGTTTAGCTCGGCCTTTGCCTTTCAAGAACCGCCGAGACCTGCTGGATGGCCCAGGTTTGGCTTTCGTGGTCGTAGCATTCCGCCGCAGTCGCGAGTCGCGGTGGAATCGTTGTACTTGTTGAAGCTGCGTCGGGGAACTTGGTGCAATACCATAGGATGTGCGTCAGGGTGGCCCTCTCCCGCTGGCACACGCGGCACACATCACCCACATATAATTTCGGGTGTAGATGAGGCATTAACAATGGGGTGGGTAAGGACCCAGTTTGCAATTGTCTAAACAGCACCGTCTCCTCTCGGCTCAGCCCCGGGTGCGGGGATGGGAAAGTCCTTCGAGCCCGGCGGTGGAACTGTGTAAGTTCGTTGAACGTCGTCATGCGGTCCTTGGCACTACACCACGTTGGACGGTCGGTTGCAGCGGCGCGGTTGGTTAGCGCTCGCGCCACTGCGTGTGCCGTCTCGTTCTGGTTATCGTGCTTCTCCGACGCATCGTTGCCCGCGTGCGCCGGGAACCACTTAATTTTAACATACCAATTATTTCGTTGCAGGTCAGCAGAGCACAGAAAGCGCACAGCCTCACCACACACTTTGCCCTTGGCGTAATTCCGCACTGCACTTTGCGAATCGCAGAACACCGTCTGGCACCCGAGGTCAGCAGTGGCCAGGGCAATGGCCGCCTCCTCCGCCTGACACGCCTCGCGGACCCGTAAGCTTGGCGCTGCCCTCGTTGCGCCGGACGACGCCTCGATAACGGTAGCTACGAACGCCGCGCAATCTCCCCGGTATTCTGCCGCATCTACGAACCTTGCGTGCTTGTCCTTGGCGTGAAAGTCAATGAGGGGGCTTAGGCCTGTACTATACCTTGAATTTGTACCTCTTAGTAAGTTTCACGACAAGACATGCCACCCTCTCATTAATGCTATAGAATTTCTGTATGTTACCAGCTATATTCTTATTAATCAGGAATCCGACTCCTAGTTCTCGTCTCTCCGCTAAGCCCCGGTAGCACAGGACGTGCCCGTTTTTTAGCACTGTATATGCTTCATTTGTCCTTCTAACTTCACTGAGCCCGATTATATCCCATTTACTGCCCTTTAATTCATACAATATCACTGCTAGACTAGCCTCACTAGATAACGTTCCAGCGTTAAACGTTGCCAGGTTCAGATTCCAATGGCGGCCTGCCCGGATCCAGGGATTCTTAGCAGCCTCTGCTGAGTCACAGGTCTGACCGCCGCCGTGTTCAGTTGCTTCGCAGCTGCTGGGGCCTGGTGGCCGGGGTTTGATTGTTGTATTTATATGGAAGGTTGTGGCCGAGTACTGCACCAGGGTGGCCAATCCTGCTCTGGTGAGGGAGTGCGTTACCGGTTCTGGTCACCGGGGTCAGGCCGCACTCCAGGTCTGTTTATGCAATTTTATCAACACGCGGATTTTTTTTAGTCCAGTGGAAAATTGCGCGGCACCGGGATTCGAACCACGGTCCTCTTGCACGCGATCTGGATGCTCTACCTCTACGCCACCGCTGCACTTCCGCATCCTGCCGCATCCTATGTGCTCAACTACAAAATTACGGGTTTCTTCCAAGCATTTGTAGAACACTATCTCTTAAATCGGTCTCAGATTGTATGTATTGGTGACCTAAAGAGTTCTTCGCGGCATCTTGGAGCAGGGGTTCCACAGGATTCAGTTTTGTCTCCCCTTGTTTTTAATTTGTTTGTCCAGTATGCTGATGATACTGTTACGAGTAGCTGATGTACAAGCCTATTTACAATATATTTACACGTACACCAACGGTGGCAAAGATGGCGACGCTATATCAAGCGGGCCACGTCGTCTTCTTTCTTCTCAGTGCAGCCACACTGTGGCGGCTGTCCCGTAGCATCACCCCCGGCAGTAGAAGCAGCGTCCCGGTGCTTAATCTACACGTCCGCGGCGAAAGGTGTGTGGTATAGTCTCGCCACGTGAACGATGTCACTAGCAGCCGACGATGGCGCTGAGAGGTTGGCGGGGATGACTTCATACGTGACATCGGTGACTTGTCGCTCCACACGGTATGGGCCAGTGTAGCGCGACAGCAGCTTTTCGGAAAGGCCCACACGTCGAATGGGGGACCAATGAAGCACCAGAGAACCCGGAGTAAACTGTACGTCGCAATGGTGGCAATCATAGAGGCGTCTCTGATGCTCATGCGAGGCCTCGAGACGGGTGAAGGCGAGCTGGCGCGCGTGGTCAGCGTGTGCGATCGCGTCGCGGGCGTATTCAGGGGCTGATCGTGTGGCCGAGGGCAGCAAAGTGTCCAAGGGCAACGCGGGTTCTCGGCCATATAGGAGATATAATGGTGAATAGCCGGCGGTGTCGTGACGCGATGAATTATACGCGAACGTCACATATGGTAAGTGAAGATCCCAGTCGTGGTGGTCGGTCGCAACGTACTTCCAAAGCATGTCGGTGATGGTCCGGTTGAGGCGCTTCGTGAGGCCATTGGTCTCTGGGTGGTAGGACGTGCTGAACTTGTGCTTAGTCGAGCAGGAGCGGAGGATGTCCTCGACGACTGCCGACAGAAAGCTGCGGCCATGGTCAGTGAGTAAGTGACGCGGAGCACGGTGCACTAAAATGATGTCATAGGGCAGAAAGTCAGCAACTCAGTAGCACAACTTGTCGGGAGGGCTCTGGTGATTTGGTACCGCGCAGCATAATCAGTAGCGACGGCGACCCATTTATTTCTGGAGCCCGAGAGAGGAAACGGTCCAAGAAGGTCTAGACCAACACGGAAAAAAGGCTCCAGTGGAATGTCGATCGGCTGGAGACATCCAGCTGGAGGTGTGGAAGGCTTCTCCCGCCGCTGACAGGGCTCACAAGTGGCAACGTAGCGCCGCACGGAGCGGGCGTGACCCGGCCAAAAGAATCGACGGCGTACACGATCGTATGTGCGCGAGACGCCCAAGTGTCCAGCCACGGGAGCGTCGTGAAGTTGTTGGAGGACAGTCGAACGCAGGTGCGATGGAATTACGAGCAGAAGGTCATGGCCATGTGGATCGAGATTGGGACGGTGTAGTGTGCCCTCCTTAAGGAGAAACATCCGGAGAGAGGCGTCGCCAGGCGTTGACTCCAGATGGTCAATGAGGGCTCGTAATGAAGGATCGCGACGTTGCTCGTGTCCGATTTCAAGCAAATGGGACACAGAGAAAACGCAAGCGATGGTGTCCGCATCAGCCGGGTCGTCGATGGGGTTGCGGGACAAACAATTGGCATCCTGGTGCAAGCGTCCCGTCTTGTATACCACGGAGGAGATATATTCTTGCAGGCGTAACGCCCAGCGAGCGAGTCGTCCCGTGGGGTCCTTGAGCGAGGATGGCCAGCAGAACGCGTGGTGATCAGTGATGACACAGAAGGGGCGTCCGTACAAGTATGTACTAAACTTGGCCACAGCCCACACAAGAGCGAGGCACTCGCGCTCTGTGATTGAATAATTGCGCTCGGCGGGTGATAGAAGTCGGCTGGCATAGGCTATAACGCAATCATGTCCACGCTGGCGTTGTGCTAACACTGTTCCTATACCGTGACCACTGGCATCAGTTCGTACTTCCGCTGAGGCAGACGGGTCAAAATGAGCCAGAATTGGAGGCGTGGTAAGGAGAGTAGTGAGCTGCGAAAAAGGTGCGGCATGGTTAGGTCCCCAAGAAAATAGGGCGTCTTTCTTCAAGAGGTCGGTAAGGGGACGGGCGATGGTCGCAAAATCTTTCACAAAGCGTCAGAAATAAGAGCACAGCCCTACAAAACTACGAACGTCCTTGGTAGACTTCGGAACAGGAAAGTTCATAACGGCGCGAATTTTTTCCGGATCAGGTCGCACGCCTCTGGCGTCCACGAGGTGTCCAAGGACGGTGATTTGGCGGTGAGCGAAGTGACATTTTGACGAGATCAACTGGAGACCGGCGTGGCGGAACACGTCAAGAATCGCTGAAAGACGGCCCAGATGCGTGTCAAATGTGGGTGAATAAACGATGACGTCGTCCAGATAGCACAAACAGGTCGACCACTTGAACCCCTGAAGCAAAGAGTCCATCATTCGTTCGAAGGTGGCGGGCGCGTTACAGAGACCGAAAGGCATCACCTTGAACTGATAAAGGCCGTCAGGGGTAATAAATGCAGTCTTCTCTCGGTCCATGTGGTCGACGGATATCTGCCAGTAGCCGGACCGTAAGTCGATAGAAGAAAAATAGGTGGCACTATACAGGCAGTCGAAAGCGCCATCAATACGTGGCAGAGGGTACACGTCCTTTTTTGCGATTTTGTTCAGGTGGCGATAATCTACACAAAAACGCCACGTGCCATCCTTCTTTTTGACAAGTACGACGGGAGAAGCCCAGGGACTACAAGAAGGCTCGATAATGTCCTTTGCAAGCATCTTTTTGACTTCCTGTTGGATGACAGCTCGTTCGGACGCAGAAACACGATATGGACGTCGGTGAATAAGGTTCGCATCGCCAGTATTTATGCGATGGGTCACGACGGACGTTTGACCTAAGGGTCGATTGTCAAAGTCAAAAATGTCGCGATAGCCTTCAAGAACGCGGCAAAGAGCTTCAGCTTGAAACCATCTTCTCAATGTCGACGTCAGTACCGTGCGATGACGTCACGGTATGGGCTGAGCTGTGACGATCCTCGACTGTGAATGGCTCGATCTCACCATCCTGCAAAGCGCTAATTATATCCAATGAAATTCCCTGAGGCAGAACTTGCGCGGTAAGCGTGAAATTGACAAGGGGAAGGCAGGTGCGGTTACCAGTAATTGTCAGCACAGTGTGTGGCACGGTAACACCATGTGTAAGTATAACTGCCGGAATTGCTGCGACCACGTAATTACCGTCAGGTACAGCTGGGGAGGACAACAAGTCGACGTGTGTCACAGATTGAGGCGGTAGGCGAATAAAATCCATGCCAGTCAAACGGCTTGAAGGCGGGTCCACATGGTCGGCAAGAAGAGGAAAGTCAAGGCGAAGTGAGCCGGCCGAACAGTCAATGAGGGCAGAATGATTGGCAAGGAAATCCAGACCGAGAATGAGTTCATGAGGGCAACGCTCGATGACGGTGAAGAGAACGATGGTTTGCCTCTGAGAAATGGTGAGGCGGGCAGAGCACATGCCAACAATAGCGACAGTCCCTCCGTCGGCATCTTGCACAACTCGGTCCGGGGTGGGCGTCAGAACTTTCTTGAGCCGACGGCGAAGAGCAGCACTCATAATGGACACATGCGCCCCGGTGTCAATCAACGCGCACAGGAACATTGTCGACGAGAACGTCCAAAAGATTCTTGTTCGTGGGTAAAGTGAAGCGAGGATTTCATGCCAATTTCGTCATTGCAGCTTCACCTTCAGAGGCTTCACTGTCTAGTTTTCCGGTCCGGGGTGCGGCGAGTAGGTCGGAGAAGGAGCACGGCGTGACGGGGGCGAACGAGATTGACGGCTGGAGGGAGAAGGTGAGCGGGAGTAGCGGGGTCTTGTCAAAGGTGTCGCAGGGTCAGATTATGGAGCGGGCATAGAAGGGGCGAAGGGAAAGGACGCGCTAGACGGTACAGCCGCCACACAGTGGCGGCTGTCCCATAGCAATACGTTGCTTGTTTCTAAGCATATGAAGTATGAAGCAGCTGTCGCTTTACTTCAAAGCGACATAAGAAGTATGATGAACAGGATTAGAAAAAAGCGTATAAAAGTGAGTGCTCTGAAAACGCGCTTAGTCTGTATCTGAAATCCGTTATAGGCTCTTGTAGCAAATCTACCTGTATTCCTTCACGGTTCTAATTGCTTAGACTCCTTGTGGCCCAGTACAATACCCGGACAATGCCAAGTTCCTTGGAGTCTGTTTCGAGACAGGCTTACCTTAGGATATGCAAACGGCTTGAATATGTGCGTGGCTACGTGATGTTGCATGTGTACTTTACCGCATAAAAGTTATGCACCTATTGAGATAAAAAGAAGATAGAATGCACGCTGTAGGTTACTCACATATAAGGTACGGCATTTCCAGTTCAGTTCTTTAAACGCAGCGGATTAAGGGAATTTAATATTGACAGCTTATTAAAACGCATACTAAAAAGTGCTGCGTACAACCAAACCACAGCTAACTTATTGCGAGATTTGGGAATGCCCGATTTTGAGTCTTTCTTTCGTCCGACAATTGTAATGCGCTATTTCTGGAGCAATGGTTTCCGCGAACCTGCCCATGAAAGTGTTGCTTTGAGTAAACATGCCCGTTTTGTGGTTCCCCGCACAAGAACCCACTATGCCAAAGAACAAAGAAGGTGATATATTCCCCACCTCTCAATAACCTTCCCAGTTCAGTAGTGGATCAGCAATATACGTCTGTATTAAAAAAGGCCCTGAAAGCAATGATAGTATAGTAGTTCTCACGTATATATTTTCTCTTTTGTTATTGTGTGATCTTTCCCAACTATAATGCGAGACTAAGTTATCCGCAGTGTTTCATCATCTTTTTTTTTGTTTATCGTCTCTAAAGGTTGCAACTTCCTTTATATATTGTTGGATTTTCACTCCAACTTAACGATTGTGTGTGCTACATATTCTTCCTTTCTTTTTGGTTCAAATACATTTAGTACATCTGTAATAAGGTTACTGAAAGCACTGCCCTGACTACCAGGGTTCTGGCATGCTTAAACCACGGAAGGCTTCGGAACACCTAGCAAAGATATCTGCACAAATTGCTTATTTGTAATTGAGATTATTATTATTATTATTATTATTATTATTATTATTATTATTATTATTATTATTATTATTATTGTTATTATGAGCAAGCACGAGCAATCGCTACCCATGGTCGACGCGCTTAGCATGAAATCGGAAGTGCTATCCCAACACTATATATGTTTCATCGTAGGGACTTAAATTAATTTTGTATCATTAACGCCTTTAAAGAAGAAGGCCAGTGCGATTGTGGCTGCAGAATGCCGTCCCATCCAGAAAAGTGTAGCCTCGTCATACTCTTAGATGGCATGTGTTGTGCCGTTCAATTGGTCGTTTTAAATGAAGCGACCTACTTTTATTACTAACTAAACAGCCTCGGCTACATCATAACACGCGAACCACATCATTTATTAGAGTTGTTTCAATAATATGCTACCATTGATTTGAAAGGTTGACAATCACTTAGCATACGCTAAAGAGGATGACGGAAAAAGCCTGCCAGCTTAGAGACATTCATTGCACTACTTGACATCGTCATTCTAATGCGTTGCTACTTCCTATTACTGGTTTTCTCGCACCAAAGGTCGTGTGTTTGAGATCCTTAATCAACCATACCTTAATTAACTGGGCCTCAACTAACTTTACCCTCATTAACACCAAAGGTCGCAGGTTCGACTCCCACCAAATGTCCTGGCTTCAAGTACCTTATTAACTATCGTAATGAACTGTACATCTATTATTTTACCCGAATTACCATGCTAGGTTTGTGCTACCAGATTCGAAGCAATCACCAATCATCTGTCTTCTAGCGTGTGCATGTGCCCCAGTGTTACGTAATACGGCTGCAGCTTCTTCGCTGTTTCGTGGAAACTACTCCGAGTTTTTCCTTGTTATGCCGTTCCGTCCCGTCAATCCTTTAGGTTGTTTGGGAGTATATCAGAATCTCTATATTTTTATAAAGCTATATGCGCTGTAGTCGAACGTGATGTCGCAAGGGCAATTTTCTCGGCCAATTTGCTACTCGGGGAGGAGAACCGGTCTACGGGGCATTGCAGTTCAGATATGGTATTCGAAATGCGCACACATCGTAAAAGCAAAACAAAAGCAAACAACCAAGAAAAATAAGCATGAGATCTCCTGCTATTTACCGGCTTTTCTTTTGCCAACACCATCTCAATCTTTCTATTTTCTTAGTTGTGCTCGGAATGTTCGGTCTGCATAACTCCAAACTAAAACAGCTGATTCTCTGGCTTAGTATTCCGTACCGCATTAGGGCACTTGAACCAGCTTATATATCTCGAGCACATCAGGTGATACCATCCCTTGTTCGGCGGGCACAGTTCCCGAGGTCTCCGCAGGTTCCCGTACCTTAAATAAAGGTCCGCTCGGTCGCTTCGAATGGTGTTTGCCGCCGATGAAATATCGCAATATGGGTGTTCGCGCAGTTCTTTTAGGCATAATCATGCACATAGTACTTGCAACATTCCTTGTGATTTCTCTATTCTTTTCTTTACCGCTGTGGCTCAGCGTTCGCCTACGCCAGTGGGTGTTCGCGCGCATACTAGAATTTACGAACAATGTTCACCAAGCCGCTTTCGCAGATACGCGGCGCGATGTACTGACAGCGCTCACCAGCATCGAGTCGCACGACCCAGAACTGCGAAGTGAAGGAGCTATTAGAGTTTTGGAGATTGGTGCCGGCATCGGAGCGAATTTCAAGATGATTGGACGGAAAATGAAGTTTGGAACATCGACCCCAACACTGACTTTCAGAATGGCTTCTTGGAGGAGCTCAGGAAAAACCCGAAGGTTTGTAGTGGCCGTTTCCTAGACACTTAAATCACTGATTTTGATTAATTCTTGTTTTGTTCCTTGCTATGAACTTATTAAAGTGGCGTGTAGCTTCATTGAAGTAAGCCATAGGAAATATACAAGCAGTTTGCTAGGATACGCAATTCTATAGCGAGGTATAATATCCGGTAGAGGTTTTTTTTTTTTTTTTTTTTTTTTTGTAGCAGCTAGCCACTGTTATGTTGAGAACAAAGCCAAGTGTCTGTAAGCATGTCAACGAATTATGGACATTCTGCTTAGGAACTTCACACCAAGGAACAAGTGTAACTGAATATCAAATAATTTTTTAAATTATATTTTAGAATATAGGCCATGGATCAAAACGTTTAAGCGGAATACAACTAGAGCATAGTCTTTCCTAACATATGCATTTCTGGTACTCATAGGCAGAATATTAGTGGTCCGTTCAAGCAGTGTTTCGGTCAGGAATGGGCGATGAAGTCCTTTCCCGGCAGAGGGCACATAGACTTGAAAAAGCACCAAATTGAAACCGTAATGCGATTGATTACAGCAGGCGTTGAAACGGTAATGGTAGAGGTGAGTGCTGCGCAGTCTATTTGCACGCGCAGGTTACTCAGAGGCAGCCGAGGCGGCGGAGATTGATTATGCGTGTGCACCTCTTGAGCGTACTGTGTACGGTTGTATGCGCGTGCACGCGCGTGTATGTGGGCGCATGTGCGTGCCTCTGTATTTGCATTTACATGCGCGCGAGTGCGTGTATGCGTGTGTGAGCATTCGCGGCGCGTGTGTATGTCTGCATTGGCGTGTGCGTGCTTACGGTGCACGCATGGGTGCGTGTGAATTTGTACGTGTGCCAACGTGCGTGTTCATCTTTCAGCACGCACGCGTGCGAACAAACGTGTGCGCGTTTGTGTGCGCATGGATGTATGTGTGTGCGTAATGTGTGTGTGCGTATGAATGTGCCAGGGAGACCGTGTGCTTGTGTGCGAGGGAGGGGGTGTGTGTACACGTGTATGCGTGCGAGGGTGCGTGGTGTAAGCGAAGATTTTCCTGCTTAGACCTACTTTTGGAAAGAAATCCAATGTGGAGACCATTTAAACCCATATTTAAATCCACGAGACAAGAACGATGGAGACTGCATTTATAGCATTATGTCATTCTCAAAGCCAAAATAACAAAAAGGCAAAGCGCCTCTGACGTCAGTCGGCACGGCCCCGTGTGAAGCTGCTAAGATCGTTCACCTTCGTTAACTTGCTTCCGTTAGCGGCAGAGCAATGTCTTGTGGGTAATGACGCGCTAAATGTGCACAGTCATTGAATCGTGTGCCTTCCCTGTGACCAAGGAATCTTTCGACAGCGCACGTTAGCTGCTACATTTACATTTCAACTTCAAGCGGCTTGCCTTCCGAATAACAATGTCTATAAAAATCGAAAATCATGTGGCCGCAAGGAGCATGCTCACGGAGCATTGATGGCAATATCGGGAAAGCCTGGAAGTGGTCAGTGTGACGATCTTTTGCCGCGTCAATTACGCTTTCAGGGAGCACTTATTTGCAAAATACTTGTTCTTGAGTTTTACAGGCGCATGTTTAATAAACATGTATTCGCTACGCTAGAGATTCTCGAAGACGGGCTCCAAACGACTCCTTTGCTTTACCCACTCAAGATCAAATATCTAAAAATTAATTAACGTAGCTTCGTAAATTACGCACGCAACTGCCCAACTTGCTCCGTGTCTGGAGGTTACCATCAGAACATTTGAATGACAAGAATGTGCGGAAGATTTACACTGGCATATTTCTTAAAGATTGGCGCCGTTAAAAATATCGCCGGTATATTCATGATGCAGTACGCCTCGAATAAAGCAGGTGGAAATGCTTGGACAGGTTTTCTTGACGCAATTCAAGTTCATGAACTTGGAATGCATGTGCCCAACGATGCACCTCTGCCTTTGCAATGGACTTTCCTACAGTACACAAGACCTCAGCGCCACGGTACACTACGCAAGGTGTGCGGGAAGATTGTCTACCCTCGCGGTTAGATATCGCAGCCTGGTTCACATCAGGCTTGGTTTCCTGGCGCCATCAGTAATGAAAGGAGCACAGATCTAGTGGCCCAAGCAAGTAGACTGCTTGGGACACTGGGTTGGTGTAAGATGACAGACAGACAGACAGACAGACAGACAGACAGACAGACAGACAGACAGACAGACAGACAGACAGACAGACAGACAGACAGACAGACAGACAGACAGACAGACAGACAGACAAACAGACAGACAGACAGACAGACAGACAGACAGACAGACAGACAGACAGACAGACAGACAGACAGACAGACAGACAGGTAGATAGATAGATAGATAGATAGATCGAATTGCTGAAGTGTAGGCAAATAAGGCTTTAATAACACCTGCCTGGGGGAAAGCTTTGGATATATTTTTTTCAGTACTTCCTAACAGATTTAGCAGTGCGTACCAGATTAGATTTGGGTTGGGACGGAAAATACCGAAAATTTAGGTTGAGCGCTTTGTGCCAATTAGATTGACTGTTTAGTGGTAATTATAATAAATTCTCCGGTTTTAAGATTTAAAATCACAATATGAATATGAGGCACGTTATAGCGGAGTCTCCCGATTAATTTGGATAACCTGGAAGTTGTTTCAGCTTTCACGCAATGCACGGTACCCGAGCATTCTTGCATTTCGCCCCAATGAAAATGCAGCCGGCATTCGACCCCGCGCCCTCGCGGTTACCAGCGCAACACAAAAGTCACGGCGTTAGCGTTGCTAGAACTCCATGCTTGTCGGTATGAGCGATACCTTTGCAGTGGTACGGTCTTGGGGGAACCTGTGTGGCGGAAAAACCGTCAATTAGGGTTCGATTTTTCCTACATGCGCAATAGACAAATGGCGCAATGCAAGGTGCCCGGACTAGTGTACGCGGACGGCATTGTACTACTAGTGAACAATGCACGATATTTTCAGGCACTTGCGAATACTTGTAGCAACGCAGCGACAAATCTCGGCCTTAAGTTTAGCCCAGAGAAATCAGGAATAACGAACTTTAATGAAAATACGAATATTTACGTGGTGATAATAACACCACCTTTCCAATGTTATCGCCTGGCTCAAGAGGCACCTGCATGTATATCAAATATCCTGAATGTTGTTACCGATTCAATAGCAAAAACCCGTCATCTAATCAGGTTGCACGCGTGAAGTGGATACTGGCATACATTCTCCATCACCTTCGAGCGACCACGATTGCGCTGCAATGAACGAGCATTCAAGTCTGATGAACCGATGTCTTGATCCGTAGATCAGCTTCTGATGAAAAATGATGATGAAGCAGCGATCGGTGTGATTTGGGGGTTTCTTTTTTTCAACGCAAGCTCACCTAATAATCAGTTGGATCCAAGACTCACCCTTTTGCAGCTGCCTTGTTTATCACATCAATAGAACGTGACAGCATAGACGTGCTATATTTTCACTGAATGAATACTTACAAATGCACTAGGACTTCTGCTGAGTGTGCGGTAACACTTTTACCTAAACAATTTTTTATTCACAGCTGACCGTCAATTACCGTCATTCAAGGAGGCTGTAAAAGACACCAACCCGGACGTTAACAGGCGGGCTCAAAATAAAGAAAACTTAAATACTTATTTGTCAGCTTTGACCTGATGGCAGGGAAGAAAATGTCAATAAAAGTATCCTTATATTGATTAGAAGCCTTTCTAATTATTAAAAAAGCTAGGCCTACTAGTTCCGCTGTGGAATGGGAGGTACGCCTATGTGCGACTTTCGTGGAACTACAGAAACGATTGAACACATCCTATGCCTTTATCCGCAGTACAACGTCGAGCGTAAACCCGGACATCATTAAAGCGGCTCGACTCTAGATCATTTTCCGAAATGAAGATCCTTGAAATATGATCATACGCATTCGTAGCGCAGGAACCCACGAAATCCTTGTTGCAGTACCTCAAGTCGACAGGTCTTGACGACCCCTTGTACCCTCGGTGCAATCCTTCAAATGTGCGTAAAACTGGGCTCTCTCCTCTCTCTCTCTCCCTCTCTCTTCATCCCCGTACACCTTCCTGCCGCGCAGAATCGCAATAACCCGTTGGCTCTCCTCCGTTTTATTTCTCTCTGTCTCTCTTTCTCTCTCTCCATTTGCTTGAAAACATTTCATCTCAGTTCTCCCAATGCAAGCGGATACCGACTTTACGGTGGTTCGTATTGATGGCCGTTGACATATGTTCAACCGCCTAAAGTTTTTTCCAAATGGTTCATATTTTGTGAAGGCGTATTACCTCCTGCCTGTCACTCCGGTTCATAACCACGCAAAAGGCGAAAGTGCTGTGCGAACAGTGTCGTTAGTCCAAACCCAGGAGATACCCCAACTCACCTCGCCTGTACCGCTAACATGTAGAGTTAGATACTACACGTGAATTTTAAATCGAATTCGTAATTCACTCTAGGAGAGATGAGGCAGGCCACCGACAAAAGAAAGTGCAAGAACAGTGAGAAAAGGACTCACAACAGAAGAGGACAAGGCAGGGAGGTTAACAATGGACGTGCCCGGTTGGCTACCCTACACATGGGGAGGGAAACATTTAATGGCAGTTTAGCGCGAAACGTCAGAGAAATGCCGGAGGCATTTCGTCGCACCTCGTTAAGGTCTCCTGTCCATGATTAAAACCACGTTCACCCCATTTCAATGTGTTGTTCTTCAGAAGCTCACTCGACACACAGACACGCGCGCATATATATATATATATATATATATATATATATATATATATATATATATTACGTCCAAGCGCGTAAAAGGGACGCGGGGATCAAGATGAGGAGCGAAGAGGAAAACGAAAACTGTGCAGCGGCCATTCCTGTTGTTCGAAGCCTGCCGTTCCTGCTCTCGCACACTCAAATAAACCCCTTTTCCCCGCGCTTGTAACAAATTGGTGGACGGTGCGGGGTACACCTCGTAACCACGGAGCCTACGCTGCTACAACTTCGTCGAAGCCGTCGACTTGCCGGACTTCCGCCACCTTACACTGACATGCCTGAATACGCCTGCCAGATTCCCGAAAGATCTGACGCAGCTTCAAGGCTAGCACCTGGTGTTCCGTGGCAATACTACCGGGTGCCGCTCTCTTTCGGAGGAAAAGCCGAAGACGATGGCGACGAGTGGCTCACGAACTACCGAAGGGTGAGCCGGTCTAACGGTTGGAACTCGACCGCACAGTTGTCCAATGTTGTGGTTTCTCTTACCGACACAGCGCTCGTCTGGTATGAGAATCACGAAGACACGCTCTCTTCATGGGAGCTTTTCGTCCAGGAGCTCAGAGCGTGTTTTGGAGACTCTAGCGTAAAAAAGAAACGCGCTGAACAGACGATTTCGCAAAGAGCTCAGATTCCCGGCGAGACCTGTACGACTTATATCGAAGAAGTGCTGAAACTGTGTAAAATGGTCAACTCTCAAATGTCCGAAGATGACAAAGTTGGACATTTGTTGAAAGGAATAGCCGAAGACGTCTACAATATTTTGATCGGCAAGGAAAGCTTGGATTCCGTGTCTGACGTCATTCACCACTGCAGGACCTTTGAGACGCTGCAGATGCGACGGATAATACCGAAGTTTGTTCGCCTGGCTAATGTCACAACGGTGGCAAGTGTAGACCCGAGCTCGTGTGTTGACCTTCCATCTGCAATACGGCAGATTGTTCGGGAAGATTTGCTCCATCGGGAAGAGATGTACCGTTGCACACACGGCATCACTGGTGCGTACTTACCACACCAGATGAGAAACACGGCCGTTTCGACCGCATGGCAACCCACGGTTCACTCAGTGACCGGCGAGTACAGGTTTACCCCAAAAATGAGAGGGACCATAAGCTATCAAGATCATGACTACGACCAACGCCCTCGCCGCACGCACGCCTCCCGGCGGCTGGTGCCTAGCCATGAATGTGACTCACCTGCTGGCTATGCAGTTGACAGCAACATGCGTGACTACGTGGAAGAACATCAAAATTTGCGGCATCTGCCGGCGTGTTTCCCAATGCGGTGTCGCAGGCCACATATCGAGGTTTTGCAATCGTCGCCCAACAACGTGGAATGGTCGATCAAGGTCTTCAACATGGACCACACCTCCTGTGAGTACAACTCAACAGCAGTACACTACCTCTTGGTCAGCTGGCGTCCCTCCCGGCAACGATTACTGGCAGAGAAGCTTTCGGAGCCGCTCGAAGGCATCTGACAGGAGTTTGACGCCACCGCCAACTTCTCGTGCACCGCGTTTACGTCAATCTCCATCGCCAGTGAGCCGCTCCTCCTCGCCTTCACAACCTGAAAACTAGCTAGCGCGACCGATGGGGGTGAGGTCGCTCGACACGTGCTATCGACAGAAATGCCCCCTGCAATCGCTATGATTAAGAACAAAGTGCATGCACTTGTTGATGGTGTTCCTACAATGGCTTTAGTGGATCCCGGAGCAATTGTATCCGTAATGAGTCTCGGTTTTAAATGTCGGTTAGGGCGCCAAATTGTATTTCCGTGGGACCAGGCTGCAACGTTTTGTGGAGTGAGCGGCGATTCGTTGCGCCCTGTTTTTGTGTGCACTGCTGAAGTATCCTTGGCTGGTGGAGTTTTCGCGACGGAGTTTGTAGTTCTTCTCCGATCGGCGCAAGAAGTGATTTTGGGCATCCACTTTTTGCGGCAGTGTGGTGCGACTGCTGATTGTCGCACGGAGGAAGATTGCGTCGACGGGCATGTTTCGTCCGGGCTCTTAGAGGAGACTTGCAGTCAAGGTGAACTTTGTTTGTCTGCAGATACTGTTGTGCCTGCGTCCACCTCTGTGTGCGTGCCGGTTGTATGTCGCAGTGAAGTTCCTAACAGTTTCGATGCCTCCGTAGAGCCAATGCATCTACATTGTCTGAAGAAAAACGTTTTTGTCCCTCATTGTGTGGTATCCATCGGCAACGGGCGTGCTGTCTTGTGGACAGCCAACTGCTCGGCAGAACCCGTCCTGCTTCCAGGCGGCTTGAAACTCGCCTACTTTACAGAATACACGTCTTCGTCCGTAGGCGTACTAACAGCTGACCCGTCGTGTGAACCTGCTGACCTTCGCCACGTCTCAGACAAAAAGCTTCTGTAGATGATAAACAAGTCGCTCAGAACAAGGGAGCGCCATACGTTGTTGGATATGCTTTCTAAGCATCTGTCAGTGTTTGACTTTGCGCAGCCGGACAAAGCGTTCTCGACTCCCGAGTCACGAACGCGCCATACTATCGATACGGCATCTGCGAGCCCGATCAGGCAAAAGCCTTATTGCGTGTTGCCTAACGAGCGCAAGATAATCGGGGAACAAGTGAGTGACATGATGAAAAATGGGATAATACAAGAGTCCTCGAGTCCTTGGGCAGCTGCGGTCATACTCTTCAGAAAGACGGTAACTGGAGATTTTGCGTCGATTATCACAGATTAAACGCCGTGACTAAGAAGGATGTCTACCCACTGCTCCGGATTGACGATGCAATTGCCTTCATTCGGCCTCTTATTTTTCTTCAGTGGACCTGCGCTCAGTGTATTGACAAATCCCGATACACCCGGCAGACAAGGAGAAAGCAGCCTTCATAACCCCGGATGGATTATTCGAATTCAATGTGATGCCATTTCGGGTGTGCAACGCTCCAGCAACCTTTGAAAGGTTCATGGACACCATTCTGCGCGGCTTAAAATGGAACATTTGTATGTGCTATCTTGACGACGTGGTTATATTCGGGCGCACATTCAATGACCACAATACGCACCTGGATATTGTCCTCGATTGCATCAAAAACGCTGGCCTAGTTCTGATCTCCAAGAAATGTAACTTTGGTGACGGTCAAACCCTTGTGCTGGGTCATTTTGTTAAAAAAGACGGTATCCGGCCTGATCCACTCAAGACGGCAGCTGTTGAGGCATTCAGTGCACCGCAGTCAGTGAAGCAAGTTCGTAGTTTTCTGGGTCTTTGCTCTTACTTTCGCCGATTTATTCCTGGTTTTGCTGACGTCGAGTATCCTCTGACAAATTTGCTACATAAAGACGCATGGATTGAGTGAACACCCGAGTGCGAGTCTGCATTTCGTCAGTTGAAGTTCCTGCTGACCTCCCGACCTATCCTTCGCCACTTCAATCCTACTGCGCCGACAGAAATCCACACAGATGCTAGTGGCGTCGTTCTGGGTGCCGTCTTGGTCCAACGTTATGACGATCGTCAGCATGTGATTGCTTATGCAAGCCGCTCATTAAGCAAACCTGAACAAAATTACACGGTGACAGAGCAAGAATGCCTCGCTGTAATCTTTGCAGTTCAGCGATTTCGCTTGCACTTGTACGGACACCCATTCCTAGTCGTCACAGACCACCATTCCCTGTGCTGGCTCGTGAACCTTCGCGACCCTTGTGGTCGCCTTGCGCGCTGGGCTTTGAGGTTGCAGGAATATAACTTCCCTGTTTCCTACAAAAGTGGCCGAAAACATGCTGACGCAGACTGCCTTTCCCATATGCCGCTTACCACGACGGACTGCGACGCAGACGATTTTGATCATCTCGTCGCTTCTGTGACATCCGCTTTTCAAGATATCGATGCGTTCAAAGCAGAACAACGGACAGACACCAAATTGTAGCTACTCTTCACTTCTGCCTATTCAAGTGCAACAAGCAGCTACTGTCTACGTGACGGGCTCCTGTACAAGAGGAACTACCCAACCAAGGGCGCACGCTTCCTTCTAGTGGTGCCGGAGCGTCTCCGGCCAGAAATCCTTCAGGATATGCACGATGACCCTACCTCCGGTCACTTACGTACTGTGCGCACCCTTTATTGCATTCAAGAACGCTTTTACTGGCCCCGGATGCGACATTCGGTTGAGTTGTATGTCGCCAGCTGCATACAGTGTCAACGTCGGAAACGCCCAACCACTGCCCCATCTGGTTGGCCTCCTTCAACCTGTGCCGCCTCCCAGCTCACCCTTTCGGCAAGTTGGAATTGATCTGTTAGGCCCTTTTCCAAAGTCATTGCGAGACGGCGGCTATACCACCAGCCACCACCACCGAAGTGTCGCTCTTCTTACTTCACGCTATTGTTCTGCGACATGGACCGCCAGGTGTTATCATAAGCGACCGGGGACGTCAATTCACGTCGGATATCGTGGAAGAGCTTGTGCGTTTATGTAACTCGCACCTCAGGCAATCGACGCAGTATCATCCGCAAACGAACGGCCTCACTGAGCGCACTAATCGAACAATCACCAATATGCTTTCCATGTATGTTGCGTCCGATCACAAGAATTGGGATGAAGTTCTACCGTTTATTACTTACGCCTACAACGCCGCCAAGCACGAGACAACCGGCTACAGGCCCTTCTTCCTTCTATATGCTCGGCCGCCCCGGTATACGCTCGACACTGTCCTCGCTTTTTACCACCACGACAATCCTACGGTGGCCGATACGCTATGCCTCGCTGAAGAGGCTCGTAGACTTGCCCGTCTGCGGACTTTGGCATCACAAGAAAGCCCGCTACGACGCACGACATGGGCCTGGTACATATCACCTTGGTGATCTCGTTTGGCTTTGGAATCCCACAAGGAAGCGTGGTTCGTGCCAAAAGCTTCTGGCAAACTACGATGGACCGTATATTGTCATCGACAAAGTCAGCGAAGTGAACTATACTCTCGCGCGCCTCACGAACACTGGTAGACGTTCTGCTAGGACACAAGTTGCGCATGTCGCACAGTTGAAATCATGCACGCCACGACAAGCTAGTTCACTCGCCCAGTGGGCTTTGTCTACGAGGAGCGGTATATGTTACGTCCAAGCGCATAAAAGTGACGCGGGGACCAAGAAGAGAAGGGAAGCGGAAAACGAAGACTGTGCAGCGGCCATTCCTGTTCCTGCTCTCGAACTCCTAAATAAACCCCTTTTCCCCGTGCTTGTAACAATATCTATATATATATATATATATATATATATATATATATATATATATATATATATATAAATATATATATGTGTGTGTGTGTGTGTGTGTGTGTGTGTATGTCTGTGTGCTTTTTCCACTTTGACACTGATAATGCTAACCAATCATTAGCAGAACGGTTACATAAGGAAAAGTAATATAAGAAAAATTATGAAGAGGTAACAGAGTGAAAACACTTGCAGAGCAAAGACCACTAACAATCACAAGGGCTCGTACACACAGTACAGTCACTTCCGGGAAGCACAGTTGGTCTTTCGTGGCCTTGCGCCTACAAAAGTGTTTAGGCCAAGTTCACAGGATATTTTCCTACGAGAGCGGTCTGCAGTTGAAGTGGCTAATAGTAGCTCACAGAGTACAGCACTGAGTGTAGAAGTGGCACAGAAAGTGCTCTAACGTCTCGTCATCCAATTGCACGCCGCGCTGTTGGCCATTCCTGAGAAATTGTAAATGCGACGCTCATCCATATGAAACACAGCAACATGGTTTTGCGATGGGAGAGTCCAGGGAAAAGAGAGGGTGATCATGGAGATGAAGAAGCGCTATTTTCCGCAACAATAAATAAATGAATGCATGAATGAATGAATTCATTTATAAAAAAAATGGAGCAGCGAAGATCGGGGAAAGCACGTCTGAGCACATTGGGAAAGGGGCCGGGAACATAAAGAGAAAGAAGAAGAGGCCGTGTGGCAGGCGAAGTTGCAGTTAAGGGTGACGAGAATAGAAGCAGGCACTGGGGAATCCAGTTGAATCAAAGTGTAAATGGGTGATGTGGGAGCAAACCATTGGAGCCACCACCCAACATCCGTCCTTTTCAGTGGTATAGGCACCCGTCGTTCATGGTAATAAACACTTCCTGAATACCATTCTTCGAAATTACTTCGTCTTCAGCCATACCTCGTTGCGCGCTTCTTAGCGGCACTCAGTGTGAATTACAAGTTTGCTGTTGTGACAACTTACAACTCTGAGAACAAGTCTGACTTTTGACTCTTGCCATTGTGGGAATACTAGAAAGACGAGCTCGTCGAAACCCTATTATAGACAGACAGTTTGGAATAGCGTTTCTCGCCTTACATGCGTTAAACGCTAGCAGCTCGGCAGGATGATACGGTGCGCGTCTCTTCAGGACTAAGCTTACTGTACGGGAACACCAACATAAGAAGGCGTTAGAAGGCAGGGTGCTGTCTTGGGTCTCGGGACAAAGGTAGGAAAGCCTACAAGATACATTAGCAACCATCCCGTCATTTCTAGGCCGACGCGTCTTGTTAGACCTGTGCAGGCCGGAATCTATACTCCGGACGTTTGGCTCCTGTAGCTCAACATTCGCCGCTTGGATGGAAGATTGCGCTGGGAGGAAAATGACCTGGGAACGTGTACTAAGTACTGATAGATGCTCAAGGCCACAAAGACAAGCAGCGCTTCTCGAAAACGACTGGAGACTGTATATAAACGCTTGCAACTTACCGCTCATTTCTCTTAGTGTTTCCACTCTAGCTGTCTCTTCACTATTCTTCTTATCTTTTTCTTTTCTCACTTATCCTTCCTTCTTTTTTTCATTATTCGGTATCAGCCTGCAAAGGAGGAACTTAAATGAATGACTTTCAAGTGGAGAGACTTTTCAATACGCTCAGGATATTTTTGTTGAACTTGTCTTTTCTGCCGTCCGGTGAAAGCTAAATAATTAGCAAAAAAATTTGTTTTTCCTTCAAGTCATTCTGTTAATATCCAAATTCCTCTATTTTGCAATCTGTTAGAGGAAAAATGTAGTTGTTCTAACATAAAATATTGTGTTAGAAAAGTAAGCGCAAGCAGTACAAACGTCTGTGGTCAATTTACCCGTATTCACTCAATGAATATCTAGCACATCTTTACTGTCACTTGGAAGTGATGGTAAAGAACAAACAAAATTCTACAATTGTGAGCCTCGAATCTAACTCCATATATCGCGCACTTTTGCCCTGAAAAAGAACAAAGCTCAAACCACAACGATAACGGTGCGCACTGTCACCCATCGTCGGAATCTGATCTTCAAATCAAAGCGTTGCTTCATCAGACATAAATCATCGTAAATTCATGCGCAACCACTGGCCTTCGCGTCTGATCGGGAACCTACGCAAGTATTCGCTTAACGCGCGCATTCTGAGTAGATAACACTTTTTCGCTATACAATATGCGACAACATTTTGGAAATTTTCTATACACGCCGGCCCATCTTGCCCCCCAAACCATAAGATTATAAGGGTAAAACGCTAAAGAAATGTCACAGAAAAGAGTTAAAAGAAATGTAGTATGTTCGCCTTAAATATTACCTCAGACATGGTTGAATGGGCCCGAAGACTGCATTAGGCCACCGACATATCAAAAATCGAAGAGCTGGACATTCTTCTGATTAGTGGTAAGTAAAAAATACCGGCAACATGTTACAATCTTGTAACACGTCAAGGCTAAGGTCTGCTGCGCACGCGTTAATTCATCAAGTTATTCAATGAGAGATCAGACCTTTTTGAAGACATTACGCGCCCCCTTGTGAAATAAACGTATTGCGCTGTAGGTCGACATCCTCAACGACACATGCCAACACATAATGCACTACCTAAAGGTTCTCTGTTTACTTATTTCTTTCCCTTTTTTTCTTTCCGTCCTTTCTTTCTTTGTTTGTGTGTTTAATTTCTTCTTTCGCTCGTTCTTTCATTGTTTCCTTGTTCTTTCTTTGTTCTCTCTTTCGTTCTTTTGTTCCTTCTTTCTTTCCTTCTTTTTTTCCTTCGTTCTTTCTTTTGTTTTTTCATTCATATGCAGCAATTGCATCTTTGCTTGATTACGGGGGTATGAACCATTCCTGAATATGTCTTCTTTTTCCTGGTGTGATCCATTGCTGCTGATACTTCTTGCGTCACTCGTGTACTTTTTTTTGTATCACTCTTCCACTTTGTTTGCATATCTGGACAACAAGCGACTTTTTCTTTTTTTCGGGTGTGAGTCAATGCAACGAGCCACTTCAGGCTTTCGACTTTCTAAACCGATATTTCGTGTGCCAATGTAGCTGTGTGTATTGGGGCTAATTCCACCGCGGGTACTATGTCCGAGCTCATATTTCGCTCGAATGAATACGCAATCAGCATGAATTGTTACAAAATCCTGGTATTTCCTTCTTTATGTTTTAACGATACACCGCCAAAATATACGCCACGAGGCAGTCATCCCCTTACTTCAGTACTTATTTCAGTACATTTCGGCGCAACGTGCACTGCAAGTTGCAGTGTGTGAACGGCGCACCTCATCCCTTCAGGGAGTGGTCCATCATCCAAAAACGTGAAGCCTCCTTCCAATTCAATTAGGCAAGGCGAGTCGCTTAAATTCTCCTCTGACCTTTTCTCTTCATCCTCGCACTGTGCCGCGTGCCGCACGTCTTCGTCTTCAGATGCTGGTTCTGCGAGAAAATCAACCGCTCTAACCACCTACGCTCCTTTCTCCGTCGTTACACTGTATACTTGGTCCAGAGCAAGGAGGTTGAAGAAAAACTGCTGGAGTGGAAGCTCCCCTAGCTTCTTACAAGGAAAGGTGAAGCCATCGCTTGCCCCTCCTTCACCTGAAATAGAGCCTTGTCGGGTGATCTCCGCTTACAGATTAAGATGATTGATTTGACTCTGTTATTGCAATGCTAGGCTAATCAGAAAATAAAAGCTGATTGTTCTCAACGTGAATATTGATGATGTCCTTCCCAATACAGTATGCCAGGATATTCAGATTTCACACTGAAACCAGCAATACAGAGATAAACATAGATATGTATGTGTTCGGTAAAATAAGCCAAGGAGGTTGATTAACTCGTGGGAAGTGTGCAAAAAGCGCTTCCTCACCATTTTTATCGTTTATTTATGGTTTCATCGTGCCCCTCCATTGCGGCTTCACCTTCTGGACATTGTTTCCACTCCAGCAGTTTTTCTTTAACCTCCTTGGTCCAGAGCTACTCAGTATTCAGAGAGCACACCAAGAACTTCACGCTTTATGTTTTCAGCAGTGTGGCGCTCAAAAAGTTATTTCATAGCCAGTGGCTACAGGCTGATCTGGCCATATTCAATAAATTGTACATTCATGCCAAGGATTGCTCGATCAAGGCATATAGCGCTGTCCATATTTAGGGAAACAACACGATCTTGAAGTGACTGTGAAATCAATTTTTATTCTGTTCTTTTTTGTTTCTTGAGCCACTCGTAATTGAACACTCTCGGCTGCCATGGTCATTCCTTTCTAAAGGCCCTGTAATATAGGGTCAACGATTTTTCGAAACCCGGAGCCATCAGTCGTGCAAAATGGTCCACCATTGGTATATTATTATTTAATCTTCATATCAATGACCTTCCTAACATTTCTTCCTCACCTAACATCATCATGTACCCAGACGATAGTAATCTTTTCTTTGCAAATTCTTCCTTGCAATGCTTACAAAAAGAAATAAATGCTTATTTAAATTTAATATCTGAATGGCTGTACATCAACAAACTACAATTAAATGTTAACAAAACCAAATATATAATATTTAAGCCAATAAACGAGCCATTGCCTGTTAATTTAACCGTATTATTTCAAGAAAAGAGGCCAGACCAAGTAACAACGCAAAAGCTTTTGGGGGTATGGTTCCAAGAGAACCTCTCATGGGACAATCATGTCAATAAGCTTAGCAATGATCTCAGCAAAGTAGTAGGCTGTATGTATAAAATAGGTGATCTAATACCTTTATGCCTAAAGAAAGCAATATACTACGCCCTTTTTTACTCGAAGCTAACTTATTGTGTCTTGATTTGGGGAACAGCTACAGCCAAAAAGTATAAGTTATTAAGCTTGCGAAGACGAGTAGTCCGAATTTTTGAAAACTACCATGGTAGGCCGCGTGACTTACCCACACACAATCTCTCCGGCAAACATTTACTGATCCGAGCAAATCAAGTATTTTATTATAGATTACTCTTACATATAAAAAACACAGGCTCCATGTTGACAGCATACCCACTTCTCCTCGATACCCATTACGTTATCAAATCAAGAAAATACCATTCACTCGTACTAACTACATATGTCAGGATATAAACTATCAAATACTAAGGCTACTAAACATGGTTGAGCAAAAATTGATTTGTGTGTACCAAATTTTAAGCAATGCATAAAAAGCCTTCTCATACACAATCAAATTATTTATACATAAAATGCTATCGCACTAAAATTTTTTTATGCACTATATATGTGTCCCTTAATCTGCGCTGTAATGTGAATGCACAAACAAAAATTCAAGCATAAATGTCTTTTTCACATAGTAATTGTATAATGTAACTTATCTTGTTTATTTGTATTTTCTACATCGTACTTGCGTGTTTCTTGTTATATTTGCTTTTTTCGTACATTGGATCAACATGTAAGCCGAACGCGCTGAGGAGCAAGCCAAATGGCCTTTAGCCCTTGTTTCCTCTTTCTGTAATGAATAAAGAAAATCAACTTCAAACTTCAAACTATTGACCTATTTGCCGCAAGTATTCATGAAAAATTCTCGGGTAATATTTTAGGTCACACGCGTGTTCTCCTGCAATGCGTGCAGCAGTTGTGTCGGCTTTATTTCCTTGCCCTTCCGTAGTCGGAGAATCCGCTCACTGCCAGACCCTTGCAACAATTTGCTACACGACGGCTTCTCCAAGACCAGGCTGCTCCGCTCGAAATCTCCATTCCCGGAACCGGTTCGGAACGTTTCCTTCGATTCGTTCCGGTTGGGGCTAAGTTCCGAAATGGCGAAAAAATGTGGGTTCGGTTCCTGTATTTGGATCGGTTCCAGTTCAAAACCCTGGTTTTGGCAATTGTGAGTAACCAGAGTAACCGCAATAAGTAATGAGGACACCTGTTCGCGCTCTTAGGCCAGTCCTGGCTCTACTAACTATCAGTTAAGCATCAGTTAAGGAAGTCATAGGCTTGAAAAATAACGCTCAAATGCAGAATTACCGACAAGAACACCGTAAACACAGCACTATGTCAGTCTGTAGTGCCCGAGTTCCGTGGCCCTCCTGTATTTATAGTTTTTATTCGCCTTGGTTGCCACGTGGCATAGTGTGAGGATGAAATTATGCTTACGCATGGACGCTGTTTTATGCAAAGAGTGCAATGGCAAGTTACAAAATACGTAAGAAGGTTGTCTTGGCTTTACAGTTGCTCACGTCTCTCCTGTAATTACAGGTTTAGATGGAGCGATGCGTAGTAGGCTACGGTGAAAACATGCAAGAGGTTCCCGACAATTACTTCGACGTAGTGCTCACTACGCACGTGTTCTGCTCTGTCCAGTGCTCTGAGAAGGTCCTGCAGGAGTGCCGGCGGGTCTTGGTAAAAGTATGGGCTGCCACGCGCGGAGACGCATGTTTTGCTTTATAGTTTACTTGCTATTCGTTGGTTCCTACAATAGTTACTGTATACTTCTTTAATAATCAAAGCAGTTGAGGTTCTCAATAACTCGCGAAACAAAGTGTACCCTTGTCTCGTAGGATTACGAATCTCAGGATGTACGAGTAAATATTCGTTTGTATATATCAACTCCAGAGTTACCAAACATCTCGACGCACTTCTTATTGAGAGAGAGAGAGAGAGAGAGAGAAATACGGAATCCAGCATATCTTGCAGAGACTTTAAATAAACAAAATGAATGCCACAAAAAGCCAATTTACAAATTGGGCGCCAACGCGCAAGAGGACATAGACAACACAAGCAATATTCGCACTCTCTGTCATACAACAAAGGACAATATCCTGCCCACCAAGCCGACTATGGAAAGCAGCCGTCCAGAGAAAAAAAAGATGACAGGATGACAGTGACTAAGACACTCCATCGCGTAACCGAAAAGTTCATAGCCCTCGATGTGGCCAACCGTCAAAATTGCAGTGAGAAAGTTGCACATAGGATGGCACTGTCCGGCTTCACAATACGTGTATTGTGAAGAGGCAGGGTGGACGGCATCGGTGTTCGTTACAGTCTAAATGAGTGAGAAATACATTAGCATCCGTTCTTTATCATTTCGTAGGGAAGAGTTGTTTTTACGCGATTGTTACAACTTGTTATCTTTTACCATCGATGTCATTCTATAGCGTTCTTCTGACACGCACGACGTCGCCACATAATGTTTCGACCATGCCGATGCAATTCTCAGGAAGGCGAAGTGCAAACACTATCGCTTACCGAGCCCTAAATCTACCAGTACGTTAAAATATCCCGTGTACTTAAAATAAAATTAGGGTACTCCATCAGAAATAGTCTGATAGCACCTGTGTTGCTTTAGGACTATTAAACCTCAAAAATAATAGTTGTTGGCCAAGAGCATCCACCAACTGCATATAAAGAAAGCTTAGGTACTGTCATCTCGAAATGACTGGTACATGCACGACAGCGACTACAGCGCAGAAATCAGACGAGAGAAGAAAAACGGCAAAGGCACATATTCGTATTCACAATGGATTGCAAACTAGTACGTTCTTATGTCTTTTTGCTACGTGCAGGAAGGCAAGAGATAGATAAACAAAAAAAACTTTTGAACTACGAGTTATATGTGGAGGAAATTTTTTCCAGAAAATACGAAGTACTTCTCTATAAACACAGGACTGTAAAGAACGGCGATAGTGAAACCGCGTGCGGAGGTCTCCTGCAGCCAATATTTAAACAAAAATAAAGACTGGAGCGAGGCAACATTGCGGACGCAACGCTGGTAATCACTGGTGAACTGGGGTTCATGTGGCCCTGAAGGGTAGTGGCTGTTAGAAGGATTTCCGTAGCAACAGGGAGTACGGAAGTAAGGTGAACACAGAACGTAGGGCCAACATCGCCTCAGCATCCAATGATGCCGAGACCCTATTGTATGAGGCCTTGGCAACGCTATCTTAATCGGATTTGGCTTGGGAAATGAGAGAATCTCCTTAGTTGTGTTGTGAACGCCCTTGTGGAGCACTACGGAAGTATTAATCCTAACATAGAAACATTATGCAAGCTTCGTGGCCTTACGTAAAAAACGTCTTTAAGATGTGGTTATGTCAGACAAGCGTCAGTTCTAGTATGAAAAGCTGATGGCAAAATTTAGAAACTTAAAGGCCATCAAGGCGGCCATCAAGGATGTCAGAATGATGGAAGCTGCGGGAGCATTGGGAGAATCGACGGATGATCTGCAGTACTTGCCCCTCTTGACAGGGAACATACTGTCCCGTTGCATTGGGACCCCCATCACTCCAAGTGGAGTGGCCAAGAACGCTGATACATTGCGGCTGGGGTGACAAGACCTTCGGTATTTCTCGGGTGAACAAATACAGTGTAATCTCAATAAACATAAATGGCTGCCGCTTAAACTACCGCCTAAACTGAACACTATCATCATGGTTGATTGGTTGTATACTCATGTGTTGCTAAAAAGACATTCGTTATACGGTGCCATTGTTTATGCGACCTCCGGATAAACGGAACTGTGAACATCGACGCAAGCGAAACTATATAGACCAGTTCAGCCGCATCGCCATACGCATCAAAAAATAAAAAGGCCAATTTATCCGTATCGCGATATGTATCAGCAACATTGTGCCACGCAGCGGTTCTACACATTTTTTTTTCCTTTAGCCATGCTTGATCAATCCTTCAATGCTTGTGCTGAAGTCGCGCTCGAGATTGGTCCTGGTGACTCCGGACGGAGAGCTTCCTGATCGTGTCCGATGGCGGCACCAAAGCAACCCCACACTGCGCTCACGCTAGACACAAAGCTGAAAGCCATAAATTTATCCGAAATTGGCGGTATCACGAAAACGCCACTCGCTGCGAAGTCAGTGGCTAACCAACTTCCTGTTTTCTTTTATTTTTACTATGCATTTTCTTTCTGCTACAATGTTTATTTATTCTATGCAATAAAGTAGTTGCCTCTATAAAAAAAGCACTTCAGCAACCTACTTCTTATCACTAAATAAATCTGCTGATAAGGTGAACCCATTTCCCTGTTTCCTTGGGGCTCCGTATAGAAACAGTCCACTGTATAAGGCTAATATTGTTAGCGGCAGAGGACGTGTGGTTGAGTGACTGTTGTAAGTTTTATTGAATGAAAATACCATTCGCATAGTTATGTCGTCAGCATGTGTAGTGTACTGGTTCTCTGAAACAGAAGAAAGAGCTCGATCAATGACAGATCTGGCTAAAACGAAAATGAGTGGCACATAGGACAGAACAGCAATGCACCGCACGGGCAAACCTGAGTGACTGAGGGGTGTCTGTTGTGCAATGTTGGTGCCCGCAGAAAACACCGACTTAATTGCGGACGCGGGCACCGCACTTCGTGCTAGGCAGATCGCAGCGCACAACTTCGGAGGACATCCTGTCGAAGGTTTTCTGCGGACCAGTTGTGAAAGCGTGAAGTTGTGAAATTCTAGGCAGTGCAAGCACGTCTGCCCCCAAGCCAAAGCAAGTCGGCCTCAGTGAGATTGAAAGTAAGAAATCGCACATACTACGCGTGTTCGTCGTTATTTGCAGGAGCCATCCACCGCGAAATGAAGTAACTCAAACAAAAAGCAGTCCAAAAGAGAAGTTCATAAATGCAATCTAACAAAACACATAAACACGTACTACTGTGGTTCTGCTGTGGCTAAAAGGCAAATTTGGTGACATTGCCTCTGATAGTGCACGCCGACGGGCCTCGTCCTCAAACTTCGCGCTGGACAAACGGGGACAGAGAAAGATGCACAAGGACTAGCGCAAAGTTTGACGAAGAATCAATTCCAAGTGGGCCGGCTCGCAGTGGCGCCTCGTCCTCTTACCGTCGCGGGAGTCGTAGATAAAGTTTCGCTCAACAGAAGACGCGTGTAGCTCGCAACTCTTAAGCGCACAGGTCATGTGACACCGGAGTTCGGCTATCTAACGTGTAGATATGTATATATACCGTATACATATATATATATATATATATATATATATATATATATATATATATATATATATATATATATATATATATATATATATATATATATATATATAACGTAATATGTCAGAATATTTCCGAGCCCGGAATATGAGCATAACTCAACATTTTCTCGCGACTTCACCGCCCAGTGTGAAATGTGTGTCAGGAGTGCCATGATTGTACAGTACCTTTCGGTATAGACCTCCGACTGTAGGCTGCGATGAAATTTAGATTTTACTCCGATCACGTGTTCCGAAAAGTGTGTGTTCCGAACGGCACAAGTAGTTACCGCCAAAAGTGGTGCTTCGACGGAAGACGTACACTGCATGTATTGGTGCGCAAAGTCACAATATTGTCCCCCTATATACCAAAGGCAGTGCTGAAAAACAATCTCGGTGCTAACAATGTAGGCAAACCAGACGCCGCCGCGAATGGCGAAAGAATTTCAGAAATAACTGTGCGATTAGCCACAACACGAACATCATATTGCATAGTTTTTCGCTGCCCCATTCTAAGCGCATTCCATCAAAAGTCATTTCTCAAACGGCGCAAAAGGGACGAAAGACACGGAAAAAAGCGATCAGTGCACGGCGCGGACGGACAAAGTGGCATTTTTATTGGAAAATACAGCTAATCGAAGCAAAAAGTTCAGCAGTATGTTAAACTCCTGTAGCATGTGACAGCGAAGGCCTGCTGCACGCTTGCTAAACTTGGCATCGTCGTGTTGCTACTTTCACAGTTCGGCTTCTTCGGCTCGTTTTTGTACGCTTCGCTGCGGCTTAGCGCGCTCGTATAGCGGGGTCAGACTCGCGCCGACGACCTTTCTCTTCGACTTTACGTTGCATCCTCTCAGCAGGGGATTGAAACATGTGGTGTTGTGTGTGTTGTGTGGGTGAGTTGAATGAATGTGTGCACTGTTCACTTTTCTGAGCGCTTGTTGCCTCAGCCTTACAGGGGTATGAGCCATTCATAAGCTCACGTGCTTTTTTTGTACCACTCGACTAGACGCCGCTTTTCTGTGCGTTGTATGCGTGATTCCAATGCATGCACTGTACGCTTCACTTTGCCGAGTGCTTGTAGCATCTGCATTACGAGAGGGATAAGACATTGCATTTTTTGCTTGCTTAGGGGGGCAGGAGCCATTGTTGACGATAGTTTTTGTACCATTATACCGGACGACGCGTTTTATTCGAGCTCATCGGCGGTATGAGCTAATTAGGGCTTGCGCCTTAATAGAGAGTTTTAGAATCGGGGCCCCCGCAGGGGCGTCTGCGTCAGCAGGCGTTTGGTGTGTTGCGACACCACGTACCCGAGCACACGAGGGTTGGACCCTCCCGCGTCTAACCGTGCGCGGCTTAGCCGTGTCCGGGGAAAGGGGGATCCTGGGGGTTTACCCAATGCGGGGTGTTTGGACCTTTAATGCCCCCCAGCGGAGGCAACACACCTCTTTGGCCTCTGCTTCACGTAGACGGCACCCCGGACTGACCCACCCAGTGGAAATCGGTAGTTGCCTTTTCCTGTCTCTCTCTCCCTACTATCTTCGTCTTTCCCTTACTTTCCACCTTTCCTGTCTTCTTCTCGCTTCCCCCTTACTTCCGATTTTCCAGGCAGCAAGGGTTAACCTTGTGTGAATAGCTAACCTAGGTTATTTCATATTTGGTTATTGTGGTAATGTACAGCTGGCGTTTGCAGGCCGTGTTTCACAGGTCCTGCGGCGTCCCCTTGTAGGACTCCACGGTGGGTGGCTGGCGCTACTGCCGAAATACTACATACCTTTATGGATAGCTCCTTTCCTCAACTCCCTGATCGCCCTCAGAAAAGAGGGCGCACCGATGAAGTTTTTGAGTTTTTCGGACGCCGAGTCCACAACTTCCCACGTTTTCATGTCGTTCACTCGGAAAAACCAGGCAAACCAGTGCGCACCATTTCACCTTTCCTTGTATCGAAGAGATTGACTGATGTTTTTGGAGCCGGTTATAAGGCGACCAGGATGGCAAGCGGTGATCTCCTCCTGGAGCTCCGCGATAAGAAGCAATACGAGAAACTGCCTAAGCTTGTGTCATTTGGGGATAACCAACTAACAGTAACCCCGCACCGTACTATGAACAAAACCCGCGGCGATGTGTCGGACGATGACTTGCTGGAGCTCACTGAGGCTGAACTCTTGGAGGGCTTCAGCGAACAGAATATATTCAATGTCAAAAGAATTAAGATGAGGCGACACGGCAAAGAAATCCAAACCAAGCACTTGGTTTGGCACTATAATCACCTTCGGATCAAGTGTCCTGCCCGAATCAATCGAGGCAGGGTACATCAAGCTCCGTGTTAGGCCATATGTGTCCAATCCGCTCAGATGTTTCAAATGCCAACGTTTCGGCCACAGTTCGCAGAGCTGCCGAGGCCGCCAAACCTGTGCGAAGTGCAGTGCCCATGAACATACTTCTGAAGCTTGCAAGAACACTCTCCATTGTGTAAATTGTGAAGGGGAGCACGCCGCATACTCGCGGTCGTGCCCATCTTGGAAAAACAAAATGTGACGATAAAAGCAAAGGAAAACATTAGTTTCAAGGAGGCACGCAGGCGGGTATCCTACCTGCCCAAAAACACATTTGCCGAAGTGGCGCGTCAGGGGGAAGCGCCACAGCGGTATCTGGCGGCTGTCCGTATCACACCCAGTTGGGCGGCAGAAACGCCATCCCCCCCCCCCCCCCCCCCCCCCCGGCGGCTGCAGCTAGCGCTGCTACGCCAACTCCGCAGAAGGGGCCATCTACCTCCGGGCAGGTGACCTCAAAGGCCTCGTCCAACAAAGCGCTCGGAAGTGTGCCTGTCCAGCGCCTCGCAAGAGGCGATGGACAGAACCACCAGCAAGACGGCACCACCAGCGCCTATGGAGCGACGAGGCACTCTCGATCGCCCTAAAAGAGAGAAAACAACCGTCACGGCGCCTGAAAAAGGCCCGTGAGCTAATCCTTATCTCTTATACACGCAGGACCCAACACATTTATCATAATGCAAACACAAATACTACAGTGGAATGTACGAGGACTTCTACGTAACCTCGACGGCATTAATGAACTGTTACATAAAAATAATCCAAGGTTGCTGTGTGTTCAAGAGACACATCTGAAACCCTACAAACACTAATTTTCTTCGTAATTATTCTACCTTTCGGAATGACCGCGACGAGGCTACCGCCTGTGGCGGCGTAGCAATAGTAGCACACAGATCTGTCGTTTGCCGACTCGTCGCCCTTTACGCGCCCCTCGAGGCAGTGTCAGTTCGGGCCATTCTATTTCATAAATTAGTAACAGTTTGTTCCATTTATATACCGCCAAACAAGGGTCTCGACAAAACAGACTTTTATAAACTTATTGACCAGCTCCCCTAGCCTTACATACTCGTGGGAGATTTTAACGCACATAACGCAATGTGTGGAGGCTCGCGATGCGACACGACAGGTCGACTTATTGAAAATTTCCTTTTAACCACCGGTACCTGTCTCTTTATTAAGAAGGAACCAACGTATTATAATCCATATCATAACTCGTACTCATCAATAGGCCTGGCGATCGGATCCGCTTCCATCTTTCCTGACTTAGAATGGCATGTGATTAAAAACCCATTCGGAAGTGATCACTTCCCAGTAACGCTGAACTCCGTAAACAAACAGGACTTGCATCCACACTTTCCTCGCTGGAAACTGGCCTCAGCAGACTGGGAACGTTTTAGGGAATCCACCCACATATCACGAGATTTTATAGATAATGTTACTATAGATCATGCTTTTTTATACTTCATTGTTTTTATCAGGGACGCCGCTGAAAAGTTCATTCCTCAAACAAGAGGCACTTCATCAGACGTGTCCCCTGGTGGAATGACGATTGTAGAGAGGCGCGGAAGAGACAAAATAAAGCTTGAAGCAAACTACGCGAAAGTCCTACAGCGGAAAATCTTATAGAATATAAACAGATTAAATCACAGGGAAGAAGGACACGATGACTCGCAAAGAGGGCAAGCTGGCAGAGGTTTCTCTCTGGTATAAATTCGTGTACTCAAGAATCTAATGTATGGGATGGGCTGAAAAGGCTTAAGGGGCAAGAAATTCATCCGTTGCCCCTAGTAAACGGTGAAGCAAACCGCTTGGAAGACCAAGCTGACGCCCTTGGCGAACACTTCCAACACGTTTCCAGTTCCAACCATTACTCCAAGGCGTTTCTTAAACACAAACAAATAGCAGAACACAAGGCTATCGATCGCAAATGCAGACAGAACGAACCCTTCAACGCGCCTTTTAATATCGCCGAGTTGAGAGCCTCCCTGACTGCGTGTCAGAGCTCCGCCCCTGACCAGACAGGATCATGTACGACATGAGTAAACACCTCCCCAGTGACACTCAAATTACTATGCTAGCACTTTTTAACCCAATATGGGCTGCGGGATACCTCCCTACCGCATGGAAAGAAGCGTTGGTTGTTCCGATTCTTTCCGAGACCCCACATTAGTAACAAGTTATCGCCCGATTGCCCTCACAAGTTGTATATGCAAACTTTTTGAAAAATGATAAACCGTCGACTTTTACACTTCCTTGAATTAAATAAATTTCTTGATCCGTATCAGTGTGGTTTTAGAGTAGGAAGATCTACAACCGACCATCTAGTGCGCATGGAAGCAAACATTCGAGATGCCCTCGTGCATAAACAGTCCTTCTTATCCGTGTTTCTCGACATGGAAAAGGCGTACGATACAACTTCGCGCTATGGTATCCTGCGTGACCTATCGACACTGGGCATCCGCGGCACTATTTTAAACAATATAGAAAGCTACCTGCAAACCCGTACATTCCGGGTGAAGATAGGTAATGTGCTGTCGCAAGCAGTTATACAGGAAACTGGGGTACCCCAAGGAGGCGTACTGAGCTGCATGCTCTTTGTAGGTAAAATGAACACGCTTCGTAAAACATTACCCCAATCTATTTTTTATTGCGTATACGTAGACGACATACAGGTAGGTTTCAAATCCTGCAACCAAACAGTCTGTGAGAGGCAGGTACAACAGTGTTTAAACAAAGTCTCTAAGTGGGCAGAAGAAAACGGGTTCAAAGTGCACCCCAATAAAAGTTATTGCGTTCTTTTTACCAGGAAAAAAGGGCTTGCTGCAGATCCCACTGTTGAAATATATGGACAACGAATACCTGTAAACAAGGAACACAAATTCCTAGGTGTTATACTTGACTCCAGGCTTACATTCATCCCGCACATAAAATATCTTAAAGAGAAATGTCTTAAAACAATGAACTTACTTAAAATGCTATCCCACACAACATGGGGTAGCGACAGACAGTGTTTACTGAATATTTACAGGAGCCTAGTTCAATCACGACTGGACGATGGTGCCGTGGTTTACCACTCTGCCGCCCCGAGCGCGCTAAAAATGTTAGACCCCGCCCACCAGCTGGGTATCCGCCTGGCCACTGGCGCTTTTAGAACAAGCCCTGTCGAAAACCTATACGTAGAGTCAGATGAGTGGTCACTCCATTTTCAGAGAACATACATCAGCTTCACCTACTTTCTTAAAGTGCGCTCTAATAAGCAACATCCGTGTTTCACGACAGTAAACGACTTGACGTGTGAAACACTTTTCCGTAGCAGACCCTCCATGAGACTTCTTTTGTCACTGCGTGTAAGAGAACTTAGTGAAGAAATGGATGTCCCGATACCCAAACATCGCCTAATGGCTCCTGTTAATCTATTACCGCTCTGGGAGAGGCAAGTGATAGAATGTGACACATCATTTGTAGAGGTCTCGAAGCACGCTCCTGAGCTTGAAATTGGTATGCATTTCCGAGAGCTTCAATCGAAGTACTCCTGCTACGAATTTTACACAGACGCGTCCAAATCCCATGCTGGCGTATCCTACGCTGCTGTTGGTCACTCTCTTTCTGAATCTGACGTAATCTGACGTGTTGAACCCCCTAACAAGTATCTTCACTGCAGAAGCCTATGCAGTACTGACTGCAGTAAAACATATAAAGACACTGAAACTTGACAGAGCAATAATATTTACAGACTCGTTAAGTCTTGTAAAAGCACTCATTTCTTTACAAAAGCATACAAATCCTGTCTTCAATGAACTCTACACACACTTATGCAACATCTACTTATCACACATACATGTAGTAATATGCTGGGTCCCTGGCCATAGAGGAATCGAGGGAAATGTGCTTGCTGACGAGATGGCCAAATCAATGGCATCGCAGGGTACTCGTTCTGCTGCAGTCCCTGCTGCACACATGAAGCCTTTCCTCAGAAACAAACTGCGAAGCCACTGGCAACGTTTGTGGGACGCAGGAACGAGTAATAGGCTTCACGTAATTAAGCCTAAGTTAGGTTTCTGGCACCCAACAACGAAAACACGAAGAACAGACTTAGACTCACTAGACTAAGAATAGGACACGTTCGGCACTCATAACTTTCTCCTGACTGGTAACGAGCCTCCAACCTGTAGTAGATGCGGCGACAGGCTTTCTGTCCTCGACGTCTTCCTGGAGTGCCGGGAAGCCGAAAGAGACAGGAGGAAACATTTTCCTTTGGATACAGCCATCACGTCCCTCTGCATCCGGCCATGTTTCTTGGTATAGAACCGCTTTTTAAGACCAAAGAGGTCCTCGCTTACTTGAAAGATGTTGTGCTACACGTGACAAGCCCAATTATTCCGTAGTGCATCCTCTTTCCAGAGGATACATCTACGATAGTGTTCTTTGTATAGCACATGCCTATAGGTCCTTGGCTTTGAAGGGCTCTGGTGAGGCAGAAGTGCTCCAGACATTTTAGCATCTCAGGTATTTTATATGTTGCATCATTCCTTCTCAATGCCTTCTAATGTTCATAGTACACGTCAATAGTCATTCCCATAATTTTATTACACCTACATTTTGTGAAATTTGCATGAACACTTTTAGGCCCGTTTACAGCCACGGCACATTAAGATCACAGAACCCATCTGTCCTCTGCGAACTGATTAACACTAGCATGACGCTCTTTGGCCACACCTGGCCCTTGCGCCATTAAACACCAAACATCATCATGCCTCTCGGCCCTTGAGTTCAAGGGCTCTGGCGAGGCAGTAGTGCTCTTGGACAATTTTAGCATCTCACATATTTTGTATATTGCATCATTTTTCCCAATGAATTTTAGTTCTCATAGTACACGTCATTAATCATTGCCATAATTTTATTACGCGTAGATTTTATGCCATGTGCAGCAACGTCATTTAGGCCCCTTTACAGCAACGTCACACTATTTTCATAGATCCCATTAGACCACTACAAACTCATTAACACTAGATTGGCGCTCTTTGGCCAAACCTGGCCCTTGCGCCATTAAACATCCAACATTCATTACTCTCAGTGCATGTAGAAAGCACGAAGCCTCGGTTCACTTCCGTTTCCTGTCTTCAGCGTCGACATCTACCTGTCGACCCGCGTCATGCTTCCGTTACAAATACCCACATACTGATATACCACTTTACGCTAAACCTTCGTCGAGTGCGCCCATTCAGCAAAATTATCCCTGAGGCCGGCGCGCCGCTTTCGCACCGAGAGATTCTTTTTCGCGTTTGGCCCATCGAAAAAAAAAAGCCCCCAGATAAATGTGGGCATTTTCTGGTGAATTTTACCTCTGTGGGGACCTTTTCCTCGGGATTATTGCATCTATTACTCCTCAAAATGTGGCTTAGCACAGGTACTGAGGAGAACGACCCACCTTGATTCGTCGGACGCTTTTATTGTCATTGCTTAGACACTATTTTTTTACAAGCAATGCTTACTTAAATGAAGTTAACGATCTGAAAAAGTGTGCAGTAGATTCTTTATTGCCTTGTGGTTAAGAGTGCAAGTAGAGATACTTTACCCATGTGCAGTCTGCTAAACTGTTCGCCAAAGGATCCGAGAGAGACCACATGACAACACAGAAAAAAGGGAAGAGGCTATCCAGTAAAGTTAGCTATAGGGAGAGACAGAGAGAGTGTGTGTTTGCCGTTGGAAAGGGATGCGACCGGTTTATTGATTTCCGAGCACCGCAAAAAAAATTTCGCCTGATTTCCATGTTTATATGCCGCCGCCTGCACTTTGCTGAAGAGAATTACACGAATCCTCAATCACGCTACAGGAGCAGCAGCAGTTACTGTTTGTACACTGCCAATTCCAAAACGCAACCAGTGCACAGATGGGCCTTAGCGCAATGCATGACCCGAGCCGAAAAGGTAGCTTTCACGACGGCACATCATCGCTGACGATCTGCCTTTATCTGTGCGCGCAGACTATGCACTCAGTGTAGAAGCAAGGCAACCATGGGTACAGTTCAGTGAAATCGGCAGATTACTGTGATGAGCCACGTGAGCGTTATTGAGGTAATTACGCCACGCGCTTCGCTGTAGTAGCCGCCAGACCGGAATACAGGTGACAGCACCATCTCCCCGCTAATTTGGATGGACGGTCGGCTACGCGCATTGAAATGTAAATACACGGCGCTGCTTCCTTGCGGCCTATTTTATCTTATCTTTGTCCTTTATAAACGGACTGATTGAGCTCAACGTACATTATTTGTATTACATTCCAATGCCACATTTTCGCACGGAGCACGCGGAAAATACCTACTATACGCGAACGGAGCGCCAAATGCAGTTTGTTCTGGTACATCCATGGTAGGTTTTGTTCGAGTTTGACTTGATTTTCGCGCATTCCGTTTTCGATACCGTTAGGCAACCGAAACTTCTGCTAGTCTCGCAGTGTTTATAAAAATGCCTGTACTCCTGGTAAAGCGTGTGAGTTTATTAATTTCTTGCAACTCTACTTCACAACTTTTACGCATACATTACTGGCTTTTACTGCTATTTTCTATTTTATTCTGCGCGAAATTAGGCGTCGAAATTGTGCCCGGAAGGTGGCCCCGGCTGGGTCCACCGGAGACGAGAACTAATCGCAGAAATCGTAGTATTACAGGAGAGGTGTAAATTGGCGCCAAAATAGTCAAAAATCGAAGCAATGCTCCATCTTTCCCAAGTACTATGTAATCCACAGCGAAACCAACATGCCAGTAAGAAAGTTATTTCCATTCCTTGTAGCGAAATGCCTGAAAGATAAAATCGGACCGACATACAAAGCCTCCAAAATGTCTAGCGGGGACCTGCTCCTAGAACTGAATGATAAAGATCAAGCAGTGGAGCTCTCTGAACTTACCTGTAATGGCGACGCGACAGTGACAGTTTCAGCTCACAGAACACTTAATACAAGCAGGGGAGTAATATCTGAAGAAGACTTTATTGGGTTAAGCGATGAGGAACTGCTGGAAGGTTTCCAGGAGCAAAACGTGACAAAAGTACAAGGAATAGTCATCCGCAGAAATGACCAAGAGATCCCAACAAAACATGTTATACTTACATTTAGAACAAGCGAAATGCCTACCTCTCTGGATGCAGGCTATGTAAAAGTAAACGTAAGACCATATATCCCAAACCCAAGACGTTGTTTGAAGTGTCACAGGCTTTGACATGCTTCACATGTATGCCGAGGCCAAACAACCTGTGCTAAATGCAGCTCAAACGATCATCAATCTGAAAACTGCACTTCTTCTCCACATTGTATCAACTGCAAAGGAGACCATCCAGCCTGCTCGCGGTCTTGCCCATGCTGGAAAAAGGAAAAGGAAGTCATTGCACTAACTGTGAAACAAAAAATCTCGTTGTTTGAAGCCAGCAAGCGGCTATCGTATCTCCCGCGAAGAAGTTATGCCGATGTGATGCAGGCAGGGGCAGCGTCACAGAGGCCTCCGGAGTCCTCGGAGCCCACGCGCAGTGGTGCCGCAGTGACTCATCCCGCCCCCGTGGTGGAAGCAGTCAGTACTGCTCCACCTTTGAAACACCGTTGCGGCGACTTACTGCTCCCCAAGCACAGGAGCTATGAGTTGCTTAGATCTGGCGCAGTGCTCTCCATCTCTCTTTGACGATTTTCAATGGAGTGTTATTGACAACCCCTATGCGTAGTGACCGTATGCCTGCTATTATTAAAAGAAAATCTGCTTCTCCTACCATAACATTAAGACCACCCCGTTGGAAACTCCACCTAGCAGAGTGGCCTCTCTTTAGTGAAAAGGCCACTCTGGATGACATGTCACATGAGTCAAGCATAGATGATATGAATGAGAAGATTACCGCCTGCATACTCGCTGCAGCAGAACAGACAATCCCACAATCATCTGGCTTCTTAAGAAAAAACCTGAAACCCTGCTGGACGAAGTAATGTACGCAAACAAAAAATGTACAAAAGAAAACGTGGGGTATCTTTCGGCGATACCCAACACAGGACAATCTACTCTCCTTCAAAAAAGCAAAAGCGAAAGCCAGGTACACACGCAGACAAGCCGAAAGACAGTCCTGTAAAAATTATGCCTCGTCAATAAATAGCTCGATAACTTCCAAAAGAATGTGCGGTCAGGTTCGTAAGTTTAGAGGCGACTACGCTCCTTACATGATACCCATACTTTCCCCTCCAGGCACGCAAACACATATAGAAGAACACGCAGACATATTAGGACAACACTTCCATGATATATCGAGCTCGGTAAACTATTAACTGCATTTCTAAAACACAAGCAATGAGAAGAAAAACTAAAGCTTCCGACCACAGGAAGTTCAGAGAGATCGTATAATGCCCCCTTAACACTACCGGAAATCAATAGAGTACTCACCACTGACAAAAAAACACCACCTGGTCCGGACAGAGTACATTACGCGATGCTCGCTCATCTATCTCCTAATGCAGTTGAAACGTTGCTTCCCCTTTTTAATAAAATCTGGGAAACGGGAAAAATGCCGACAGAGTGGAAGAAAGCTATTATTATCCCTTTCTTGAAAGCTGGAAAACCTCCCACAACAGCAACCAGCTATAGACCCATAGCACTCACAAGTTGTCTTGCAAAGTCCTATGAAGCCATTATTAACATAAGATTGACATACATCCTTGAAACAGAGAACATGCTAGATAACCATCAGTGGGGATACAAGAAAGGTTGCTCCGCAATAGATCACCTAGTACGGCTAGAAGACGATACGTGCGGCCTTTCTACACAAACAATATTGTCTCACTGTTTTCTTTGATTTAGAAATGGTGTATGACACAACATGGAGGTTTGGTATCTTAAGGGACTTAGTAGATTTAGGAATCCGAGGTAGAATGCTCAAATGTCTAGTCCATTTCATGTCGGACCAAACATTCCAGGTGCGTTTAGGAACGGCGCTGTCACGTGTATTCATCCAGGAAAATGGTGTGCCACAAGGATGCGTATTAAGCACTACATTGTTTGTGGTGAAAACGAACTCGGTCAATAAGATAATTCCTTCCTCAGTAATGCATTCATTATATATGGATGATCTATAAATTGCGTGTCGTGCATCGAACCTGACATCCTGCGAGCGGCAAATTCAAATTACATTAAACAAACTAACACAGTGGGCGTCAGAAAACGGTTTTCGCTTCTCAAATGAAAAAAACTATTAGTGTTGTCTTTACACAAAAAAGAGGCCTACAACCAGATCCCACCCTTAAGCTACAAGAAGCCACACTACCAGTAAAACAAGAACAGAAGTTTCTGGTTGTTCGGTTTCATAAAAAGTTGAGCTTTCTCACTCACATAAAGAGCCTGAAAATAAAAGCGAACAATGCACTTAACGTTCTCAAAGTCCTGTCCCGGAAGCGCTGGGGCTGTGACCGTGAATGCCTGCTACGCATCTACCCTACTTTGGTGCGCAGCATATTAGATTATGGCAGCATCATATACGGTTCAGCCAGACAGTCTTACCTCCGTCGACTTGATCCAGTTCATAACCTTGGACTGCGACTAGTAAGTGGCGCTTACAGAACATCGCCTGTCCAGACTTCGTATGTTGACTGTAATGAACCTCCTCTACAGCAGCGCAGAGTGCTACTAACTTTTTCTTACGTACTAAGAATTCAGTCCTCACCACGACACATATGCTTCAACATTGTCACACAGTGAAACTCACGCATACACTATACAAACAAACCAAACATGATTAAGCCGCTTGTCTTACGATAGGAGGAATATATTCGGGATTATAACATTCCTCGCGAAGTCCTTTAGGTTGCGAAAAAACCACAGCGCTTGCCCCCGTAGCACGATTTCGCACCGTTATGTACATTGACACATTTAAAGAAAAAAGACACCCCACACAAACACATTATACAATAATTGCGCTTGCTACAGTACAAATATCAAAATTACACGGAATTTTACACTGATGGCTCTAAAACAAAAAACCACGTGGGTGTGGGGGCCGTAACAGATCATTGGGAAAGAGGTATTCGTTTGCCACAGCACGCCTCTGTTTACACGGCTGAAGTCTATGCATTATGGAATATGCATTAAGATCATCGCTGAAAAACACGAAAATGCAATCATATACACTGATTCGTTAAGCACGCTGAAGGCTCTTCACATGAAATCCGAATGTGAACCCCTGATAGGGGATACCAAACATGATAAGAATAAACAAATACGGCAGGTCAATTACGTTTTGCTGGGTACCAAGTTATGTTGGTATACGGGGTAATGAAGCAGCGGACAGATGCGCATCAATGGCAGCGCACAAAGACATAATAAACACAAGTCTTCCATATAAAAATACTATCAGGGCCATTAAGAAGGCCTTAACGTCAAAGTGGCAACACGACCATTGTACAGAAAACAAGCTACATCTTATTACACCTGTAATCGGCAAGTGGAAATCATGCAGTCACCAGCAACGGTCCTACAAGATGATATTGTGTCGACTTCGAATTGGACATACACATTTGACGCACAATTTCCTCCTCCGAAAATAAAAACCGCCAACCTGCGAAAAATACCTTGAACCTCTCACAGTCATACACATCCTAATAACATATCCACACATCGACACATTGAGACGGAGGTTCTTACACAGCCTACATAATTTGCACACTCCATTACACCCTGCCCTATTACTAGCAGATGAACCCCTAGTGCCATTTGGTAACCTGTCCGACTTTTTAGAAAAAGCTGGTGATTTGCACCAACTAAAATGTAATACAGGTTTACCTATTCTAACGTTGCATTTCATTTTGTCTTGTTTCTGGTGCAGCATGGCCTTAGTTGCCTTTGTGCAATTAAACCCAAACTAACCAACCAACCAACAACACTGCCAACTCTAAAACACAGCAGTGCACCGCTGGGCATGAGCACAAGAACTGACACGCAGAACTGACCACAAGAACTGACTTGAACACAAGCAGAAATCTTTGTGCCATTAAACCCAAACTAACCAACCAACCGATATGTGACATACGTGCCTTCGTGGTGCGCAAGGGTAGGATTGCAAGAATAACGAGGTGGGCAATCGCAAAGCCGTTGTCCTTTGCTGACCTCGTTCTAGTTCTACATACGTGCTTGTTTGCACACGTGCCTTTACATACGGTTAGGATGCCCACTGCAGGTGCTTCCATCTATCCGCGGTGGTGACGCCCTTCGGAGAATGAGCGAGGACGGCCGCGCTAACCGACCATGCGCCTCGTTTAGAAGATAGCTGACGACAGCAAAGCTGGCGACATTTGGCCAGCCCTGCTGGCCAAACACCAACAATGCACGGGGCGTGCATTGTTGGTTGATTTCACGGGTCTTCATGGTCTCTCTCGGCAGCAAGATCTTCGCTGACAAAAGGGTGCTTGGTCGTACGGAGGCCCCAGGATTCGTCGCAGTCTGCTGACACTCGTGGCGACTACAGGAGAAAGGCAGCTCTGGAATTTAAAGGCGCCGGCTGGGGTCAGGCGCGACCGCCTGGGTACGCGGACGCAAGTCAATGGACAACCGGCGGCGACTCTGCAAAGGTCAGCTTGGTCAAGAAGTACGCCCAGAGTTTTGCGAAGCCCGTCTCACCTCGGAGTGAAACCGGTGCGGAATGTGTGCGTGTAAACCCCCTAACGCCTTCTCTCAAAGGCGGCCACGAGGACTTTCTACGAATTGACTGGTCGAACGTCTCCCTCACCTAGGGAACTAGGGGCCAATGGAGTGTTTATAAGCGGTTGTTGTCGGCTTCTAGGTTGTGCTCGTGCTCTGTGAGTGTGCTCGTCAGTGTGCTCGTGAGCTGCGTGCTCCTCAGTGTGTTTGGAGCTTCGTGCTCGTATGTTGTATGCTTCGTCTTGCGGGCTCCATTTGGGAGCCACGCTAGACTGTTTAAATGTATCCCTTGTTTAAAATGTAATTACTGTCAATAAACCCTGTTCGCCTAGTTCCTCCCAAGTTCCTCCCGACGACCTTCAACCCTTACAAATGGTGGCAGCGGCGAGATCGCCCGGCAGCCCTTACAATACATTGAATCCCTACCAAGTCGCCCAGGCATTCAATGTATAAATCATTCTTTATATATAGGTACATTAGTCTAATGCATAATTTGTAGTGAGGAATGGATGGGAACAATAACACCCCGCAGGCGCGTCTGTGTCAGCAGGCGTTTGGTGTTTTGCGACACCACGTACCCGAGAACACGAGTGTTGGACCCTCCCGCGTGTAGCCGTGCGCGGCTTAGCCGTGTCCGGGGAAAAGGGGATCCTGGGGGTTGAGCCGATGCCTGGTGTTCGGACCTTTAAGGCCCCCCGGTGGAGGCAACACACCTCTTTGGCCTCTGCTTAACGTAGACGGCACCCCCAGACTGACCCACCCGGGGGAAATCGGCAGTCGCCTTTTCCTGTCCACCTCTCCAACCTTTTTCTTTTCTATCTTCTTTCTTTTACTGTCCTTTCATCTCTTCTCTTCCGTCACTTCCTAATTTTCCTAGGCGGCTAGGGTTAACATTGTGTATGTGCCCTCCCTTGGGTATAATATATTAGGTCATAGTGGCAACGCACGGTTGGCGCCTGCAGCCTTACGCGTTAAGTCCTGCAGCGTCCCCATGTTGGGCTCCGTGGTGGGTGGCCGCCATTGCTGCCGAAAAGAAACTGAAATACTATGGGAACACCGGCATTTCTCCGCCTACTTGATCGCCACCCTCAGAAGAGGGGACGCACCGAAGACTTAAGCACATGTTTCACCTGCACGAAAGAGACCAACCCAAAATACCACGTAGTACACAGTGAGAACAATGAAAAACAAGCCAAATTTATTTCATCATTCACAGTAGCAAAATCTTTGACCGAAGCCTTAGGGTCAGGTTATAAAGTGACTAAAATGGCTAGTGGAGACCTTCTTCTTGAGATCCCTCAGAAAAATCAGTATGAGAAACTAGGCGGGCTTGTGACATTTGGCAATATAGCAGTCTCTGTTACATCACACAGATCAATGAATAGCTCACGCGGAGTCGTATCAGAGGCAGACCTCCAAGATTTGACAGAAGCTGAACTCCTGGAGGGTGGAAAGAACAAAATGTCACCAATGTAAAACGAATTATACTTACACGAGACAGCAAGTAAATACCCACCAAGCATCTTGTCCTAACATTTGCATCCAGCGTTCTGCCAGAAACCATCGAAACAGGATATATCAGGTTAACTGTCCGACCATATATCCCCAACCCTAGACGGTGGTTCCAATGTCAGAGGTTCGGCCATGGCTCGCAGAGCTGCCGTGGTCAAACAACTTGTGTAAAGTGTTGAGTCCAGGGCCACTCCTCCTACAACTGCAGTGGCACACCTCACTGTGTGAACTGCAGTGGTGACCATCCAGCCTACTCACGCTCCTGTCCGAACTGGAAAAATAAAAATAAATAATCACCCCCAAAGTAAAAAAAAACATTTTGTTTAAGGAAGCCCGTAAGAGGTGCTCACCTTTCCACAGCACACCTTATGCTGATGTGGCGCGTCGGGGGGTGGCGTCGCCGCGGCCAATGCGAAGTGCGCTGCCCGCGTGCAGCGAGCAGGTACCTTTGGCTCCTGCCGCTAGGGTGGAAGTAGGTAAGCATACTCCATCCAACCAGCAAACAGGCCAGGCTACCCTTGGGTTGCCGGCCCAACAAGAGTTATCTGCGGCAACCTGCGCTACACGCCGCGATCCCGCAGGACTGATAGTGGCCCCGAAGGTAGGCGCAGCCGAGGCTGCCTCAACCTCCCCGGCCCCTCCCAGCGCTAGCAATAGCCGGCGCAGCAAAATTCCACAGGGAGCCCCATCGACCTCCGGGCTGGTGGGCGCAGGGTCTTGCCTTCCGAGGTGAGACTCTCCCGAAAAACTTCTCGCTCGCAAGAGCGCGTGTCCGGCGCCTCACAAGAGGCAATGGACACAACACCTATCCTCACGGCGCACCAAGCGCCTAAGGAGCGGCGAGGCTCCCTCGAACGCTTCAGAAAAGGCAAAACCCCTGGTACAGGCCCTCGAAAGAGCGCAGAAACCTAATGCATCACTTCTTTTTTTCTGTATACACAGCACCGAATTACTTCAAATATGGATTCGCAAACAAATAATTCAATGGAACGTCAGAGGTCTTCTTAGGAACCTTGATGATGTGCAAGAGCTCATCCAAAAACACAATCCAAAAGTGCTGTGTCTACAGGAAACACACCTAAAACCTTAACACACAAACTTTCACCAACCGTATGTCACATTTCGCAAAGATCGCGATGATGCTTCCGTATCATCAGGCGGTGTTGCCATTTATATTCATAACATCCTTTCGTGTCAGCGTTTACAGCTACAAACGCCCCTTGAAGCAGTGGCGGTTCGAGTTTTTCTCCTAATTAAGATCGTCACGATTTGCTCGCTTTACGTGCCGCCACACTACAAATTAAACAAACATGAATATCAGTCATTTATAGACGAATTGCCAGAACCTTATGTTCTTCTTGGCAATTTCAATGCGCACAGCTCCCTGTGGGGCGACTCTCGTATAGATGCGCGAGGTCGTCTTGTTGAACAGTTTCTTTTTTCTTCTGGTGCATGCCTTCTGAATAAGAAGGAACCCACATATTACTCTCTAGCAAACAGAACCTTTTCTTCAATTGATCTCAGCATAGTTTCTCCTTCTATTCTGCCTGACTTGAATGGGAAGTTACAAAGAACCCTTACGGAAGCGACCACTTCCCGATACTGCTACGAACACCTAAAGAAAACGAATATACACCACAGGCACCTTGGTGGAAGATTGACTCAGCTGATTGGGAGAAATTTCGAACTCTTACTAGTATCTCATGGCATGACATCTCCTCGTTAGAAATTGATGCTGCTTTGGAGTATTTTACAGCCTTCATAATAGATGCTGCATGTAAATGCATATCACAAGTAAATGGCTTGGCATGTAAACGGCGTGTCCCGTGGTGGAACGACGATTGTAGGATCACTCGTAAGAAACAAAACAAAGCGTGGGGTTTGTTACGCGCCTCCCCCACTGCGGAGAATCCTATCCACTTTAAAAAAGTAAAATCCCAAGGCAGGCGAACCCGCCGACAGGCCAGAAGAGAGAGTTGGCAAAAGTTTTTATCGGGTATCAACTCGTATACAGATGAGGCCATAGTCTGGAACAGGGTTAGTAGGATAAGAGGGCGACAAACATACTCCCTCCCTTTTGTAAACACACAAGGCGATACCCTGCAAGATCAGGCATATTCACTTGGGGAGCACTTTGAGCGTGTGTCGAGCTCAATCAATTATTCCCAATCCTTTCTTAAACATAAAGGAATAGTAGAACGTAAGCCAACCATACGAAAATCCAGGCATAATGAACCGTATAACCGGCCTTTCAGTATTGCCGAGTTAAAAGCTGCCTTGAACACATGCAAAAGCACTGCACCGGGACCTGACAGAGTCATGTATGACATGATCGGAAACCGACATCCTGACACACAAGTTACACTACTTACACTATTAAACACTGTTTCGCTTTGGGATACCTCCCATCCACATGGAAAGAAGCGATTGTGGTTCCTGTTCTGAAGCAGGGAAAAGACCCGTCCTTTTCAGCAAGTTATCGTCCGATAGCTCTAACAAACTGTCTAAGATTTTCGAAAAAATTATAAACCGCAGACTTGTACATTTCCTTGAGCTCCACAATATGCTCGATCCTTATCACTGTGGCTTCCGAGAAGGGCGGACGACAACAGATCATCTTATGCGCATTGAAGGAAACATCCGCGATGTATTTATACATAAACAGTATTTCCTATCGATATTCTTTAACAGGGAAAAAGCGTATGACGCGGCAGGGCGTTACGGGATCTTGCGAAACCTGTCGGAAATGGGCATCTGTTGAAATAAGCTGAACATAATTGAAAGCTATTTGTCGAATCGTATCTTCCACGTGAAAATCGGCAACGTATTGTCGCGAACTTTTATACAAGAAACAGGTGTACCCCAGGGAGGAGTACTTAGTTGCACTCTATCGTTAAAATGAACACACTTTGTCCTTCCCTGCCACCGGCCATTTTTTAATCCGTCTACGTAGACGATATGCAGATAGGTTTCAAATCCTGCAACCTTACAGTGTGTGAAATACAGGTACAGCAGGGCTTAAATGAGGTATCCAAGTGAGCGAACCAAAACGGATTAAAAATCAACCCGCACAAAAGCTCTTGTGTTCTCTTCACAAGAAAGAGAGGCCTGGTACCTGATCCGTGTGTAGAACTGGGTGGACAACAAATTCCTTTCAACAAAGAGCACAAATTTCTATGTGTTATTCTCGACTCTAGGCTCCCTTTCATTTCACACATAAAATATCTTGTCTAAAAAATTGTCTAAAAACCATGAACTTACTTAAAGTTCTGTCTCACACTACATGCGTTAGCGACAGGAGGTGCCTCTTGACTCTTTACAGGAGCCTAGTGAGATCACTATTAGATGATGGTGCCGTAGTATATCACTCTGCTGCACCGAGTGCGCTAAAGATGTTAGACCCGGTTCATCATCTGGGTATCCGCCTGGCCACTGGCGCATTCAGAACAAGCCCGGTGGAAAGTCTATACGTATAGTCAGACGAGTGGTCACTACATTTTCAGAGAACGTACATCATCTTTACCTATTTTCTCAATGTGCGTTCCAATAAAGAACATTCGTGTTTCAAAACTGCTAACGATTTGACGTGTGAAACACTTTCTTATAATAAACCCTCTATGAGACTTCCTTTCTCACTGCGTGCACCCCGCAGGGGCGTCTGTGTCAGCGGGCGTTTGGTGTGTTGCGACACCACGTACCCGAGCACGCGAGGGTTGGACCCTCCTGCGTGTAACCGTGCGCGGCTTAGCCGTGTCTCAGGAAATGGGGATCCTGGGGGTTGAGGCGATGCCGGGTGTTTGGATCTTTAAGGCCCCCCGGCGGAGGCAACACACCTCTTCGGCCTCTGCTTCACATGGACGGCACCCCCGGACTGACCCACCCGGGGGAAATCGGTAGTTGCCTTTTCCTTTCTCTTTCTCCCTCAAACCTTCGTCTTTCTCTCACTTTTAATCTTTCCTGTCCTCTCTTTATTTTCGTTTTACTTCCGGCTTCGTAGACAGCGAGGGCTAACCTTGTGCACTATATCCAGCCTTGGGTATATCTATTCGGTTATAGCGGGGTTGTACCGCTGGCGTGCGCAGAACTGAATACTTCCGTCCTGTGTCGTCCCCTGACTGGGCTCCATGGTTGGCGGTGGCCATCCCTGCCGAAAACACCATACTTCTAATGGCCACTTCTTTTCCCCGACTACCTGATCACCCTCAGAAACGAGGGCGCACCGAAGATATTTTCCAATTCCTTGGAAACAAACCGCCAAACTTCCCCCGATTTCATGTAATCCATTCAAACAAACCTGAAAAGACCATAAGAATGATTTCTCCTTTCCTCATCTCCAAGTATCTTACTGAAACTCTTGCTACAGGCTATAAAGCATCGAAACTGGCTAGCGGCGATCTCCTATTGGAACTCCGCGTTCCGATATTGTTTGAAAAGCTTCCTAAAGTTGAGGCGTTTGGGGAAATCCCAGCAACAGTAACCCCACACCGTACTATGAACACCAGCCGTGGTGTTGTTTCTGACGACGATTTGACGGAGCTCACAGAAGCGGAACTGTTGGAAGGCTGGAGTGAGCAAAACGTGATCAATGTTAAAAGAATCATGCTAAGGCGCGGCGGGAAGGAGATAAAAACCAAGCATCTTGTACTGACTATCTCCTCAAGCATTCTGCCTGTGACTCTCGAGGCCGGCTATGTAATGCTACGGGTCAGGCCGTATGTTCCAAATCCTCTCCGCTGCTTCAAATACCAGTGTTTCGGCCCCAGTTCCCATAACTGCCGAGGCCGGTAGACATGTGCAAAATGTAGTTCCCGTGACCATGCCTCTAAAACATGCGAAAACGCTCCACACTGCGTGAACTGTGATGGCGAGCATGCCGCATACTCGCGGTCATGCCCGTCTTGGAAGAAAGAAAAAGAAATAGTCACTATCAAAGTAAAACAAAACATATCATTCAAAGAGGCACGCAGGCGGGTTGCATACCTTCCTAAGGCCAGCTTTGCCGAAGTGCCGCCTCAGGGGGCAGCGTCACAACGGCCTCCGGCGGCTCTCCGACCCACAAGCCGTGAGTCGGCAGTTACGCCATCTGCCCCCGCGGCGGTTGCAGCTAGCGCTGCTCCGTCAACCCAGGAGAAGGGACCATCGACCCCGAAGGTGGGCGCAGCCGCGGTCGCCTCAACCTCCCAGGTCCCTTCCAGCGATGGCAGCGGCCGGCGCAGCCAAATCCCCCAGGGAGCCCCATCCACCTCCGGGCTGGTGGGCGCAGGGGTCTTGCCCTCCAAGGCGGGACTCTCGCTGGCTCGCTGGTAACTTCCCGCTCGCAAGAGCACGTGTCCGGCGCCTGACAAGAGGCAATGGACACTACCCCCATCCTCAAGGCGCACCAAGCGCCTAAGGAGCGGTGAGGCTCCCTCGAACGCTCCAGAAAGGCCAAACCCCGATTACAGGGCCTCGAAAGGGCTCTGTAATCTAAGGCATAACTTCCGTTTCCGTACACACAGCACCTATTGACTTCCAACATGGATACACAAATAATTCTATGGAACGTCAGAGGACTTCTTAGAAACCTTGATGATGTGCAGGAACTCATCCAAAAACACAATCCAAAAGTGCTGTGTTTCCAGGAAACACACTTAAAATCGAAACACACAAATTTCCCCCTACAGTATGTTACGTTTCGCAGAGATCGCGATGACGCTCTCGCATCATCGGGCGGTGTTGCCATTGTTATTCAGAAAGGCATAGCGTGTCAACGTTTGCAGCTACAAACATCCCTTGAAGCAGTGGCGGTTCGTGCTGTTCTCCTAAACAAACTTATAACTGTGTGCTCGCTCTACATAACCCCACATTACAAATGAACTAAACATGAATTTCAGTCTGTCATAGACGAATTGCCAGAACCATATATTGTTCTTGGCGATTTAATGCACACAACTACCTGTGGGGCGACCCTCGAATAGATAAGCGAGGACGACTTGTTGAACAATTCCTTTTCTCTTCTGGTGCGTGCATTCTGAATAAGAAAGAACCCACATATTACTGTCTTGCCAAGAAAACCTTTTCTTCAATTGATCTCAGCATAGTTTCTCCTTCTATTCTGCCTGAACTCGAATGACAAGTTACAAACAATCCTTACGGAAGGGACCACTTCCCCATACTGCTACGAACACCTAAAGAAAACGAATATCCACCACAAGCTCCTAAGTGGAAGATTGATACAGCGGACTGGGAGAAATTCCGAACTCTCAGCAGTATTTCATGGAATTACATGTCCTTGTTAGGAATTGATGCTGCTGTGGAATATTTTATAGCCTTCATAATAGATACCGCAACTAAATGTATATCACAAGTAAATGGCTTGGCATGCAAACGACGTGTCCCGTGGTGGAACGACGACTGTAGGATTGCTCGTAAGAAACAGAACAAAGCGTGGGGGTTGCTACGCGCCTCTCCCACTGCGGAGAATCTCTTTAACTTTAAGAAAGTGAAATCGCAAGGTAGGCGAACACGCCGACAGGCTAGAAGAGAGAGTTGGCAGAAATTTTTATACGGTATCAACTCGTATACAGATGAGGCCCAAGTCTGGAACAGGGTTAATAGGATAAAAGGGCGACAAACATATTCACTTCCTTTGGTAAACATACAAGGCGAAACACTGAAAGATCAGGCAGACTCACTTGGGGAACACTTTGAGAGCGTGTCGAGTTTAAACGATTATTCGCAATCCTTTTTGAAATACAAACAAATAGAAGAATGTAAGCAAATAATACGAAAATCGAGACAGAATGAACCTTATAACCGGTCTTTCAGCATTGCTGAGTTGAGAGCTGCTTTAAACACATGCAAAAGCACTGCACCGGGACCTGATAGAGTCATGTACGACATGATCAGAAACTTACATACTGACACCAAACTTACACTACTCACACTTTTCAACGCTATTTGGGCTACGGGATACCTCCCACCTACATGGAAAGAAGCGATTGTGGTCCCTGTTCTTAAGCAAGGTAAAGACCCTTCATTGGCGGCAAGTTACCGTCCGATAGCTCTTACAAATTGTCGTTGTAAGCTTGTTGAACAAATGCTTAACCGCAGACTTGTACATTTCCTTGAACTCAGCAGTATGCTCGATCCCTTTCAGTGTGGCTTCAGAGAAGGGCGGTCCACAACCGATCACCTTGTGCGCATTGAGGGAAACATTCACGACGCCTTTCTACATAAACAATATTTCCTATCCGTATTCCTCGATATGGAGATAGCGTACGACACTACGTGGCGCTATGGAATCTTGAGAGACTTGTCGGGAATTGGTATCCGTGGCAATATGCTCGTCCTAATAGAAAGCTATTTGTCCAACCGTACATTCCGTGTGAAAGTCGGCAATGTAATGTCGCGACTTTTTATACAGGAAACTGGTGTACTTCAAGGAGGTCTACTTAGCTGCACGCTCTTCATCGTGAAAATGAACACCCTTCGTGCTTCATTACCGCCAGCCATTTCTTATTCTGTTTACGTAGACGACATACAGGTGGGTTTCAAATCCTGCAACCTTACAGTATGTGAGAGGCAAGTACAACAGGGCTTGAGCAAAGTGTGCAAATGGGCAGAAGAAAATGGATTTAAAGTGAACCCCAACAAAAGTTCTTGTGTGGATTTCACAAGAAAGAGAGGGCTCATTGCAGAAGCTAGTATCGAAATGTATGGTCAGCGAATTCCTGTGAACAATGAACACAAGTTCTTAGGCATCATACTTGATTCCAAATTAACTTTTATTTCACACATAAAATACGTCAAGGTCGAATGCTTAAAAACAATGAACTTACTTAAAGTGTTATACCACACAACATGGGGCAGGGACAGGAAATGTTTAATGAATCTTTACAAGAGCCTCATTCGATCCCGGTGACTACGGTGCCGTCATCTATCATTCTGCAGCCCCGAGCGCGCTAAAGATGCTAGATCCGGTCCACCATCTAGGAATCCGACTGGCCACTGGAGCTTTTAGAACAAGTCCTATTGAAAGTTTATATGCAGAATCAAATGAGTGGTCACTTCATCTGCTGAGAACACACATTAGCCAAACATATTTTCTGAAAGTCCATTCTAATCCTCAACATCCGTGTTTTAATACCATTAACAATATGACATATGCCACACTCTTTCATAATCGTCCCTCCGTAAGACAGCCTTTCTCGCTGCGTGTCAGGGAGCTTAGTGATGAAATGCATGTCCCACTTCTCGAGCTCCGCCTAATGCATCCAGCCAAGCTGCTACCTCCTTGCGAGTAGCTCATACAATGCGATATATCTTTTGTGCAAGTCACAAAGCACGCTCCAGAGATATAAATCCAAATGCATTTCCGGGAAATCCAGTACAAATACTCCTGCACGGAGTTTTACACAGATGCATCGAAGTCACACGACGGGGTGTCCTATGCAGCCATCGGTACATCCTTCTCGGAAACCGATGTACTGCATCCGGAAACCAGTATGTTTACGGCTGAGGCTTACGCACTACTGTCGGTTGTAAAGAATATAAATAAATTAAAACTCCAGAAATCAGTTATATATACGGACTCCCTTAGTGTTGTGAAGGCCTTGATGTCATTCTGTAACCACAAAAATCCGGTAATAAATGAACTCTACTCTGTCCTGTGCAAAGCATATATTTCTAACCAACATGTGATTATATGCTGGGTGCCTGGCCATACGAGCATCGAGGGTAACGTTCTGGCGGACGAGATGGCCGCGTCAATCGTATCGCAAGCTGTTAACCCTAACACGGCGGTGCCTGTCAAAGATCTGAGGCCTTTCTTGCGAAGGAGATTGCGAGACCACTGGCAACGCATGTGGGACGCGGAAACGGAAAATAAGCTCCACCTGATAAAACTGCAGTAAGGATTCTGGCATTCTGCTACAAAATCAAGCCGAACAGATGTCCTATTCTGTCGTCTCAGATTAGGACACACGTTTGGCACCCATAATTTTCTACTCACCGGAAGTGAGCCTCCAACCTGTGGTAGATGCGGGGAGAGGCTGACCGTACTCCACGTCCTCCAGGAGTGTCGAGAAGCCGAATCTGAGAGAAAGAGACATTTTTCATTAGCATACCAACAGCACATTCCTCTTCATCCTGCAATGCTTCTTGGTCCAGAACCGCTTTTTAATGCAGACACAGTCCTAGGTTTCCTCAGAGATGTGGTTTTACATGTTATTAGTCCCATGCATTCGTAGCACCTCCTCTCTCCAGAGGATGTCACTGCGATAATTGTTTTGCATAGCACATGCCTCCAGGCCCTTGTGTTTCAAGGGCTCTAAGGAGGCAGTAATGCTCTAGCATTTCTTATACGATATATTTTACCTATCGTATCATTCCTTTTATATGCATCTAAATGTTCATAGTACAAGTCATACGTCATCGCCATAATTTTATTATACAGATTTTACGTACTTTAGAGCGTATATTTTAAGGCCTCTTTACAGCCACGTCACACCAACTTCATAGTAATCCTAATTACACTGCAAACTCATTAGCACAGACATGGCGCTCTTTGGCCATACCTGGCCCTTGCGCCATAAAACCCCATACATCCTCATCACTGCGTGCAAGAGAACTTAGCACGGAAATGGATGTCCCTGTTCTTGAACATCGCCTAATGCCTCCAGCTAAGCTATTACCCCCCTGGGAATGGCAGGTGATAGACTGTGATGTATCCTTTGTAGAGGTCACAAAGCACGCACCTGACCTCGAAATCTCTATGCATTTCCGTGAACTTCAATCGTAGTACAGATGCTCCGAATACTACACAGACGCGTCAAAATCACATGCTCGTTTATCTTATGCTACTGTTCTCCCTCTATTTCTATATCTCACCTATTGAACCTGCAAACAAGTATCTTCACTGAAGAAGCCAATGCACTACTGTCTGCAGTAAAACATGTACAGAAATTAAAACTCGACAGAGCAATTGTATACACAGACTCGCTGAGTCTCGTAAAAGCGTTAATTTCATTACAAAAGCTTAAAAATCCTGTTTTGATTGAACTTTACTCCCTCTTATGCAGTATTTATCTATCACATATACATGTAGTAATACGCTGGGAACCTGGCCATAGAGGTATCGAGGGTAATGTACTGGCTGATAAAATGGCCCACATCACTAAACACTTTACCTACAGCTGCTGTCCCTGTCACATATTTGAAGCCTTTCTTGCGCAAGAAACTGCGCCAACACTGGCAACGCATGTGGAACGCAGAAATAAACAATACACTGCACGTTATAAAGCCACAGTTAGGTTTTTGGCCCCGCCCAACAAAATCACGGCGAACAGATGTCACATTCTGCCGCCTCATAATAGGGCACCCATTTGGTACGCACCATTTCCTGCTTACTGGAAATGAACCGCCAATCTGTGGTCGATGTGGTGAGAGGCCCAACGTCCTCCACGTCTTCTTGGAGTGTCGCAAAGCCGAATCTGAAAGAAAGAAACATTTCCCTCTTGCATATCGTTATTGCGTACCTCTTCACCCAGCTATGTTTCTTGGTGAAGAACCATTTTTCAACACCAATGTAGTCCTCAATTTTATAAATGAGCTGGTCCTACATGTTATGAGCCCAATAAAGTTGTAGCGCATCTTCTTTCCAGAGGATGCCGCTGTGATAGTTGTTTTATATAGCACATGCCTCCAGGCCTCTGTGTCTCAAGCCTCTAACGAGGCCATGGTGTTCTAGTGAATTTTAGAAATTTATGTAATATTTGATATCGTATCATTATTTTGAAATGCACCTTAATGCTCACAGTACACGTCATTTGTCATCGCCATAATTTTATTACACTTACATATTACGCCCTTTACAGCTACTATATTTTATGCCCCTTTACACCCACATCACATCAACTTCATCAAACCCATCACTCCACTGCGAAATCCCTAAGACTCGCATGGCGCTCTTTGGCCATACCTAGCCTCTGCGCCAATAAAAAACCACACATTCATTCATGGGAACAATAACAACAATGAAATGTGCAGTACGTTAAAGCATATATTATAATTCGTGCGTGTGATCTAGTATGCCCACATGTTGTTGCTTTTCTTTCTTTTTGAGGCATCAGTGTTATTGTACTTTCGCAATTTCATGCACTATGTGTCATGTACGACCATGAAACTACTGCTGTCAATGGAGCCAAATTTCAATACATTGAATACATTGCTCGCCCATGCCACATTGCGCTACCTTCAAAATGTATATTGGTGAATGAGCTGTTCCGAGATAAATATTTCATGAATGCAGCAACCTTTTAATATATAATGCAACAGCTTCAATTAGCTTCATCATCAGCGTAGGCTTTTTAACTTGCTGTTAGACCAGCGAAGAAAATAAGTGCGCCGTTAGCATTGACCACATATACATAGTAATCGTAAAGCTCGCTAATGCGGCTGTCCCGGCTTGGCAGCCTTTCGGTCTCTTCGAGCCAGGCTTAGAAACACTGAGACAGCCCGGGTTGTGTCAGTAGGTACTAGAGCGTTCGACGCCCTTAAGGCGTTCCCCACTCGCATGCCACATGAACGAGCGCGACGGGCTGTCTGCGCATTTATCAGTCGGGAGGCTGTGGTGATGTTAGCTATCTGATGAAAAAATAATGTTAGTTTGCACATAACCCATATGGGATCGTATAAAATGACAAGAAAATCTCTACGGACATCATGAACAACACTGTTGCTACAAAAAAATTGAGGTCCCCAACAAAGAAATTCAAACCGGCTGGGATATGAGAAATTACGCTATAGAAAAATAATTCAGGTGCTCCCCAGCGAATGTATGGAAACTGTTCGAGCAAATCACAAGCGTTCGGCCGAGGAGCAATACGCAGTTCATATATCAGCCCAACCTTGGCTCGAGCCTCTGCAATTTAGTGGCTAACAAAGCAACCATGGTGCCTCACAGTTTGCCGTTTGCAAGTTGCTCCAGTGGAGAACACTTCCTTCTCGAATAATACAACTGAAGAACAAGAATGTATAGACTATTCTTTCTTTTTTTTCATAAGTCATCCTGCTCTATTTATGTGGTTTTGGTTGTAACAAGGCAATGCACCAGCTTATGGCGAAACACAGTACAGATTGTAAACGACAATTTTACCGGTCGAGTGCGTCTGAATGAAGCGAAAGCTTGATACATTTAAATGCGGAAGTTTTTCGATATTAAACACCGCCAAACGGGAAGTCCGTGTTGCGAACGCCCGCGAAGAGCTGGATCTTTCATCAAAGGGAAAAAATTGGCACTGCAGCGACTGTAGCACGAAATTACTTAAAAACATAAAAACACCAACGAGACTTTGTACGAGAGAAACGTTTCAGTTGGAAAATTTGTCGTGGTCTCGAGATCGCAGCCGCGACCAACGCCTTTCGGCGCTGCTCGCTCTACCATCTCCGCGAAGCAGTAGTCTTGCAGATTGCGAGGGTGGGCTGAAATAATGGGCTACCCGAAACTTCAAGACGCTGAATACGACGACTCAATTCCGCGATAGAACGCAAGGTGAAGCAAGTTTCATAAAGGGTAACGAAACTGCAAAGAAAACTATTGAGTTTCCTCATTAGCTTCGTGTTAAAGGAACGGCTGATGTCACTTTTCATCTTTCTCGAAATATTGCCGAACCCCCTGAAAGTCCGTAAGATAGGTGGCTAAGGGAAAAGAACCGCTGTCTACTACTTAAGTCTAGCGTGTGGCGAGTTTCCAGTACAAAGTTTAGGCAGTAAAGCTTTCTGGAGAAGAAGGGAAGAACGCTGTTTACAAAGTGTTTTCAATAGGTTTCATGCATTTACTCGAAGAAACATAATCGTAAGGACAAATGTAGGTATTGTTGCAGCATGCATCCGGTTTGTTCCGGTACATATTACTGCAACCTTTCCGTAGTGGTACTTATGGGTGAGCTTCACCGGTTGTAGAAAAACAATCAAAAACACTCTAAATTGCATGCCCGGATGACAAGAAACGAAACTGTGATCACTATCGGCAAGTTGGCTTTATTTCAGAGTGGTAGATGGTCAGTCCAGCAGGGTCTCACGGGATGGAAGGTTGAACCAGCAATTGTCATTCACGCTGTCCAGTTGAAGACAGGAATCTTCGCAAGAATGGCAGACGACGCGGCGTTTGACGATGCGGGACACGTGCTTGAAGGTGTCCATATCTCGAAAGCTCCCGACAGCGTCTCCAATCATTACGGCTGCCTCGGCTACGCTCACCGACGACAGCCGGTCAACCTTCTCCTGGAGTGTGCTGTGACGCTGGACACGTTCCAGCGCTTGGGAGGAGGACCTGCATCAAGGCTGGCAAAGTTCGTGAAATCAATATAGGAATGTATGTGCGACATCGATTTCGCTGTAATGAAGCGGTCTGACTTTATAACACGTGCCGGCTGGGTCTTCACAAGCGTGTCGCTCGTCTAATCGATGGGCGTCTTTTATGCGCCCTTAGCATCACCGTTGCCGATAAGCGAGGCAGAGAGAGTGCGACATTGAAAAAAAAACACGAACGTAAACCATCGAAGCTGACTGTGAATATCAAGCGATAGAATCCGTTTATACCTTCAGAGGTACAGTGGTAATGACGCCAGTCGTTTAGTTCTGTGACATATAAGTGCTGCCATGGTTTGACGCATTGCAAAAGAGAGAGAGAAGGGAAGACAGAAAGGCAGGGAGGTTAACTAGACTGAGTCCAGTTTGCTACCCTACACGTCGGGAGGGGAATGGGGAGTGAAAGAGGGAGAGAGAGAACTTAGGTGTAGGATGTTTACAGTCTGGCACTCAAGTCTGTTTCCCTCAGGTATCGAAAAAGCGCTCGAACTGCTTTCTGGGCCAATGAACTATGAGGCCAGGCCCCCAAGATCTTCGCTTCCGTAAAGGGCCTGTCATCCAGTCTATTTAAGGCACACTGGAGAGTCTCGCGTTGATTATCGAAGCGAGAACAGTGGCACAGAAGGTGACTGATGGTCTCTTCACACTTGCACTTAGCGCACATTGGTGAGTCCGCCATTCCAATACGATAGCTGTAGGAGTTGGTGAATGCTACTCCTACCCACAGCCGACACAGCAGTGTTGCGTCACGTCGTGGAAGGTTCGCTGGTAATGTAAGTTTCAGTGATGGGTCGAGGCTGTGTAAACTACACTTAGAGTTCTGAGGTGTATGCCAGCAACCTAACGTGATTGTACGAGCGAGACTGCGAAGCTCTCTTGCAGCGTCGACTCTGGATAAAGGTATAAGGAGTGTCGGTGAACCAGCCTGGGCACGTCGGGCAGTGTCATCGGCGAGGTGATTACCAACGATGCCACAATGTCCCGGCAGCCACTGAAATATGATATTATGTCCTCTTTCAGAAGCGCAATGGCAGGTTTCGTGGATTTGTGACACCAGCTGTTCATAATTGCCACGTCGTAAACTTCTCAAGCTCTGGAGGGCTGCTTTCGAGTCACAAGACATTGCCCATTTGTTGGGCGGTTCTTTTTCAATGTATTCGACAGCAGCGCGAAGAGCGGCCAGTTCAGAGCCTGTAGATGTCGTTACGTGTGATGTCTTAAACTTGATGACGACCGATTGAGATGGTAGAATAACGGCGCCCGTAGAATTTTCCGAGACGGAACCATCCGCGTAAACATGAATTCGGCCTCAGCATTTCGACCAAGAAGTGCTCCTTAGTCGCCTTTACCCACAAGCCCATGACCTGGTACCCCATTGCTATTGACCACCAACCAATTTCCTACGCAAAAACTCACCGATTCCTAGGCGTTATTATAGACCGAGACCTTTCATGGAGCCCCCACATCACATATTTGAAGAAGAGGCTTACTTCTATCTCCCATATACTCAGGTTTCTCGCCGGTAAAACGTGGGGCACATCCGTGGCATCCATGCTTCAACTATACAGGACGCTCTTCCTAGGATACTTGCGATACAGCACACCAGTGCTGTCCAATGCTAACAAAACTAACATCCATGTCCTACAGAGCATTCAAGGCCAAGCCCTTCGAACATGTCTGGGGCTACCTCGAAATGCTTCAACCGTGGCAACAATTGCCACGGCGAGAGACCACCCAATAAGGACCTATATAGATATCGACGCGCTCCGGGTGCATGTTCGCCATATATCCAGAGTCCCTGACCACCATCTCGCTCGATTGCCTGAGAAAAGACCCAGGGCAGCGTTCTCCAGATCAATTGCGGCTAATCGGCACTCTTTGTCTTTGAGGCACTCACCCGCAACAAGAACGCCATCCCCTATGTGGTGCTTGAAGAAGCCTCCTGTGTACCTTGCTGTTCCAGGAATAGTGAAGAAAGCTAGCCTGACCACCGCGGCTCTCAAGCAGATCACATTGGAACTTCTGCATTGATCATACTCTAACTGACGCATTGCAAATTACGTTAACTGCTTTCAAGAGCACGTTTCGGGCATTGGTGTATCCTGATCGGTCCATAGAGTCGCTGTCTATAACCTCGTGGTTCCTTATTGGCTATTGTGCTTGGCTCCTAGGAACGAGGTCTGGTCCTGAGACAGGTGTAATTACATTTAGGTGGACGCCAAGGAAACCCTAGAGTTCCAAACCATTCGGCAGTGCCCGCACTACGGCGAGCCTCAGAATCATATCCTCGTATTGGCACATAATATTAAATAATTTATTTTAATGAAGTCTCCACCTGTGAATGCACAGTTGCCGAAATGAATCCAGGTTACCCATGTTACTCAGTCGACCTAAAGTTGCGAAAACGCAAGCAAAAAGAAAAGAAAAACACATGGCCTGCAGAATATGCCTTCAGACTCGAATAATCCAACCTTGTCTCAGTGCCGAATGCACCTCTGCTTTTCGATTGCACTTCAGCGGCCAGAGCCTCCGTTGACGCGGTAGGACATGAAGTGTCTTTACATCAAGCGGGAGAGGTCAGTAACCAACATTTAGCTCGGGCGTAACTCCAATTCCGCCTATTCAAATACTTGCAAAACGCAGACATGTTTTACTGAGATAAACCCTTGGCCCATTTTAACTACATAGTCTGCATTTGTGACCGAAATCTAAGTTCTAGTGAGAGTTGGTGCGGATGCAATATTGAGTCTGATTTCTTTTATTTGCGGGAAATCGGTAAGTTTGAAAGAAAATACAAGCACGAAGGCTCCAACTCCCTAACTCTCTACCAGATCAAGTATCGCAGTTCTGTAAATATCGCCCGTTAGAACATCGAAAACGGAAAAAGGTTTATGCAGTATATTATATCACAGGTAATTTGTTACTGTCTACAATGATGTTGTAAAATTGCTACTGACGTATTACTGGTGCATAGAGCAGCTATGTATAATACATCAGTTTCGTACCCTTTAGAACAGTATAAACTGCCTATTACAGAATTGTGATCTTAATTTTCTTTGCTGAATTGCAGAGTTGTAAACTTGGTACTTTTGTTTCCTGAAGATTTGCAAATCTCAATGATGTATAACAAAAATTGACTTCCTAATTCGAAAATTCGCTAGCAACATTGACTGGATTTTACATTCTTCTCTTTTACGTGAAACAATTCTTATGAACCAAATGCAGTGGTAGGTGAGAAAAACAGGCGTTCAACCGAGCACCCTTGAGCTCCCCATCCCCACTACCCCCTCCCCGTAAAAACAAGGGGTGAGGGAAAGAACGTTTTCATGACGAGCTGTGGAGCTTTTCGCCAGATTTTTACCGTTTTTAATAGGGTTTAAGATCGTCACGTGACACTTTCTCGCTAACACGTTTTTTTCCCTTCTAGCATTGCGGCCACTTTCTTGTCGCTGCCGCAGATGGAGCCTCAATTCGCTCGCACGCACCACGTGTGACACTGCTCTCGTTGGAATAAAAAAGAAGGTTGCACCGACGTAATCAAGTTCAGCAACATTAGCTAAATACTCGTTAGGGATATCAGAGCACGATAACAGAAAGCGAGGCGAATGCGAAGTCACATAAAGTGGTGGTCGAGCTAGCTAACAAGCTGAGTCCATGTGTTCATGAAAGTTATCACTCTACCCTCTCCCTGTGCTGCTTCGCACCCACTTATTTCGTGTGGTTTGAATGAGAAGTTTTCTCAGACGCCGCTGGCTTCTGCTTTGGCTTATTTACGATAAAAACACACGAGAAAAAAACATTGCGACAACTGCATCTAAATAAAGGCAACATCTCGATGAAAGATAAATCGTTGATCGCTGCATACTTCCGTTCCTCTCGCTATAAGCTGTAGCGTGTCATTTTCGCTGCTTTATTAATCAGGTCAATGCTACGTTATCTTAATAAATTAGGAAACACCAACAAGCAATTGCGGCAATCCTAAATGCTTTTGCAAAGCCTCTACACCTACCATAGGCTCTTCACGCTTGTGTGCCAGACCCTGACATTGCCTCATGACGAGACTTTGAATTCCTCACCATCACATCGAGTTGCCATAGGTGAAACTCGGCAGCAATTCTCTTTTTCGTTTCTAGTACAGGTTGATTTCTTCCTCGTAAGTCAATATCTTAGTGCAAAGTAAATCCATCTCAAGTTATCAAAGAATACTGTACAGATATGAACTTGAATCAGGATTATTCGCATATGTACATCGATGAACTTTCCGTTGCATAGGTCCATTGGTTCGTGACATCAAGAAGAAATATCGAGCCGTGGTGCTCCCTTAGTCTAATTAATTTCAAGATCAGGTGCTTGAAGCCGCGAAGCTGGTGTGTGAAGGCGCTCTGATGACATGCAGTTTTGCTGAAATGTTGTTTAGTGAGGAAATGTAACATCCATGTGTTCATGTCACGCAAAAGCAAGCTTTCAAGAAGAATGAATGAGCTGGACAACACAAACACCGTTGTTCTTGTCGTACTCGCTCCATTTACGTCCCTGTTTGAACACCTCCCTTTACAGGCAATGAATCCCTGCAGCATCGCTTTCTCATTTCAGGTAAATTTATTTCTGCGTTTAATCTTAGGTGATTGCCGAGAGAACTTAGTGCCGGATAGCTGCGAACAAGCAACAGCAATTAAATTTGCAGTAGGGTCAAGCGTTTGTTTACTATATTTTACACGTTGTCTATGCCGGTATTCAAAAGCAGTGCCACATAAGTGGCACAGCGAAGAAAGCACGCATTATTTTCCTACTTTTGCAATTTGTCGTCAATAGGGCGGTACTCATTCCACTGTCACTGGGGGGAACTTTAATAGTTGGGCTCGCACATCCCATTATATACGACCTTCTAAGCTGGTATGGCTACATCCGAAATGTTCAATAATTTTTTCATTTATCTAACGAACTTTCAAGCTATACTTCGGTGTTCTTAACAAGCTTTGTTGTCAGCAAACGTTTTTTAATCTAAGGTCTGTGACAGCGAAAGACCACAAGGGTGGCTGTAGGATTAACCACATTTATCCAGTAAACGTAGCACTCACTTATGCGGTTTCACTGTGTACCTGTTGTCACTGCAGGCATGACCACTCCTTTTGTTTCTTTTTCTTTTGTTTCTTAGAGTATTTTCCCAATTGTACGTAAATGTTCAATATGAAATAACTCCAGTTTCGAGGTTAACCAACCACTCTGTATTTCCATCTCGTTTAGTGTTTATTTTATGTGCTGAATGTCTTGCGCTCTCGAATGGGAGCAAAAAAGGCGCAGACTCCTTGTCAGGCATCCAATTGCCTTCTGGTCTGCGCCCTAGGCAACTGTACCATACGTTGTCTGAATAAACTCTTTGACTCTCTGATCCGGGCTTGGCAGCCTTTCCGTTTTTGCCAGGGTGGGCTAGAAACACTGAAACAGCCCGGATTCGGTCAACCCCTCCTAGATGTTTGGACGCCCTTATGGCGATCCCCACTGGCAGACTACTGGCACGAGCGCAATGGGCTGCTTGAGCACTGGTTTGGCGGACGCCTGAGGCGACGTTAGCTACCGAGGAGCAAATAACCATTCTGTGCACAAAAACGCTATGGAATCGTCGAAAATGACATGAAAATCTCAGGGAAATGGCTGACAACACTATAGAAAAAGAATGCTATTGCGAAGGTCTACGTCGGGAACGTTGAAATATGCATGAATGTCACGCCGCGTGACGCCCTCTCTCGCAGGAGGCAGCGTATTGCCGGCGCCCCGGAACTCACGGACCGCTGGCTTTGCAAAAAGCACAGTGCAACCCTGTCTCAGCGCCAAAAGACGACAATCAAGTGTATGGTACACTGCATCTGCCTTTTCAACGTCAGCATTGGAGATGACAAATTAAACTTCAGCGTACAAGAAGTTGCATCAGAATAGCGGCTAGGCGGGCTTGATGTTGCGAACACATTTTTGGAAAACAGCGCGAAAAACGGGACTTGAACTATGAATAACGGGACTTGAATACTTGACCCATATACAGTCTGCTAAACTGATTACCAAAAGACCCCAGAGAAACCACATGACAACCAATAAAAAAAAGGGGGAGAGGTTATCTAATAAAATTAGCAATATAGCCAGAGAGCGACAGCAATTGCGAAGGCATGCGACCCGCTTATTGATTTCCGAGCACCGCAAAACAATATCCGCCTGATTTCTACCCTGAGTTGCCGTTTTCTGCGCTTTGCGAAAAATAATTTCAAGAAGCCCCAATCACGCTGCAGAACCAACAGCCGTTACTGAATGTGAAATATCAATTGCAAAACCCAACCACTGCACCACTGGGCCTCAAGGCAATGAATGACCTGAGCACATACAGTATCTTTGACGACGGCTCACGAAAGAGGCATACGACACAGCGCCTTTGTCGTGTGCCTATTTTGTGCGCCCTGCTGTTAGCGCGCTTTGGTAAAAGAAATGAGCTTCAGCGATATTGTGAACACACCATATTAAGTAGCCGGAAGCAATATATTGCTTCCTATATGGAGTTAAATAAACCCTTTCTTTTGCAGGAAGGAAAACGTTGTGATTCAATACGCAACAGTGCTTCATACCAAGTGTTTTTCACCCTTTGTGGTGATAGTTCGAATTCTAAGGTGCTCGGTGTGCGGTTCAGAAGTCTTTCTGGTTCTGTTCCGGGCAGTTCCTTGCAAAATATTTTAAGAACGGTGCAATATTCGACACCTAGAATAAAAAGTTATGAATGTCTTGGTACTCGGCACCCTTCTGTTAATCTAAATTACTTTACTATAACGGCTGAAAAAAAAAGGAAAGTATCAACCAAGGGTCGATGCTAAGGAGGGGCAAGACGACGTACGTGGTTGCTCAAATTATTCGATGAATAAATGCTGATCTGACGTCTGTGTTCTCTCTCTTTTCTCATGATTTTTATTAGCCTATTTCATATTTCAGTCGCATCGTATTCCACGGGCAATTAAGAAGGCCCCCATCGGGTCACCGTGGCCTTCCTGCAATGTAGGACACGCTCGTTGTATTCTTGAGAACTGTCGACAGCCACGCGTCCGCGTTCGCCGACTGTCCTTCGTCATGAAGTACGAACGTTGCTCGACGTCGTGGGTGTCCTGACGGGCACGAGAGGAGTCGCGCATTTGGAAGAGATTGAAAAAGAATTTTACTTAGGTGCTCTTTGTGAGACGTGCCTCGCGAGCATCGGCCATCTCGTCGTGGCTGGCGTGTACTTTTTGGATTGACGCGCGTCGGTACTCTCATTTTCATGTGGAAAGAAGGGAGCCTGGCGCGCTTCCGTTTCCTGTTTTCAGCGTCGACATCTGTCTGTCGGCGCAACGTCATGATTCTGTTACAAATCCCCACATACTGAGAGAACGCTCCACGCTGAAGCTTCGTGTGGGGCGGCCATTGAGCCAAAAGATCCCTGAGGCTGGCGCGCCGCTTTCGCAACGAGAGCTTCTTTCTCGCGTTTGGCCCATGGGAAAAAAGACCCCAGACATAAATGTGAGGACTTTCTGGTGGAGAATTTTATCTCTGTGGGGACATTTTTTTTTGGAGGGGGGGGGGGGATTATTGCATCGGTTACTCGTGGAAATGGGGCTCAGCCCAGGTACTGAGGATGACCATCCACCTTGATTCGTCGGACGCTTTCATTGGTATTGGTTAGAGACAATTTTTCAGGCAATGCTAACTTAAATGAGGTTAATGATCTGAAGAAGTGTGCAGTGGATGATTTAATGTCGTGTGCTTACCAGTGCAAGTGGAAATACTTGGCCCATATGCACTCTGCTAAACTATTTGCCAAAAGACCCCAGAGAAACCACCTGACCACACAAAGAAAGTGGAGAGCCTATCCAATAGACATAGCTATAGAGAAAGCGATTGCAATTACGATGGCATATGACACGCTTATTCATTTCCAAGGACAGCAAAACTAATTCCGACTGATTACTATATTTATTTGCCACCATGTGGGCTTTGCGAAAAAGAATTCCACGAAGCTTCAATGACGCTGTAAAAAGAACAGCAGTTACTGCATGTACAATATAAATTCCTAAACGCAACCACTACACCGCTGGGCCTGAACGCAATAAATGACCCGAGCACAAGGAATATATTTCACGACGTCACACCATCTGCGAAGATCTGTCTGCATAGGTGCGCGCAGACTATGCACATAGTGTAGAAGCAAGGCAACTCTTCATAGAGTTGAGCGAGTCCTCGAGACCTATGTGGTGAGGCACGGGACCGTTGTTGAGGTAATTGCGCCGCGCGCTTCGCTGTAGTAGCCGCGAGAGTGGGCGACAAGTGACACAACATGATCGCAGCGCTAGTGTGGTTGGCTGCACGCATTGAAATGTACACACACGGCGGTGCTTCTCTGTAGGCGATTTGAGCTTACATTTTTCGTAATTAAACGCATTGACTGCGCTCAAGGTATATTATTTGTATGACACTCCAATGCCAAATTTTTGAACGAAACACACCGCATATACCTACTATACGCGAATGGTGCGCAAAATGCAGTTTATTTCGTTACATTCATGGCACTTTCTGTTCTGGTTTGGCTTGCGTTTCACCCATTCTGTTTTCGCTACCGTTAGGCAAGAGAAATTTCTGCTAGTCTCGCACTGGTTATAAGAACTTCTCTACTCGTATCCAAGAGTGCTATATTGTCAAGTTCTTGTGACTACTTCACCACTTGAAGGCATACATAACTGGCTTTTACTGTTATTTGCTATTCCATTATTTATCAGATGCGCAATATGGAATGAGTGCGCTCTGGAAGGACCACCGCTGCTTCACAAACTTTTTTTTTACGCTGTAGCATTAAGAACACTACATTTTAACAAGGGCACCTATGCTTATAGTAGGTTAAAACATGCATTATGGTTTATGTGCGTCATCTAGTAAGCCCACATGTTGTCTTTGAGGCAAAGTTAGTATTCTACTTTCGTATGTTTTACAATCTATTGCGCAAGACCTAGCAACATCGCGCAGTCGTCTTCATTGGAGCCAACAATTCGTAGATTGGCTCCCACACGTCACGTTACACATCCTTCCAAGTAAACATGACTGTTCCCGTTGTTTTCGATTGGATGTTTTACTAACATCAAGATCTTTTGAGAGCGGCTGCAGAAATAATGATAAAAATTTCTGCTTAGCACATGGCTTTTAATCTATTTTCTGCATTAGCGAAGAAACCTAAGTGTGCCATTAGAATTACACACATTTATCTAGTGAACGTAGCACTCACTAATGCCGCTGTGCCTGCTTTTGTATTCCTTCGGTAACTGCCATGAAGCTGCGTATGAAATCTTCGTGAATAACATGAAACTCTGCAGCCACATCACGGTCAACGTTGAAAAAATAGTAACTGACATGCTGCCCAACTAAAACATTGAAACCGGCAGCAGTATTAGAGATTAGACTATAGAAACAATAAATGAGGAGATCCTCAGCGACGGGATGGAAACCGACAGAGAAAGTTACGAGCGCCGGACCGACGAGCTATACGCAGCTGATATATAGCCTGGACATCGTAATAGTTCCTGGAGCAACCACGATGCCCCAGAGTGTGCCGTTTTGACGTTGCTCCAGTGGCCACTTTCAGCGTGAAATCCTTCTCAAAAATTGCAACGCTAGGACAAGGAATATACAGAGTAGTTTTTTCGTAAGCCGTCCTACGCTAATTATGTTGTTTTCGTTGTAAGATGTAGCACATGTGGAAAGTCAGAACTGATTGTAAACGCCAGTTTTACCGGTCGAGTGCGCCTGAATTACACGAAGTCAAGAAACACTTAGAAGAGGCAACCTGATATCAAATGCCGCGAAAGGCAAATCAGTTCAAAGGAAACGCGCAAACATGTGGAAGTTTCCTCAAAGGTAAAATAAGTGACACTGCGTAGACTTAAACCAACGGTGATAAAAATATACAAACCCCCGCGGCTTTCTCGGAAAGAAGCCTTCAAAGCTAAAGGGAAGTGCGCCTTCGTCAGAGGCTAAAACCGTCAACCACGCCTTTCCGAGTTGGTCGCTCTACCATGTAAACAAAGCAGGAGATGTAGCACGCATGTGTAAAGTGTAAAGTGAAGGAATTTTTATAAAAGTGGACGGAGCTCCAATGAAGTCATTTTCGTTTCCGCTTCAGTTTCGTGTTACAGGAAAAGGAGATGTCAATTTTAGCTTTCTCCAAATATTGGCGGAGGGGTAGTGGTATTGCAGAGTTGCCAAAAGCGTCCCCCCACGAGACGCTGTTGGCATCTCACGCGGTGGACACCACACTAAGGGTGTGGCACCCACCGACGCTTCAACGCAGGCACCCTGTAGTCGGCGCTTTCAGCCGGGGCCTTGGTGCCGGCTTAATGAGTAGAATGCGCATTGTGTGTCCTCCAGGCGCAAGCTCAACATGCGCAGTGTCCTTCTGGAAGCATGCCACGTTGTTCGCACAAGCTGCCGCTTCACTCGCTGCCGTGGCCCTTTCCAGGAAATAAATGTAACGACGATGGAGCCGTTCACTGGCCGCCGTCACGTCCTCCTACGAGGGTTTATTTAAGTATTCCAGCATCAGGTATCACCTCGCGAGGTACCAGCAATCCTCGTTTAGCCTGTCCATTTGCAGACCGGAATCCTCGCGAGAGTGGCAGACGACACGCCGCTTGATGACGCCGGCCATTATCATGAAGTCGTCCATGTCTCGAAAGCGCCTGACAGCCTCGCGAATCATGGCGGCTGTCTCTGCAGCCCTGATCAACGACAGCCGGGCAACCTGCTCCGGGATTGCGCTGTGACGCGGATCTCGTTCCAGCGCTTAAGCCCAGGAGCTCCAGCTAGGTTGCCAAAGTTCGTGAAATCAATATGAGCATAAGTGTGTGGCATCGATATCGATTTATTGAAGCGTTGTGCCTGCGGATCACGTAGGCTACACACAGTGTTTAAGTCGACGTCTCCTCCTGTCTCTCCATCATCATCATCATCATCATCATCAGCCTGGTTACGCCCACTGCAGGGCAAAGGCCTCTCCCATACTTCTCCAATGACCCCGGTCGTGTACTAATTGTGGCCATGCCTTCCCTGCAAACTTCTTAATCTCATCCGCCCACCTAACTTTCTGCCGTCCCCTGCTACGCTTCCATACCATTGGAATCCACTCCGTAACCCTTAATGACCATCGGTTATCTTCCCTCCTCAGTACATGTCCGGCCCATGCCCATTTCTTTTTCCTGATTTCAACTAAGATTTCACTAACTCGCGTTTGTTCACTCACCCAATCTGCTCTTTTCTTATCCCTTAACGTTACACCCATCATTCTTCTTTCCATAGCTTGTTGCGTCGTCCTAAATTTGTGTAGAACCCTTTTCTTAAGCCTCCAGGCTTCTGCCCCGTAGGTGAGTGCTGGTAAGAAACAGCTATTATACACTTTTCTCTTGAGGGATAATGGCAACCTGCTGTTCACGATCTGGGAATGCCTGCCAAACGCACCCCAGCACATTCTTATTCTTCTGAATATTTCCGTCTCATGATCCGGCTCCGCCGACACTACCTGCCCTAAGTGGATGTATTCCCTTACCACTTCCAGTGCCTCGCTACCTATCGTAAACTGCTGTTCTCTTCCGAGACTGTTAAACATTACTTAAGTTTTCTGTAGATTAATTTTCAGACCCACTCTTCTGCTTTACCTCTCCATGTCAGTGAGCATGCATTGCAATTGGTCCCCTGAGTTGCTAAGCAAGGGAATATTATCAGCGAATCGCAAGTTACTAAGGTATTCTCCGTTAACTTTTATCCCCAATTCTTCCCAATCCAGGTCTCTGAATACCTCCTGTAAACACGCTGTGAATAACATTGGAAAGATGGTATCTCTCTGCATGACGCCTTTCTTTATTGGGATTTTGTTGCTTTCTTTATGGAGGACAATGGTGGCTGTGGAGCCGCTATAGATATCTTTCAGTATTTTTACATATGACTCATCTACACCCTGATTCCGTAATGCCTCCATGACTGCTGAGGTTTCGACAGAATCAAACGCTTTCTCGTAATCAATGAAAGCTATATATAAGGGTTGGTTATATTCCGCACATTTCTCTATCACCTGATTGAGAGTGTGAATATGGTCTATTCTCGAGCAGCCTTTACAAAATCCTGCCTCGTCTTTGCTTGACAGAAGTCTAAGGTGTTCCTGATTCTATTTGCGATTACCTTAGTAAATGGTTTGTAGGCAACTGACAGTAAGCTGATAGGTCTATATTTTTTCAAGTCTTTGGCGTTCCCTTTCTTGTCGATTAGGATTACGTTAGCGTTCTTCCAAGATTCCGGCACGCTCGAGGTCATGAGGCATTGCGAATACAGGGTTGCCAGTTTCTCTAGATCTATCTGCCCACCATCCTTCAACAAATCTGCTGTTACTTAATCCTCCCCTGCTGCCTTCCCCCTTTGCATAGCTCTCAAGGCTTTCTTTACTTCTTCCGGCGTTACCTGTGGCATTTAGAATTCCTCTAGACTATTCTCTCTTGCATTATCGTCGTGGGTGCCACTGGTACTGTATAAATCTCTATAGAGCTCCTCAGCCACTTGAACTATCTCATCCATGTTAGTAATGATGTTGCCGGCTTTGTCTCTTAACGCATACATCTGATTCTTGCCGATTCCTAGTTTCTTCACTGTTTTTAGGCTTCCTGCGTTCCCGAGAGCATGTTCAATTCTATCCATATTATACTTCCTTATGTCAGCTGCCTTACGCTTGTTGATTTACTTCGAAAGTTCTGCCAGTTCTATTCTAGCTGTAGAGTTAGAGGCTTTCATACATTGGCGTTTCTTGATCAGATCTTTCGTCTCCTGCGATAACTTACTGGTATCCTGTCTAACGGAGTTACCACCGACTTCTATTGCACACTCCTTAATAATGCCCACAAGATTTTCGTTCATTGCTTCAACACTAAGATCCTCTTCCTGAGTTAAAGCCGAATACTTGTTCTGTAGCTTGATCTGGAATTCCACTATTTTCCCTCTTACCGCTAATTCATTGAGTGGCTTTTTATGTACCAGTTTCTTCCGTTCCCTCCTCAGGCCTAGGCTAATTCGAGTTCTTACCGTCCTATGGTCACTGCAGCGCACCTTGCTGAGCACGTCCACATCTTGTATGATGCCAGGGTTAGTCGAGAGTATGTCTGTTTTCCCCGCAGGGGCGTCTGCGTCAGCAGGCGTTTGGTTTGTTGCGACACCACGTACTCGAGCACACGAGGGTTGGACCCTCCCGCGTGTAGCCGTACGCGGCTTAGCCGTGTCCGTGGAAAGGGGGATCCTGGAGGTTGAGCCGATGCCGGGTGTTCGTACCTTTAGGGCCCCTCGGCGGAGGAAACACAGCTCTTTGCCTCTGCTTCACGTAGACGGCACCCCCGGACTGACCCACCCGGGGAAAATCGGCAGTCGCCTTTTCCTGCCCTCCTCTCCAATCTTCGTCTTTCTCTCTCGCCTTTTTGATCTTTCCTGTCTTCTTATCACTTCTCCTCACTCCCTAGTTTCCCGGCGGCAAGGGTTAACCTTGTGTAGCTAGCCAGCATTGGTTATGCTGTATTTGGTTATAGCAGCGATGTACGGCTGGCGTTGGCAGGGTTTCTCTAGCAGGAACTCCTGTCGCGTCCCGCTGTTGGGCTCCATGGTGGGTGGTCGGCATCGCGGCCGAAAACCCAACTGTACTTATGGAAAACTCTTTTCCTAAACTCCCTGATCGCCCTCAGAAACGAGGGCGCACGGAAGAGGTCTTTCAGTTTTTCGGACGCCAAGTCCACAATTTCCTCGTTTTCATGTGATCCACGCAGAAAAACCAGCTAAACAAGTGCGAACAATCTCCCCGTTCCTTGTATCTAAGTCTCTTACCGAAGTTTTTGGTCCAGGATATAAGGTGTCGAGGATGGCTAGCGGTGACCTCCTCTAGGAGCTCCGCGATCATCAGAAATTTGAGAAACTGCCTCAGCTAGTATCATTCGTGGAGACCCAAGTAGTTGTAACCCCGCACCACACGATGAATACTTCCCGCGGCGTTGTCTCGGACGATGATTTGCTGGAGCTCACTGAGGCTGAGCTCTTGGAGGGCTTCAGCGAACAGAATGTTATAAATGTCAAAAGAATTAAGATCAAGCGAGATGGTAAAGAAATTGCGACCAAGCACCTAATAATCACCTTCAATTCTTCGCCGCATGTCGATGGGCGTGAGATTCGAAAACAGCCGTGTGCTTAGATTTAAGTCCACGTTAAAGAACCCCAGGTGGTCAAAATTTCCGGAGTCCTCCACTACGACGTGCCTCATAATCAGAAAGTGGTTTTGGCACGTAAAACCCCATAATTTTTTTTAATTTTCACCTTCAATTCAAGTATCCTGTCCGAGTCAATCGAGGCCGGGTACACCAAGCTCCGTGTAAGACCGTACATGCCAAATCCCCTCTGATGTTTCAAGTGCCAGCGTTTTGGCCACAGTTCGCAGAGCTGCCGAGGCCGCCAAACTTGTGCGAAATGCAGCGCGCATGAACACTCCTCTGAAGCTTGTGAGAATTCTCTCCACTGTGTAAATTGGGATGGGGAGCACGCCGCGTACTCGCTGTCATGTCCATCCTGGAAAAAAAGAAAAAGAAATTGTAACTATCAATGTAAAAGAGAATATCTCATTCAAGGAGGCACGCAGGCGGGTTTTGTACCTGCCCAAGAAAAGTTTTGCCCATGTGACGCGTCAGGGGTCAGCGCGACAACGGTCTCCGGCGGCTGTCCATCCCACACCCAGTGAGGCGGCAGTGACGCCTTCTGCCCCCGCGGCGGCTGCAGCTAACGCTGCTACGCCAACACAGCAGACGGGGTCATCGACCCCGAAGGTGGGCGCAGCCGAGGCTGCCCCAACCTCCCCGGCCCCTTCGAGCGCTGGCAACAGTCGGCGCAGCCAAATCCCACAGGGTGCCCAATCGACCTCCGGGCTGGTGGGCGCAGGGGTCTTGCCCTCCGAGGCGGGACTCTCTCTTGTAACTTCTCGCTCGCAAGAGCATATGTCCTGCACCGCCTCACAAGAGGCAATGGACACCACACCTGTCCTCAAGGCGCACCAAACGCCTAAGGAGCGGCGAGGCTCCCTCGAACGCTCCAGAAAGGGCAGAACCCCCGTTACAGGGCCTCGAGAGAGCTCTGTAACCTGAGACATCACCTTCGTTTTCATACACACAGCACTTATTTACTTTCAATATGGATACACAAATTATTCAATGGAACGTTAGAGGTCTTCTTAGGAAGCTTGATGACTTGCAATAGCTTATCCGAAAACACAATCCAAAGGTGCTGTGTCTACAGGAAACACACTTAAAACCACAACCCACAAGCTTTCTCCGACCGTATGTCGAGTTCCGAAAATATCGCGATGATGCTGTCGTATCATCAGGCGGTGTTGCCATTTTTATTCATAAAAGTATTTTCTGTCAGCGTTTACAGCTACAAACGCCCCTTGAAGCAGTGGCGGTTCGAGCTGTTCTTCTAAATAGACTTGTCACCATTTGCTTACTTTACGTACCCCCACACTACAAATTAAACAAACATGAATTTCAGTCATTTATAGACGAATTGCCAGAACCTTATGTTGTTCTTGGCGATTTCAATGCGCACAGCTCCCTGTGGGGCGACTCTCGTATAGATGCGCGAGGTCGTCTAGTTGAACAGTTCCTTTTTTTTATGGTGCGTGCCTTCTGAATAAGAAGGAACCCACATATTACTCTCTAGCAAACAGAACCTTTTCTTCAATCGATCTCAGCATAGTTTCTCCTTCTATTCTGCCTGAACTCGAATGGGAAGTTACAAAGAACCCTTACGGAAGCGACCGCTTCCCCATACTACTACGAACACCTAAAGAAAACGAATATCCACCACAGGCACCTAGGTGGAAGATTGAGACAGCTGATTGGGAGAAATTTCGAGCTCTTACTGGTATCTCATGGCATGACATCTCCTCTTTAGAAATTGATGCTGCTGTGGAGTATTTTACAGCCTTGATAAAAGATGCCGCATCTAAGTGCATATCACAAGTAAATGGCTTGGCATGTAAACGGCGTGTCCCGTGGTGGAACGACGATTGTAGGATTGCTCATAAGAAACAAAAGAAAGCGTGGGGGTTGCTACGCGCCCACCCCACTGCGGAGAATCTTATATACTTTAAAAAAGTAAAATCCCGAAGCAGGCGAACCCGCCGACAGGCCAGAAGAGAGAGTTGGCAAAAGTTTTTATCCAGTACCAACTCGTATACAGATGAGGCCAAAGTCTGGAACAGGGTTAGTAGGATAAGAGGGCGACAAATATACTACCTCCCTTTGGTAAACGCACAAGGCGAAACCCTGCAAGACCAGGCAGATTCACTTGGGGAGCACTTTGAGCGTGTGTCGAGCTCAATCAATTATTCCCAGTCCTTACTTAAACATAAAGAAATAATAGAACGCAAGCCAATCATACGAAAATCCAGGCAGAATGAACCGTATAACCGGCCTTTCAGTATTGCCGAGTTGAGAGCTGCCTTGAACACATGCAAAAGCACTGCACCGGGACCTGACAGAGTCATGTATGACATGATCAGAGACCTACATACTGACACACAAGGTACACTACTTACACTATTCAGCACTATTTGGGCTTCCGGATACCACCCATCCACATGGAAAGAAGCGATTGGGGTTGCTGTTCTGAAACATGGAAAAGACCCATCCTTGGCAGCAATTTATCGTCCGATAGCTCTAACAAGCTGTCTGTGTAAGATTTTGGATAAAATTGCTAACCGCAGACTTATACATTTCCTTGAACTCAGCCATATGCTCGATCCCTATCAGTGTGGCTTCAGAGAAGGACGGTCGACAACCGATCATCGATATCAGCGGTGCATTTATACATAAACAGTTTTTCCTGTCGATATTCCTTGACATGGAGAAAGCGTATGACACGGCATGGCGTTACGGGATCTTACGAGACCTGTCGGAAATGGGCATCCGTGGAAATATGCTGAACACAATTGAAAGCTATTTTTCGAATCGTACCTTCCGAATAAAAGTCGGTATTGCACTGTCACGTCCTTTTATGCAGGAAACTTGTCTACCCCAGGGAGGCGTGCTCAGCTGCACTCTCTTTATCGTTAAGATGAATACACTTCGTTCTTCACTGCCCACAGCCATTTTTTATTCCGTCTACGTAGACGATATACAGATAGCTTTCAAATCCTGCAACCTTACAGTATGTGAAAGACAGGTAAAGCAGGGCTTAACAAGGTGTCCAAGTGGGCAGACCGAAATGGATTTAAAATCAACCCGAACAAAACTTCTTGTGTTCTCTTCACAAGAAAGAGAGGCCTGGTGCCTGATCCCTGTGTAGAACTGGGTGGACAACAAATTCCCTTCAAGAAAGAGCACAAATTTCTAGGTGTTATTTTCGACTCCAGGCACACTTTCATTTCACACATAAAATACCTTAAAGAAAAATGTCTAAAAACACTGAACTTACTTAAAGTTCTATCCGACCCTACATGGGGCAGCGACAGGAGGTGCCTCCTAAATCTTTACAGTAGCCTAGTTAGATCACGACTAGATTATGGTGCCGTAGTATATCACTCTGCTGCACCGAGTGCGCTAAAGATGTTAGACCCCGTTCATCTTCTGGGTATCCGCTTGGCCACTGGCGCATTTAGAACAAGCCCGGTGGAAAGTCTATATGCGGAGTCAGATGAGTGGTCACTACATTTTCAGAGAACGTACATCACCTTTACCTATTTTCTCAATGTGCGCTACAATAAAGAACATCCGTGTTTCAAAACTGTTAGCGACTTGACGTGTGAAACACTTTTTCATAATAAACCCTCTATGAGACTTCCTTTCTCGCTGCGTGCAAGAGCACTTAGCACGGAAATGGATGTCCCTGTTCTCGAGCATCGCCTAATGCCTCCAGCTAAGCAAAAACCGCCCTGGGAGTGGCAGGTGATCGACTGTGACGTATCCTTTGTAGAGGTCACAAAGCACGCATCTGACCTCGAAATCGCTATGCATTTCCGTGAACTTCAATCGAAGTACAGCTTCTCCGAATACTACACAGACGCGTCAAAATCACATGCTGGTGCATCTTATGCTGCTCTTGGTCCCTCTCTTTCTAAATTGACTTATTGAACCCGCAAACAAGTATTTTTACTGCAGAAACATATGCAGGACTGTCTGCAGTAAAACATATACAGAAATTAAAACTCGACAGAGCAATTGTATACACAGGCTCGCTAAGTCTCGTAAAAGCATTATTTTCATTACAAAAGCTTAAAAATCGTGTTTTCATTGAACTTTACTCCCTGTTATGCAGTATTTATCTATCACATATACATGTAGTGATATGCTGGGTACCTGGCCATAGCGGTATCGAGGGTTATGTACTGGCTGATAAAATGGCCACATCACTCAAATCACTAAACACTTTTCCTACAGCTGCTGTTCCTGTCACAGATCTGAAGCCTTTCTTGCGCAAGAAACTGCAACAACACTGGCAACGCATGTGGAACGCAGAAATAAGCAATAAACTGCACGTTATAGAGCCACAGTTAGGTGTTTGGCCCTCCCCAACAAAATCACGGCGCACAGATGTCCTTTTCTGCCGCCTCAGAATAGGGCACACATTTGGTACTCACAATTTTCTGCTTACTGGAGATGAACCGCCAACCTGTGGTCGATGTGGTGAGAGGCTGACCGTCCTCCACGTCCTCTTCGAGTGTCGCAAAGCCGAAGCTGAAAGAAAGAAACATTTTGCTCTTGTATATCGTTATTGCATACCTCTTCACCGAGCTATGTTTCTTGGTAAGGAACCATTTTTCAACACAAATGTAGTCCTCAATTTTTTAAATGAGGTTGTCCTACATGTTATGAGCCCAATAAATTCGTAGCGCATCCTCTTTCCAGAGGATGCCGCTCTGATAGTTGTTTTATATAGCACATGCCTCCAGGCCCTTGTAAGCCAGGGCTCTAACGAGGCCATGGTGCTCTAGTGAATTTTATAAACTTATGCAACTTTTAATATCGTATCATTATTTTGAAATGCACCTCAATGCTCATAGTACACGTCATTTGTCATCGCCATAATTTTATTACACGTACATTTTACGCACTTTACAGCGACTATAGTTTGGGCACCTTTACAGCCACGTCACATCAACTCTATAGAACGCATAACTCCACGACGAAATCATTAATACTTGCATGGCTCTCTTTGGCCATACCTGGCCCTTGCGCCAATAAAAGCCACACATGCATTATGAGGTCTGTTTCATTTCTAGTCTTACCTTTCGGGCTCCTCCACGTCTGCTTTCGGCTATCCCGCTTGCGGAAGAAGGTATTCATTATCCGCATATTATTCTGTTCTGCAAACTCTACTAATAACTCTCCCCTGCTATTCCTAGTGCCTATGCCATATTGCCTCACTGCCATGTCTCCAGCCTGCTTCTTGCCTACCTTGGCATTGAGGTCGCGCATCATTATAGTGTATTTTGTTTTTACTTTACCCATCGCCGATTCCACGTCTTCATAAAAGCTTTTGACTTCCTGGTCATCATGACTGGATGCAGGGGCGTAGACCTGTACTACCTGCAATTTGTACCTCTTATTAAGTTTCACAACAAGACCTGCCACCCTCTCGTTAATGCGATAGAGTTCCTGTATGTTACCAGCTATATTCTTATTAATCAGGAATCCGACTCCTAGTTCTCGTCTCTCCGCTAAGCCCCGGTAGCACAGGACGTGCCCGCTTTTTAGCTCTGTATATGCTTCTTTTGGCCTCCTAACTTCACTGAGCTCTATTATATCCCATTTAGTGCCCTCTAATTCCTCCATTGGCACTGCTAGACTCGCCTCAATAGATAACGTTCTAGCATTAAACGTTGCCAGGTTTATATTCCAATATCGGCCTGTCCGGAGCCAGGGATTCTTAGTACCCTCTGCTGTGTCGCAGGTCTGACCACCGCCGTGTTCAGTTGCTTCGCAGCTGCTGGGGACTGATGGCCGGGGTTTTATTGTTCTGATCATATAGGAGGTTGTGGCCAAGTACTGCACCAGGGTGTCCAATCCTGCTCTGGTGAGGGAGTGCGTTACCGGTTCTGGTCACCGGGATCAGGCCACACTCCAGGCCTGTTTATGCAATTTTATGAACACGCGGATATTTTCTTTTTCTTTTTTTTTAATCCGGTGGAAAATAGCGCGGCACCGGGATTGGAACCACGGACCTCTTGCACGCGAAGCGGGTGTTCTCCCTTTACGCCACCGCTGCACCTCTCCGCTCTTCAATAACTGCTTTTCGTGCACTTTAGATTTTCAGTAGCCGCGCCAACAGGTGGCACTTACGCCTGGCCGCGCTCAGTGGGACATGAAGCCTAAAGTTATGAGCACCGATTGCGATAGCAAGGTTGTAGACAGCTATGCGGGGTACAGATAGTGGCGTTATGGGCAGTGTAACCTAGTAAGCATTAGCTTACTAACTAAATTAAAATGATATAATGTGTAAGCGCGACTGAGTGAGGACGTACTATAGGAAGAAAGACACACAGAGACAGCGCTGTCTTTGTGTGTGTGTTTCTTTCTATAGTAGGTCCTCACTCAGTCGCGCTTACACATATCATACTTAATTTAGTTAGTAAGCTAATGTATACAAGTTTACGCTGCCCATAAGACCACTATCTTTACGTCCTCGTTCAGTCGCGCATACATATTTTCTCGTGGATTGAAACCAACAAGCGCACCTACGTGTTTTAATTAAGTTTACAAGCACGGTGCCCTGCGCGCACAATAAACACGAACACATCTCGCTCGATGGGCGCCGAAACTCGCTGTCGAAATGCCCGAGAGAGGAATCGCGGCAGCAGCAGCGATCGAATAGACTTTCGTGCATTTTCTCGCCTCAACGCGTTCGCAACGTCGAAAGCGCAGCGCTTTCGACGTTGCTTCGTCGAGGCCGTCATTACGGGTCCTCTGCAAACATGGCAAATTGCTTTGAAGATGACGGCTGCGCGGACGCTAGGGGGTGCTCTCCGCTCGGAGGCCTGCCGGAAAAGAACGCTTCCCCCCCCCCCCCCCCCCCGCATCCCTTGCCTCACCCCTGTGTCTCGCGTGTGACGGGAAAGGGCGCGCTTCCGGCCAGCCTTCCTCTCCCACGCATGCGAGAATGAGTTGCGCTCGCGGGCTCACCCTCGCAAGCTTTCACTCGCACTTACAGCGCACGTCGACTATTTCATAGCCCTTGGGCTTCACAAGGAGCCTCACGGCCCTCGCTTCCTGCTCGCCACATGCCAAACCTTCAGCTCTCCGCAATTGTACCCGGAGGCATTGACGCTGCTGCAACGGCAACATTTATCTCCGAGCGTTGGCGCACTCGGCCGCGCCCAACAAGTTACGAGCGGCGCTGTATCGAGCGGCTTTGTATCGCCTCCCTCCCCCCTCCCAAAAGAAAGGGGGCAGAGAGCACATGAAATCTTGATCGTTGCAAAAATTACGCTCCTCTCCTTGCAAGGTGTAGTTTCTGCACATTCTTTGCGTTATTAACTTGGATTTTTTCGGCATTTCATTAAGAAATTTCAAATGTTTTACAACCAACTGCGACAATTTAAAGTATTTGGCAAAGCTTAGACTGCCGCGTAGATGCTTTTTGCGCTTGCCCACCAGCAGCTTTGATTGTCTCATGATGAGACATTGAATTCCTCACCGTCACTTCGAGTTGCTACAGCTGAAACGGACCCGCCGTGGTTGCTCAGTGGCTATGGTGTTGGGCTGCTGAGCACGAGGTCGCGGGATCGAATCCCGGCCACGGCGGCCGCATTTCGATGGGGGCGAAATGCGAAAACACCCGTGTACTCAGATTTCGGTGCACGTTAAAGAACCCCAGGCGGTCGAAATTTCCGGAGTTCCCCACTACGGCGTGCCTCATAATCAGAAAGTGGTTTTGGCACGTAAAGCCCCATAATTTTTTTTTTTTTTTACAGCTGAAACTCAGCAGAAATTCTCTTTTTCCAGTAAGACCTAATGTCTTAGGTGGTAACGAATATCTTAGTGTAGAATAAGTTCGTCTTGTGTTTTCATGGATTGCGCAAAAGACAAGAACATTATTGCGTATCGTTATTATCTGTCCATCCATTAACTTTCATAGCACAGGTCCATTGGTTCGTGACGTCAAGCACAACTATCCACCTATGCTGCTTCCTTTGGCCATATTTGTTTTCAAGATCAGATGCTTGGAGCAATCAGACTGCTGTATTAATAATGTGCTCTGATGGCATGCAGTTATGCTGAAATGTTGTGTAATGAGGAAATGTAACATGCGTGTATTCATGGCGCGTAAAGGCAGGCTTGCAAGCAGAATGAGCTGGACAATATAAACGCCGTTGTCCTCGTTGTACTCGCTTTATTTACGTCCCTGAGTGCACACCTGCTGTTATAACTCAACTGTTATGACTGCTACCGGGCGGGAACGGCATACAGTCGGACTGCCAGGAGCATAATAACGCCCACACAAGAACGGGAACACTGCGGCAATTCAGTGACAGCCCTTTTTTTTTTCAGACGTTCTCAAGCCGCTCTGGCACGTGCGATGACGTCGGTCTCGCGCCACGGCGAACGCAATTTTCTCTGTCTTCGTTGTCATTTTCACTTTGCAGCACCTGCCTTTACAGACAATAAATCCCTGCCACATCCCTCCCTCATTCCAGGTATTTTTATACCTCTGTTTGACGTTACATTATGGCCAATGAAATGCAGCGCAGAATGACTGAACAATTAACAGTAATGAAATGCGCAGTGGGGTAAAGCTTACACTTATTCTACTTTATGCAAGTACAGAACCAAGCCTACACGTTGTCTTCAAGCCATGGTAACTTTTGTAATTATGCATTCATCGTCACGGCGGTGAAAGCGACTCCACTACCAATGGAGCCAACATGTAGTAGAAAGGCTCACACATGCCATTATATACGACCTTACAAGTGAATATCGCCACATCCGCATTTTTGAATAGTTACTTTGTTAACCTAACGAACTTTTAACATGTACTGCGACATTCGTAAGAAACTTTGTTATCAGCAAATGTTTTTGATCTGATGTCTGCAGCAGCGAAGGAACATAAAGACGCCTTTAGCATTAGCAACATTTATCCATTAAAGGCAGCATTCGCTAATACGGCTATCCGGGCTTGACAGCCTTTCCGTATTTACTAGCCGGGACTGGAAACACTGAGACAGCCTGCGTTGAGTCAATACCTCCTGGAGGATTGGAGCCCTTACGGCGATCCCCAGTCGCAGAGTGCTGACAAGCCTGATGGGCTGCTTGTGCACTGGTTTGGCGGAAGCCTGAGGTGACGTTAGCTAGCCGATGACCATATAACCATTGTGTGCACAAAAACGCTATGGCATCGTCGAAAACGACATGAAAATCTTCAGGCGTTTATAGGAAGAAATGACGATTGCGAAGGCGTTTATTAGTCACCGGCGTTTGGGACCAGCCGTTAGCTCAGCGCAGGGACTCTCAGCATGAGCGCCAGTCACGAGCAAAACGCTTAAGAGGACAGCCCACTGCATCGTTGCAATCCATCTCTACAATAGATTTAAAAATCAAGGACAGTAGTTTTATGGGCCGTGTAACCTTGCGAGCATTCGCTTACTAACTAAATAAAAAATGATATAATGTGTAAGGGGGTGTGAACGAGGGCTTAGAAATAAACGGACACACAGAGACAGCGCTGTCTCTGTCTGTGCGCTTCTTTCTACGTCCTCGTTCAGTCACGCTCGCACATTCTATCGTGGATTGAAACCAACAAGCCCGCCTACACTATAAAAACTAGGAAGGGTATCGTAGGAGTGAAGCGGCTGATTTACTCTTCAAAGAGTTGTTTTACTCTCGCAAAATGTCGAGGAGATTGAAATTCATTGTTTACTCTATCACCAAGGAGAGAGTGAAATGTGCTTTTCACTCTCCGCTTCAGAGAGAGAGTAGAATGCCCGTTTTACTCTTGCGGCAATAGAGAACAAAACTTAGCGCAATCTTCTGCGTCAACTGTAGGTGGCTGGCCCCGAACATGGCAATGTATCACTCATGCACGCTGAGCAAAGAACACATCGTTTTGCTTCTAAGAAAACAGGCCGCCGCAGCTCAAAGGAACACGTAGCGAGCGCACTACTTTTAACGCGACAGCGTTAAGGAGCTCGTGTCGCAGAAAAGCCGGTGTCGTCGGCGTCAGCGGCGTTGGCCGTGAGCGATAAATCCCAGAATGCACTTCATAAATAACATCTTGCAAGATGGGCTGGTAGGAATCGAACCAGGGTCTCCGGAGTGTGACGCGGAGACGCTACAACTCAGCCACGAGTTTGTTCCTTCAAAACGGGACAAAATCGCCTCTAGTGAATGCGGTGTTGCCTTAGAAACGTGCCGTAGGAAGTTATATTGCGGTGTATATTCGTAATTATGACCATGTAACTTACAGAAGTCGCAGTTTCACGAGTAGCGAAGTACCTTTCCGCTACATTTTTTCTGCACTCTGCGCACACGCAGAGCCATCTTGCGGCAAACTTAGAAGACCCCCTCCTCGCAATGTACGGCGCTGCCGCGACACGTGGCGCGCCACCCGCCACATGATCGCGTCCGCCTTCATGGCGCGTCGGGGCCCGGCTATCTGTACCGATCGCGACGTTTGGCTGGCGTAGCGCGTTTGAGTTGGCGGTGCGAACGGGGTGCGATAACGCTATCGCGTTCCACTTTTGAAGGCGAAGCTTAAGCGTCCTCCAATTTTTTCACTCGCAGTTGCTCCACCGCGCGCGCGCGCTCAAGATCGCCGAACAACACAGCAGCGGAGAAAGGTGATCCATCCAGCGAGCAGCAACAAAGGCCGTCCATGGGAGATCGTGTGTCACCCATCTCGCGTCGCCGCGAAAACACGACAGTCGTTCGTCATGCCTTGGACATAACAAGAAATCCTCCACGGTAAATGAATTCTAACTTAGGTGCACATTCTCCGTATATGACGTGCTATCACCAGGAAGTCGTCGCTGCGCTTAGCCGACGCGATTGATAACGGACTAGGCATACGCGCTGTGTCTCTCGATGTCAATCGAAAAAGCCAGTCGTCGCGATAACTGTATGTGATTTTATCACTTTGCCGTTATTCGTAAGAGCTTTAAAAATCGCAAACGCTGCCAGAACTATGGTATGTTCAATAAGACGCCAGGTGAGAGGAAGCTTAAAATGGTTTGTTCACCATCCCGTGATTCCGAGCCTTTGCGGAGCGTGATTAGCGTGCGTTTTGTGTGTTTGAATTTATTCAGTTTGGCAGTCTACTGTGTACGGAACGCTGTTCAAATAAGGAATCACATAACAGAAGGCGTCATTTTGCTGGCAGCATGCTTTTGTTATAGATAAGCCGCGCGCTTGACGGTGTCTCGCCTAGGGCGAATCTGCGACCACCGAAATTACGTGCAGCACCAGTGCTAGTTAGGAACTTTGCCTCAGGCATTCCGCTGCATGCTGCAAGAGGTCAATTGGGCGCGTTATCTTGAACTTACTAAAAACGCATGAGGAATCCATGTTTTATGCTGAAAAAAAAAATATAAACATCATATAAGCGATCTTGCGCGCGACAGCTACAAGCGACGCGATGGAGATGGCTGTCGCGTTCGCTCGTCGCCTACAAGTAGTACTCCACGCAAGCGACGATATTCAGCGACGCCTCCCCGTTGTTGCCGGTATGAGGGCTGCAATGACGCGTGACGCGGACTTTAGTAATTTACGTTGATGTATTTTACTATAAAAAGTAGCATAACATATTTCCGGAGTTACTGCAGTAGGTTCTTATCCATGCACGTATAAAAATTGAATCATTTGCTCGTTCCGCGCGACAATCGGTAGTATTTGAGCGATGTACATCCAGTTCCGGCTTCGCGCTATTGGCTAGTCGCTCATAGCACTTCCGGGCGACGAGCGACGATTTCTAGATTTCCAGAACCGAGCCATCTATTTAGGCGACGGCCCGTTTTGTCGCTCGAAGCCGTCGCTCGTCGCTGTCGCGCACTAAATCGCTCTCACAGTGTTTATCCCTAAGACTGAACTGTTTTTGCTCATGTATTGAAATTGTGTGATTATAGGTCTGGCTTTGTCTCCCCTGTTGCGGTTTTCGAGTACGATGCGAAACTGAAAGGATGCTTATGTCTACGAACTCAGTGAATTGTCGAGCAGCTAGTTACGCATCGGCATCGAATATATCGGCTGCTGTGTGGAATTACAATTGCAGGGGAGCTTTGCATACGCTTATTCTTTTGGACATGCCTGTGCATTTGCTAATATGAGTTGGCGTGTGAGAGTTATGTCATATGAAAAGCTAAATCAGCCTTCCTCTGGGGGTTACAAGCGTAAAGTGTGCATTTTGCTACTGCATGGCAGATGAAAATTTGTTTGTCGCTTCAATTTCTTTAGTAGAAAAATAAAATATCAGTATAAAATTTTGCTTTAATTCCGTGTTACCAGTCGTCTGACGTACACAGAACAATAAGTTGGTCTAATAAACTAATAACGGCGGTTTAACTGAAACTTTTACATGCTTTCAAGAATCTAAAATGCTAGATTTCTAACTGCAGCAGTAGTCGAGTCTGTCAAAAATGAACTCCATTGCGCACCTCATAAATGAAAATAAGTTCATGCCTTTTAGTAAGCTTAGATGCAGGCCGCAGTGAACTTACTTGTTAGTATTGAAATGTGGGTAAGCTTGCCATAACAAGCCTTGTTGCCCTTTTTTATGGGCGCATCCATATATCCATTGAACTGAAGGACAATACTTTCATCCCTACTGAGCATCATGTTTGCAGCTATGATCCTCAAATATGGGTTCAGCAGTGGCACAACCAGGTATGGTGCGGGGGCACACTGGGCACGTGCTTAGGATGTGTCACAAGTGGTGTTTGCGATACACCATACTTATGTCAGACCTATGACGTCTGAAAATGACCAATATTCTGTTTATTAGCAGGAGTATTCTAACATTGGTGACAAACAAGGATGAACTGTTGGTTATTTGTGTTTTGTTTAAATCTAAAAATTGAAGTTAGTTTAGCAGTTCACTGTTGCAATCATTTGAATGTTTTGCATGCATTTCATTAGGAAGACAAAGAGCTAAGACTTTCTTTTATTGCCATGGCCTTGACTGTGTTGATGTTGTTTTGCACCATGGCCTTGTGTTGACTTTTGCACTCGATATTTTTCAGGCACCCGCTTTATATAACGCAAGAAGGCAGCTGCAAGGACACCAGGATGTGAAAGAGCCAGTGCAGTGCGACTTCACGTAGTGCAGAGGAGCGAATGCCAAGAAATCAAAATACATTGGCATGCAATTTGGACACAAAAACTAGTATGTGGGTATATTGGGTGTGCCATTTGACCAAATGTCAACAAAATCAAGATACAGTATGTTACACCAAGATGAAAATTCTCACGTGCTCTAGGCAGTCATCTTAACATGGTATATTTATGTAATGTCTCTGATTGGAAAGTCAAATCAAGTATGCTCTCTGGAGACAAACACATAGCAGTAAGCGTCATTGAAAAGTTAAAAATGTGTTTAAAAAAAGCTGATTTGTTCTGAGAAGTGACTGCTTTTTGTCTTGCCTCTCAACGGGTACATCCATGTGATAAAAAAAATAGTGGTACAATGAAATTGCATATTTGCTTAGTGACATGATACATACTTGCAATGAGCACGGTGCCTGTGTTTACTATAAAAAGCAACGGCCCATGCTTGGTTAGGTTAGGCCCAATACAATATGCAGGCATGGGTGATTGGCGCTCCTTTTTTTTTATTTCTGTGTCGTGAGGTTTACTGACGCGCGTATAGGTGCAGTGGCACGCAGTAGGGCTAGTACAAAGAAAAGGGGGGGGGGGGGGCAGATATATGTAGCTCCCTGTACACGACACAGGGCAAAGGAAACCCGTGTTCAGCAACTATGTTAAATTCCATGTACGTAAATTTTACAACGTTACTAATTCGAAGCGTGCACAGGTGCATCTTGAAGAAAAGGTTTCCAGGCTACATAATTTAGTGCGTAATTTACACTAATTTCACTCTAACCACGAGACATAATAATTTGAATGTATTATATTTCACGGAAAAACCTAGAGCGAATTAAATTGTGTCTCAGCTTCATGTGTATACACATAGTCTTTCCTATGCATTAGGTTTTTCGCATAATGCATTACCAGTTGACAGCCTATCTTATGATGTGTACTCTGTTTACATTACAGTTGTTTATTAGTTTACTCGTTTGTATTGCGACTCATTCAATGCTGGCTTATATATGTTTTCAACATTTGACATAACCCTGTATGTTTTGTAGGGACAACCCAGGACGTGCATTTCTCAGCACCCAGTCAACTGCCAGAAGTGACTCAAACGCAGGCCACCAGTAAGTGGACATCAGTTGCAATTTCACATTATGCAGTTGACTGCTGCCTTGTACTGAGGTTTTTTTTTTTTTAATGAGACGGTGATGTCGTTCTAATGTACATTTTGACCACAAAGGTGCGATCATGTCTCACAGAGGCATATATGGTTGCTATTCTCTGCGAGGGACGTGTTCTTGTGTTCGTGAAGCATTTGTGTTTGGCAGTATTGTCGCCCAATGAGTCGGATATAAACACTAACTCACCACTGCCGGCAAGTAGTTGCGCGAAACGCAATATATTATGGCGCTGTAAAATTATATCATTAATTCGTAGGAAAGTCTTCCAGCAGGAAAAAGGGTTGCTATTCCAGGTAAACATGTCTTTTTCTCACAAGTTATTTAGCGAAACTGTGGATGCGTAAAATTCGTGACTTATGAACAGATCTTAATTTATCCTTTATTAATTCTTCTAAAAGAGACTAGAAATAGCATGTGACTACCTCTCCAATCAGCAGATTATACACTTGCATTCATAACGGGTAGTTCCATGCAGTCTCGCACTCTATATAACCTTTCCTTTCAGCAGCATTGGAACTGGTGCACTTGACACTGTATATGTATGTGTGAATTCGGTTTTCTTTGTATGTGTCCGCTCACTGACACAAACATTAGAAAAATCAGTTGTACCATGAGGCTGACGACGCCTTCTGCTGCTAGAAATGCAGCACTTCATATTTTATAGTACTGCATGACATTTAAATCAAAGCTACCAACATAAAATGATTAAGAAAACTAACCGCTGTTATAGTTGTTTTCCTCAAAGAAAGCTTGTCCTGTATGGGCTGTGTTAATCTGAGCACACCACCGATGTTTCAGTAGTATTATCCCTTAGTGAGTGAGAGATTGGGGGCAATTAATCATGTTAGTGTTTAAATAGTGTCCTAATTATGTGCATTTGTTCCAACAAAGTTGTCTAGATTACTTTATTGTGTAGTGTAAAGCTTATGAAACCACCGGCAACTACTGAGTTGCTAACATTCATATGCATTTGTCCCTATACAGGTGACACTCGGCTGTGCCACTGCAGTGCTGCGGAAATTGCCAGCACAAGCAGCTTTGCAACAGCTGTTTCGCAGCATGTCCGTATGTGCTAATTTATAGTTATGTTGGGATGGGCTTGTATTATGGACCACCGCTACTCTGTATTGCGACAGATCCATATGGTAAGGGATGTAATGGGCACAGCGAAAACCTTAGAATGTTTTACTATGGTACATAAACAGGCTCTCCTTTTCGTCACTGGAGCAGGGGAGAAGAGCATGCAGGCACTCCTGAATGTACATATATTTAAAAACATGACAGACATATATATATATATATGAGGAGTTTTTTTTCGAAATGAGCCAAATCCACAAACCGAAACTGGGTCAGATAAAACGGTAATGACAAGAAAAACTAGGCAACTTTCTCATAGAAAAACCGTTGCAACGAAATGGGTCAAATAACGCCAGGCGAACGTGTTCGCCGATCGTATTTCGTATCGAAATTGAGCCAGATCCACCTGTTGCACGGATCAAAATGAGCCAAATCCATTTGCCCAATAGGAGAGCGCTTTTGGCATGACGTCATTTAGCCATCGCTGCCTCCTTGTCAGTTCCCGCCAAGGAGTTGGTTCCCGCCTGACAGCTCAGAGTGTTTCGTTCGTGTTTTCGCGAGTTCTTCGCTTTTCTGATATCGTTGTTCATGGATTCGGATGGCAATGAAGAGATCGGCGAAAGATCTATCCCTAGACGTCGACGGCGAAGTGAAAGAAAGCCGCATCACCACCGTAAAAGCAAGAATGCGCCGTTGCCAAAATGTAAACACGCGAAAAAGACTCTCAGGTGTGCGCTTGTGACAGAAGCATCCACTAAACGTTTCAAGGAGAAGTTTTACGAACTGTGTAGCGTGGAACAAAAGGCGTTCGTCTTGATGTACTGCACGCCAACAGCCGTAAAACGTAGGAGAGGAAAAGAAGCGGAACCTCGTCGGAGCCTTGCTGTTGTTTACAAGGTACGGATAGAAAATGGCCAAGAGATTCGTGTTTGTCGCGATATGTTTTGCGCAGTGCTTGATATTAGTCACAGCACAGTTACTCGCTATATAAAGCACAAGCATGAAAAAGGTGAAGTGAAAGCCGACAGTCGTGGAGGTGACCAGAAGATCAAGCGCTACGGTAGAAAGCGATCAGCTGTTGTGGGTTTCATTAAGCGACTTCGAGCAAGAGAGTCGCACTACAACCGGAAGAAGACAAAAAAGTTATACCTTCCAAGTGAGCTGAAGAGCATCCGAAACCTGTGGCAGATTTATAACCAACAAGCACCCGAAGATGTGAGGGTGAAGTATGGCTTCTTTCACCGCATTTTTCGAGCGACGTTCAATCTTTCGTTCAGAACACCGAGGACAGACGTTTGCTCTGTGTGCCTGAAAAATGCGTATGAGATGAAAACTTGTGAAGATGTTTCACAGAAGCAGCGTGTCATAACAGAGCAACGTGTACACAAGTTGAAGTATAAGGCTTTTTATTCCCTGCTGCGTGAGAAGAGGGAAGACTTGAAAACATTCTCATTTGATTGCCAACAAAATCAAGTGCTCCCCAAAGTTCCGGACCAGGAAGCCTACTACAGCCGCCAGCTCTATCAGTACCACCTCTGCGTGGTGGAAAACCAGGCAGATGGATCAATGCCCAAAGAGGCCATCCATTCCTACACATGGAGCGAAGATGAAAGCTCCAAAGGAAGCAACCAAGTAGCCAGTGCGGTACATAATACACTTCGAAGCGCTAACTTCGAAGGAATTAGAGAGTTCAGCACAATGCGTTGGCGGGCTAGTTGGTGCGAATCCATGAATACTTTGTTTAGCGCAAAACGACAGAGACAAGAAAGACGACAGGACAAGGCGCCTTGTCCTGTCGTCTTTCTTGTCTCTGTCGTTTTGCGCTAAACAAAGTATTCATGAATTAGAGAGGTGCGGTTAGTAGCCGATGGCTGTGCTGGACAAAACAAGAACAGTACTGTGCTTTGCATGCTTCTTTGGTGGCTCCAGAATGAGGCTCCAGCAGGTGTCTCAGTAGTTTCCCTTGTGTTTCCTGTCACAGGACACAGTTTTTACCCCCAGACAGGGTATTTGGCAGAATTGAAAAAGATGTTAGACGACACGAAGAAATCCTGAATCCACAAAGCTACCAAAGAATTTTTTCAAATCACGGCACTGTGTTAGAGCTTGGAAAACATTGGCATGCGTACGACTGGAAGGCCTACTGCACGGCGGTGATGAAGTCGACATCCAGCTTGCCGTTCAAGATAACCGAAACGAAGGTCTTCTACATTCAAAGAAATGCAGCTGGTAGGAGTCCTCAAATTAGAGCAGAGCCTCACTATAAAGTTTCTGTGTCAAATTTCGTGTCAGTGCTAAAAAGGGGAAGGTCCCTTGCACAAGCACCCATAAGATGTGCACTGTACGCACACCACGTCAACGAAATGAAAGTCAGAGATGTGACCAGCCTTCTTGTGAAGCATTTCGGAAATTCCTGGCAAGACAATGAAGAGCTTGCGTACTTCGTTAGTGTCTTCAGGCGCGCCCAAGGAAATGATCCTGCGGAAGAATTAGAAGAGAGCTGCTTATGCTGCCAAGAAGACGCACCTGCTCTTCAAGTATAGTTCTATTGTTCTTGAAGCACAGCAAAGCCCTGCTGCCAATGTTATTATAGCTTTTCTGTCATTGTTACATGATGCCATTCTGGAAAGCCAATTTTAATAAAGTTTTCATAGCAATACCGCCTAAAATCCAGTGTTTCAATTCAATACGAGCGAAATCCAGAGTTCTCACCCTAATATTGGGCATATCTGCCGCATAATTTTTCATTACTTGTGGTCGTAAACTTGCCCTAGCCGACATGTAAAGCATATCATATAATAGCTTTGCTAGCGTTGCATTTAGGTCCGGTAACAAATTTTTGCTTTTTTCTCAACTTCTGTTTACGTAGATTTGACCCATTTCGAAAAAAAACTCCTCATATATATATATATATATATATATATATATATATATATATATATATATATATATACACATACAATTCAACTAAAGGCAGGGGTGTGCCATCTTTCATCTTGAATTTACTTAACAGGTTCGAGACACACGTTAGTTCTACAGATTAGATACTTCAGGCGTGCTATTTTACACAAGGGGGAAGGAAGAGGGAAGAAAACTAGAAAAAAGAGTGGAGAGGAAAAGAAAGGAATTGTGCCAAAAAGCATGAGAAGCATCAAGCAGCCAGGATCGCCAGCAGCACATCTAAAAAGCACTCTGATAAAATTACATACAGGACAACCTTACTTATAGTTTGTTTCAATCAACTCAGATCACATGCAGCCATTACTGCAATCAAGTTGTTTCCTTATGTGATGTGGGCCCAAAAAACTGTTTAGAGCTGAAGGATTATGTTCCATGCTAGCCTCATTGCCTGCTTTTTTTTTATTTTGTTAGGGACAAAAAGTAAGAGTACGAGCTGTTTCCTGATTCGCCACTCCACACAACATGTCTTTGTGACTATATGTACATGCAGATGATCCATAGATGAAAAATATTCAGTACAGTAGAATCTCATTACAAAATACACTTGGTTGTAAGAGACATCTGAAAATGGTTTGGTTGGTTTTCCGATGTTTGCCACATTATCGAAACTGTATACAAGAGACACCTTTGTTACTAAGGATGACTTTTGAAGTATTCACTACTTCGAAGGGACACAACCCAGGCACATTCATTTCGTGCACCTTGTGTGCTCCGAAGGGCGTAAAGATCACGCAATCCTCACACAAGCCAATTGCGCATGTCTCTCTAAGCATGAACTAGAAAAGGAGGGCAACGAGGACAGTGCAGGGCAGAAAGTGTCGACAGTTGAAGCTGACGAGCGTCTTAGAGCACCTCAAAGGTACTGCGAGCAACAAGGCTTGCAAAGTGAAGTGCTTAACTTCCAGTAGTTGGGAAGGAAGCTAACACAATCTACAGTCACCAGAAAGCTGTGAATGTGTTCTTTAAAGGGCCCCTAAACACCGAGGTTGAAATTTAGTTGTGGTGTTGCAGTTGTACATGATACGGCAACGAACAGGTAGCCACGGGAATTTTTCGAAACGGTGCAGTAATAGTGGAGCTACGTGTGTTTATCGAAAAGTAGTCCCCGCTCATTTTACTCTTTCATCTGGTACACGCCATCTGGACACTATCGTCTTTTCCTCGCCTAGTGCACCTCCAAATGTTACGGGACAGGCATCACCAACGAGCTCTGTTGCTGCCGCGACGGCCCGTCGTCCTGCGAGGGGTGGCGCTAATGACCTCGCCAATACAATGGAACTGTATGGTGGCTCGTGTTGAAGAGCCTCATAGGAGACCTTTCTGTTGGCGTTTCTGTTCTTTTCCCCCATTGGCTGCCTACAATGGCATCGCGAGCAACGTGTCGAGGAAGCAGGAGTGTGTGTATTTGCTTGCAGACCTTGCCGGCAGTCGTACACTTTCGTTCGACAATCGAAACGGGTGACATCATCAGAGACATCTGGTGACGTCAGGACAAACTGGGGGGTCAGGATAGGTCCAGAGAGGCGCATGGGGTCGTTTTCTTCATATTGTGGTGCTCCCGCAGTGCTACGCACTGTGGCGTTTAGCATCGTCGATTGTGACGGCATTCTGATTTCGATACGCATGTTTACTTGAAATGTTCAAAAAATGTCGAGAAGTGGTTTAGGGGCCCTTTAAGCCACCCTGAGCAATTATTCCTTCAGATATATCTAAACATACTTCAGTGATGATGCATAATAAAGTGATCTAGTCTGGCTCCTTGGTGTTTTAAAATTTTGGGTTTCGGGAGACATGTTTCCCGTGCCTATGGAGTATCTCTTCTAATGAGGCTTTACTGTAATATACACACACAATTGTGTAACTCCTCCTGCAAGTATTATTCATTAAGCCCGGTCACTGATGTGCAAAGCTTGTGGTTAAGTCTTGATGTCCATACTTTTTAGAGCTATGGTAATATTTCAGGCTGGTATTATTGGTTCTTCGATGCAGGATACAATGCCTAGGAAGTTATTCGCCCTGATGACGAGAGCCCTTAAGGGGCAAACGACATCTCTGTTGCAGAAGTGAGCCCGGTACCACATGAAGTTACCATGACAGATGACACGGCAGCAATAGATACAGAAACTGCCTGTCTACTGCAGCTGTAACAGTGTACGAGGCAAGCAGCAGCGCATCAGCATCAGCAGCAGTGTCAGAAGGAACCACACAAGGTCTGTTAGTGCAACATGCGTGCTATCACTGTGACTTTTTTTGTAGTGCATACAACTCATTTGCTCAACACACAAAAACTTTTCACCACGACTGTGAGCCAGTGTTCTTGTGCAGCAAGTGCAAGACTAAGGTGTTATAACACAGTACAAGCATTACTTTAATATATGCAAATGCAAACATATTACAGTTGTTGCCTCCCCAGCCAGCCCACATAGCGACAACAATGTGGAACACATAGTGGGACACACCTCTCCCCCATTAGAAGATAGTAGAGACTGTCAGTGTTGTTGCTAAATTGACTGGTCTTTGTAGGCAACTAGAAGGACAACACAGGTGTCATAAGATTCTTGTTGATGTTGTTGTTGAAGAGGTAAAAAAGAAGTTTGATGCAGCTGAAGTGCCAACTGATATTGAGCAAATCAAAAGCAACCCCCTGTGAAAGAAACACTATCGAAATTTGGGTATCTATGTGCTGCCAAGTCTGGTAAGGATGGCATAGGACAGAAGTGTGATAAAAATCACACTGACACTGCTGTTGCATCAGTGGCCACAGTGAGCAGCGACTTGTAGGGCAAGAGAGTCAACTGAAACTAGCATTATGACATAGTGTCATGCTCCCATGTGACCACTTTTCATGTTATTTTGAAAGATACAGCTCAACCTCCAGAAACGAGACTGCAACTTGTCTGTAAAAAAGCTTTCACAAAAAATTATTCATAACACTATTAACATAGCAGTATCCTTTTTTTTGTCGGTTCGAGATTCCCGGGTGTCCATTAATGCGAAAATTGAGGAAAAGAAGAACGTGTCGTACTTAGACCTTTTTAACAAGTACGAGGGGGACAGAACTTTTCTAGTCATGCATCTTCATCATACCATCAAGTTTTTAAATGCCTTCTATAATTATTATTACCAGTTATATCTGAGTGCATTGTATGCATGTAGCAGGTGTAAAATCAGGTCAGTTGGATCATATGCCTTATCTGCAAGAGAGCCCTATATTCAAGAAATTTGAATTAAAACAGGTACGTTAGAGATGCAGTCTTTCAGCACTTTATTGCCTGTGGTTTAAGCATTGCTCAATACTTTTATGGATGGCAGTTTCAACCGGCACAGCACTGCGCTTTGCCACAGTCACATGAGTCTTCAAAGTGGTGTTTACCATTTGTGTTGATCTGTTTGTGTATACATAGAGCAAGTTTTTAATTTAAAATATTCCGCATTCTTGTGCTTGCACTAAGCTTGTATGAGGCAGTTACAAAATGTGCGTCACTATAACGAACTGTTCTGTTGAGCTTACACTTGCAAGTAATCGTATTCAGATGGCCGCACTTCTATGTAGGTGCGCCGATAGCTTTGTGTATGTTCTCATGTTTGTATAAAGCTTATATAAGCTAGTTAGAAAATGTATGTCACTAAGCATTGTGATATTCTTTAAAGAACTGCTTGGTTGGTTTTAACCTTGTGAATTAGTATTGAGGCGGTGGTATTCCCATGTAGGCCCACTGCTAGCTTTCTGTGTCCTCATGTGTTTGTATTAAGTTTCTACAAGGGAGTTACAGCAATACGTCATTAAGCGCTGTGATATTTTTAAAGAACTGCTTTGTTTGTTTTACGCCTGTGAGTAGTAGTACTCGGGTGGCACTAGTCATGTGTAGGTAGAGAGGGACCATTTGTTTACATTATGCTCATGTAAAGCAGTTACAAAGTGTGTGTCACTAATCACTGTGATATTTGTTGAAGAATTGCTGTGATAGTTTTGTACATGTGAATACTAGTGGTCAGGGCACAGTACTTGCGGTGTATAGTTGAATTTATACACTGCCAAGACAGGGGCTGTATACGCACCAAAAGAAATGTATGCCATTATATTGTTGTGATTATTACTGTTTGGATTTTATTAAACTGTAATAAAATGGTTTCTTGTATCTATTGAGGTATGGCAATTTGTCATGCAACCAAGCTGAGGACCTGATTTTGTGCATACAAATAAACAGCTAATTTAAGAGTGTACTGCTCATATTCTGCTAAACCAGTTTAACAAATCTTGTAATACAATGATGGAACAATGACAGAGCTGACTGGGATGTACAGAAAGCGTTCTGCACTGGCTCAAGGACTGCCCCACACTGGAGTTGGTAGTATTGCGTTTATTGGAGTAGAACAGAAAGTGCACTTCTATTAAAAATGCGACAGTCGGTGCAGAAACAAGGCAGACGAGCAGATGTGGCACATTTTTTTCAGGGCCCTTCATGCCTACTACTGCATTTCTAGTCTTCCTGTGCTCTGCGTATAAGAACCTGTTCAGCCAAGGTTTTTACTCCATGAGAGTTGTTCTACTGGGTTCGTAGCAATATTGAAGAAAAAAATTCAATGGTTTTCAAGGACTTTCGAGGCCCCGACACAGTAACTTCAAGGACCTCGTGCGATGTGTGTAGTAGTTTGGAAAGGCAATAACTTGTTGAACAACATCGTTAACTTTAATGCAAACAAAAGAAAAAACAAATCGCATTTCACTGATTTCAAACATTTGAAAGACTGCTAATTTGCCTTTCACCGCCCATCACTAAACGCACACAAGGAAGCATTTCAAGAAAGCGCTCAAAGTTTTTCTGCAATAGCACAATTAACTACTTGGACCTGCAACATTTGCAGTTTTTGAATACTGTTTGGTTTGACAGTGTATGTGATGTGATCTGTTGCCTCAGCTTTTCGCCATCAAATAAGCAATAGTCATTTCTAATTTCTTTTTATTGTGTCTGTAGCTCTCGATTTACTCTTCACGGCATCTCTTCGAATGCCTCAACTGTTGAGCTTTCTGCTTCTGGTCCTCCAAGTACATTTGTCGCCGGTTCCATGTGCATAAAACTGGTATCTGCAGCTCCTTTGTAATTTTCAACTTTAAGGATGTCACTTTCCTTCTATTACCTCCAGAGCCAATTTTCTGTGAGATACGAGAGGGTGTCACAGAAGGGCAAAAAGCGCTTGGCAATTTCTGCTAAGTCTAGCGAAGTGTACAAGTTTAAGGGCTTTCCAGTACTTCTAAAAATTCAAGGGTTTTCAATGCCTTGAAAATGGCATTTTAGAAATAAAGGATTTTGAAGGATTGCTACAAACCCTGGATTCTAGCACCTAAATAATTTGACAAGCTTATTTTGGCATGGAGTTCGGAAGTTCATGCTTTTTAGCTAACGCTTCACTATCTCTGTACATTGAAGCCACGAGAGCGCAACTGTTTTGGAGTAAAGAAAAATACTGAAAGCTTTTAATACCACTCTTCTTTTTATCTATGGAGCTTCGTATTGCCTAGTTAAGTTTACGAATGTGCCTGGTTTTGGTGGGCGTTTCTTCAACATTTTCTGTGAGAAGCAGATGACTAACCCCCGTATTCAGAAATGTATCTTAATACAAAGCTCATGCTTGACTTGATATAAACGACGCCTGGTGCGAACGTCCCCCAAGACGCTCACTGCCTTTCTTTTGGTGCGTTCACGACCTGCGTCGTGTATATCAAGTCAAGCATGGACTTCAAGTTATGATGCATTTCTGCATATGAGGGTACGCGTGCACAATTCCAGGCAACGCACTGTGCCATTGACACCGAGAGGAAACGGGGAAAACAGAGTTAACCACTTATGCTCCTAAACTTTGGCGTACCTGTGGTGTGCGTGTATCGTGGAAGAAGAAACAGCGCAAACACAAGGACAAAAAAAAGCATTGACCACACCAGCGCTTCGTGGTTTGGATGTGTGCTTTGAATTCTATAGATGCAAGCGTACGCGGGTTCGAATCCACGTGATGTATAGAGCATTGTGATTCTTCATAAGTATGCGATTCCCTTGACAGTTGTGTTCGAATTAGATTATGTGACTCCTGAATGTGAAATTTGCCAAGATAACTGCGAATTAAGTGTTAATTCGCTTTTTTTTCTCCGCAGTGGCGTTCGGGACGCATACGCATAGGCCGCTTCAGAGCAGTCACGCCTCATGGTAGGCAGCAAATGGCCAGGAAAAATGACTTTAAAATCCTGCGTAACTTTGCTCACGCCTATTCTGAAGGCCGCTAGGAATTGGGCCAGTGTCTCTGAGGAGCCGCCAAGGGAACAGTATATCAGCGGCCCTAATTTGATCTGATTTCCTGCCTGCATGCGTGGCCAGGACTTGGCTAAGAGGGTATTGGGAAGAGTACTAGCACTCTGTTCTGAAGGAGTACAAGCACTCTGTTTGGGGGAGTAGAAGTACTCGGTCTGGCGGAGTACCATTACCCCTGCGGAGAGAATATTAGCACTCTGCGGAAGAGTACTAGCACTCCCTGTGGGAAGAGTATTATCACTCTGCCGAAGAGTACTAGCAATCCCTTGCGGTGGAGTAACAAAACTCTGTCAGGAGGAGCTGACCTACTCTCTCTCAAAGAGGGTCGATCTACTCTCGAAAAGAGAGTGAAATATGGGACAAGCAGCTACTCCCTCGAGGAGAGTGCCCGGAACTCTTTTTGTTTTTAGAGTGTATATGTTTGAAGTTAACAAACACGGTGTCACGCGCGCACAGGTAAACATGAATGCACATCGCTTGAGAGGCGCAGAAACTTACTGTCAGAATGCTGGAACGATGGATGGCGCCAAAAGCAGCGATCGAATTGACCTTCCTGTATCTCTCGCTTCAACGCGAACGAAAGCTCGAGAACACAGCGTATACGAAGCTACCGGCATTACGCGCACTCTTCAAACATCGCAGATCGCTTTCGAGATGAGGCCCGTGCGGGCGTTCACTCCGGCCACGTCGCAGGCCCTTTCAAGATACGGGACTTGCACCGCCGCGCCGTGGGCAGCCGCTGACGGATAAGACCCCCCCCTTCCCCTTCTATTCCTCGATTCAACCCTGCGCCGCGAGTGAGCCGCGTTCGAAGGCTACCTCTCGCACGCTTTCACTCTCACCTACAGCACACCGCGGGCCCCGACGATTTTGTCGGCCTCGGAATTTATTCACAACCTCACGGCGTCGATGACGGCAGAAATGCACCCGGAGCGTCCATATGATTGACATTGCAATAAAATAAACATGGTAGGGACGTCAGGCAGTCATCGTTCGCAAAGCAACCGCGACTAACGCTGTTGGGGGCATGCATTCTGTAGCCAAATGCTCGCACCACGACGAGACAGACACGACGAGACAGAGTTGCGTCTGTCTGTGTACGTATAAGGGCTTCCTGCAGATAAGGACGCGGGCACAAGTAAGAAGAAACGGACAGGACAACACTGGACTTACAACTGAAGTTTATTGCGAATATATTCCACAAATCTCCCTTACGCTTGCGTATAGACCCAAGAAAAGTAACAAGATTGATAGCAAAAATAAACAAAAGATGTAGACGTACAGAAAAGCCTCGTCACCGCCCTTCCCGACAAGGACAACAGCACTTGGATTAACACGATAAATTTAAAAATTGAAGTTCTTTATCATTTACATGGACCGAAGGTTCACTCACAAATATATGCGAGCCCAACTTTTTGATGTAGAGTGCTTCGCTTATTTCTCTTTCCACTTTACTGCGCTCTAAACTGGTCCGCGATCGTGCTTGCCAAGTTCCCTTCTGTACCTGTAGTTGGAAACCGCCGACGCCAATGAATGGCCAAAGAAATTTAGTGGGGAATAGCTGTTAACAATCAACAATGAAATGTGCAGTAGCTCAAACATATTTATTATACATTATACGTGTGATCAAATAAGTGTACACGTTGTTTTCGAGGCATTATTTTTCTACTCTTGCATTTCCTCCTAAATTGTACCCGATCTGGGCGCGATCCATGGAGCCAATTTGGAATAGAACGGCTCGCACATGTGACGACAGAGGACCTTTAAATAGTATATCACTACGTCCGCATTTTTCAAAAAATAACTTTATGAAGATAACAATGTTTGGACAACCACGGCAACACTGATGATAATCTTCATTTTCAGCACATGCCTTTTAGTCCACTGTCTACCACTACGGAGGAACTCAAGTGCGCAATGTAAATAAAATAAATAAATTAGCATTAGCCACATGCATCTAGTAAACGTAGCGCCCGGTAATGAGGCTGTTCCGGTTTGGCACCCTTTCGGTGTTTGCCTGCCCTGCCTACACTAGCTGTGGTAGTGAAGCGAAAGCTACGGGGGCGGAGCTTCTGGACACGTGTTACCGCTTCAAGTAGTCCGCCAGCGTTTGACAGAGCTTTTAGTTGCTCGGAACAGACACTGAATCGACGAAGCTTCCACGTCGGGTGGTTTCGCGTTTCCCGGGCGCGGAAGGGAAAAGCCGCAAAATAAGTAAGCTTTTACATTCAGTGCTTTGTTTTGTCTTATGTAACTGCTAATAATCAAGTGCTTACGTTTTCTCTTCCCGTGCTTCAACCGTCGTGGATGAAAACACGGGACTCTTTTCAGAAGCGCTCCCTCCTGTGCGCGCTTTCCTTCCGTAGCTTTCACTTCGTAGCCACAAAAAGTTGTCCGCGAGCATAGAGACGCTGAGACAGCCCGGGTTGGGTCAACACCTCCTAGAGGGTTGGCCGCCCTTGCGTGGTTCCCCACTCACGTGCTACTGGGAAAAGCCGGATAGGTTGCTTGCGCACTGGTTAGGCGGATGTGTGAGGCAACGTTAGCTACTCGATCAGCCAATAACCATTCTCTGCACGAAAACGTGATGAAATCGTCGAAAATGAGATGCAAATCAGCAAGGAATTTTGTGACAACGCTGTCGAAAAACATTATTGTGGAGGTCCCCGCCAAAAGCATGAATAAGCAGGTCCTGAGCGACTGGATGGAAACCGGCAAAGAATGTTGCTAACGTTAGACCGACGAACAATACGTAGTTCATATATCAGCCCGAATATGGGTGGAGCCTGGTTCACAAAGTAACCACGATGCCTCACAGTTTGCCGCTTCTAACTTGCTCCACTACCCACTATCAGGCTTAGATCTTTCTCGAAGGTCAAAACGCTGCAACAGGAAATGCATGGACTACTTTCTTTTCGCAAGTTGTCCTTTCCTTATTATGTGGTTCTTGTACCATAGCAACGCATCAGCTGATGGCGACCGCCAGAACGCACTTTGAAAGGTATTTTTACTGGTTGAATCTGTCTGTATGAACTGAACGGAAGAGACACTTAACAGTAAAGCGCACGCAGCTCTTGGGGAAGCTATCTGACATCATACGTGGCAAAATGGCAAGTCAGTGCTGCGGAAACCCGTAAGGAGCTGAACGGTTGGTCAAAGGGAAAAAAATCGGCATCACCTGAACTGTAGCAACTGTAGCGCGAAACAACAACCACAAAACGCTCGCACGGCATTCCGATAAAGAAACATGCAACGTTTAAGGAAAATTTGCCCTCGTGCGAAGGTCTAACCCAGGACTAACGGCTTTAAGTAGGAAGCTCAGCAACAAGCCAACAAACAAATCTTCGGGCCAGGAGCCTAGCAGAGTGCAAGGGGAGGCTGAGTTGATGGTCAATCCGAAGCATCAAGACACTGAACACGGCAAATCAGTTCTGCCAAACCGCGCTAGGGACCGGAAGTTGTGAAAAGAGAACGAAACTGCAAGTCAGCTATTCTTGTTTCCTATTCAGCTTCGTATTACAGTAAAAGCGGATTACAATTTTTCCCATTCTTTGAATATTGCAGATCCAACCTATTGTTCGTAATATGCGTGAATTGTGGACAAGTATGGCTACATGCTACTTGAGTATAATCGCGTCACAAGTTTCCAGTAAAAATAATAAGCATACAAAATACATTTTTCTAGAAAACTTGCGAGAAAACGTAAATATAAGCGCAAATATGGCTGTATTAACAATATGGATCAGGGGGGTTGTAGTCAGTATTACTGGCACTTTTCCGTAATGGTGGTTATCGATGACCAACTCCAGTTTTACAGAAACAAAACACGATTGTGCGGCGAAAACTTAAAAACCAGGAGCAAAGGAATGTTTAATCATACAAATTTTTAAATTGTGTAAATAAAGCTTTGGAAAAAGCTAGGCGTAAACACTTCGCCAATACATTCACTCCCGGTGCTGGGTCTACAGAAACAATGTGAAGAAGGTTTGCCTACTTGCTAAATAGTCAAATACCTTCGGCGGAAAATTCCAAAGTTAGAGACAGCTGGCAATACAATGAAGACAAAGGCAAGAGCAGATGCTTCCAACGAACACTTTGTTGATAAAGTCTCTAAAACCACTTCTGCGACACACCTTGGATCAATATAAACAACTCATAGTTGTTTTGTTTGTATATATGCTGCGTATAAATTTAGAATAATTAGAGGTTTTTACAACAAAAAGAATAGCAACGACAGAGATATTGATGGCATCCATGGTCACACCAACACGGAAAATCCGCTAGGCCCGAAACCTATTTGGCGTGGAGCGACTTTCGAGTTGATAGTCGTTTCGATTGCGGTTTTAGTCCTTGTTGTCCATTTCGTTGTAAGTATACGGCCGTGTGCCGCCAAGCCTACATTTTTCTTTGAAATTCCACAGTTCTGGTTGAAAAAAAAAGCAATAAAAGTGACAAGCGACTCTATCGGCCAAGCTCTACACTACCTGGTATTCTTTTATTCAAGGGTAGGTAAAAAAATGTTATTGCTGAATGAGTTCAGCTTAAACATATTGCAGTACCAAACTGAGACTTTAATAAATTTTATTAATAATAACAAATACAATTCTTTCCAGCGCCCATCGTTACAGGGGGCGTTGAGGCCGACAGCAGTCGCAATGCACCTCTTGAAATGTGCAGGAAGGCGCGCTCGTAAAGTTGACCTGTTGAAATACGCCCCCCCCCCCCTCACGTTGTGGTTTATTGTTTGCCGAAGTTTGTCTGAATTTGGTGACGCGGCTAGCCTTACAGCTTCTTAACCTGTTCAGTCAATAATAGTGAGTTACGACCGCTAGATAATTGTGCAGTTGTTTACGTGCCACTGCGCTGGCTGACGGGCTTGGCATCCGACGACAGGGTCAGCACTCTACACCTAAAGCTTTGGACGGCATTCATAGAAAATATGTTGGGTACAGGGGGGCGATTTCGACAACCGTACGGCTGGCCTTTTCCTGCACCGCTTTCCGCGCTGAAAGCTTGAAGCGCACATCAAGTCTAATGGCGGGGCATTTGAATATATAGCTCTAAAAGCAGGCCACCAAAATAAATTTCGCGCTTTCGAAAAAAAAAGATGACGTCACTTCTGTTTTTGACGGATATGGCGTCACATTATTTTTTCTTTCTCTGGAGGTGTTCCCTCCACATACCGATGGCGCTAAGCCCCATGAACCGCCGATGAACAGCGATGTTTTGAACGTATGGGCTCCTAAGGAAGCTTCGCTACAAGGTATATATTTACCTTGTGTGCGCCAAGTCGGCACCCACAGGAGAAAAAGTGCAGCATAATCGTGAACCAGCCCTGCACCTTGGAGTTCCATGCGCAGTATCTTGATCTAACGAAAACGATAAGGGCAGCCGGTGGCAACTTCAGTGGCAGTAGTGCCCCCTAAACCAAGCCACTCGGCAAAGGGAGAGAGGCAAAACCAGACCCGGATGTACGAAGGGAAAACAGCGCAAAAAATTTTCTCCATTGAAATCGCGAACACGGCCCTCCCATTTGCGTAAGCCAACAGTCGAGTGATGATTTGTAGGTGCAGAAGATTTGGAGTGATGGTATAGGTGATATGCTTGATTATGACTTCCGGTGTTTTAGCAGCTTTGTTCACTTCGCCTTGTCTGCCTTTATCAGCATAAATTTTCGAGAAATATTGTCACGTGGTAGTGATGTTAAAGAACACAGTAGCAGTACTGTGAAGGACAAAACTAGCTTTTATTGGGCGAACCTGTGCCCACAAAACAGGCTACACTTAAAGCACAACGATAGCGGCGAACACAGTCGGCGATCGCCGAAAATCTGATCAGCGGGTCAAGCGCGTCGGCTTTTATAGAGCAGTCGTCGAATGTTCCAGACTAATCTTTAGGACCCGCGTGCCTTCCACAAAGTTCTACACCATTCGTGTCACGCGATGAAATCAGATAACACAAGGTTCTGCGACAACAGAAAGCCGGGTAGAAGCATCGATAACTTTCCAGAAACTTCGGATACATGCAGGCGCGTTCCGCGCTGCGCGATTACAGTTGTTAAGTGGCGAAACGTGGTCGCCCGATAAAGATAAGTACACGTGTCAATATACACTTCTCTAAACGCATGAAAACCCAGAAAAATAAGTAACTTGGATTATATTTTGCGGCTTTCAGGTGCCAAAACGACGACATGATTATTTACACGACGTAGTAGGGTACTCCGCATTAATTTCGACCACCTAGGGTTCTTTAATGTGCACCCAATGCACGTTAAATATTCGTTCCTGCTCCTTCAGGCGTAGTTTGCAAAATACAAAGAACTCTTATCATCGCTGCTAGTTGCAGTGATTCCGGATGTCGCGGCGTCGGTGGTCAAATCGGAACACATAAAGATAGGTCAAGCGACTGTACGCACCTCCCGCCGTGGCCTATGACGTTACTCAGTCTTGACTGACACCTCCCGTCGCTCGGGTGTGTCCCCAGGTATGGCCACGCCGTTCGAGAGACCAGGTTTGCTAAGCCTTACGAGTCCCTGGAGTGGCGTGCTGGTTTTTCTGTTGGCCGCTGGGAAGGTCGTGTTTTCTTTTCTGCATCTGTGAACTGACGCGTTCCAATGTGAAGTGTTTTATTCTTCGAATGTTCACGTTAGTGCACGCCTACAAACTCTAACAGGGGGCGATGATCCGTTCCACACGGTCCCGGCAACTGCGACAAGGGAGCGAAGGTTCGAGTGTTTTCGTTCCCAAAGGATGGACCAAAGAGTGACGTGGGAGCCTACCGTTCGTGGAGCCAGCATCGATATCTGCGTTCTCTCCGTCATCGCAAAGTACGTGCATGCCTTCACTGTTTGCATTTAAATCTGTTTTAGAAAACACCGCGTCCGACATGTGATCGGTTCTTTACCTAAAACAATGATTTCGTATTTGCTATTGACCTACTATATCGTAAGCCTTGATATTGTGTTCTGAGTTTATTTCTATATTAAATTCTTCGTTTTGACTGCACCGCTTTTTTGTCAATTTTCGGTTGCCACGAGGAGATGACACTATGGCTATAAGATCGCGCACGTGTCTTCAGTGCTGTGGTTCTTTTTGTAGAACCACTTGGACACATCGTCAGTTCGCTCGCACGCTCGAAGTAATCTGTAGAGTGTTCTCTAACGTATTTGCTGACCAGTGCTTCGTCGAGGAAGTTCGATGACACAAGCGCAAAGACGTATAGGGGAGTGGGCTGACACTCTCTTTGAACCATTTCTTTTGCTGCACTCTATTTGGCTGATTGCTGGTGGTGCCACCGGCGAGTTCTTGGTTCTTCGTTTTTTTTAGGGGCGTAAGTTCAACCAGTAAACACGAAGCGCTCCGTCGCCGAGTTAGCTTTCTTGCGCAGAGCGATAATGTTTAACATTTGTTGGCCAGTGGAAAGTGGTGCACCAGAGAAAAATAACTACACGTGTCAATATAAATCGTTAGAAGGAAAGTAGGCTGAAAAAGAGTCCGTTGGTCGAATGATGGCAACCGCCGTAAAAATCAGTGTGCTGTTCGGTTTGCGCATGCATTATCACACGAGTGTCCCGTATCCTTGAAATGTATATTGTTTGAACACAAGCTTTAGCGTGTTTCTTTTTGCTTCCGACTGCATGAACGTATGTTCAGAGTTGTCAGACATTTCTTTGTTTCCCTCGGGCACCGAGTCCTTGTAACAGCTCCGATTACTAGGCTGAAAAAAGAGACGGGGAGGGGTAGGTGGTGGTGATTAGTGCTGCGTACTACGTAGTTTATTTCCTACCGCAGTTCCGGCTGCATGTTTATAGTATTATAATCAACTTTATAATTTCCTTGAACTGTGTGCAGCCGCACTTTAGCCGCAATTGGATGCCTAAACACACAAATCTCAACAATTTCCTCCTTTCGTAGCTTGGTACATGAGGATAGATGTGAATATTATAGAATATACTGTTCATGTTTTTTAGTCAATGGTTTTCATATTGCGAGCTCCATTTCGCTAACACAATGCGTGCCGAAATAAATACTTCTCGCCTCTTTCCTGTAACTTACCAAAAATGATTGTTGCGCAAAAAATATCGTAATGCGATTAAAAAAAACGCTTCATGACTAGTTGAGAGAAAGGTCACATGGAAACGCGATGCGAATGCCCGGAGAAGGACGCCATATTTCTTTTGCTGCACTGCCCCTTAGGAAACGCTATGCTATCTATTAGGTCTACTTCGAAACGTCCAAGTGCTGGGAAAAACAAAAAAAAAGTGGTATTTAAAGGTTCGGTGACGCACACGATATTTGCAGCAATATTTTGCTTTGTGGCAACATTGTTGCCACTGGGAGACAAAGGGCAAACCGAACCCCTGACCCAGATATTGAATACACCAGCGGCCGTTTTTCTTTCGTTTTTATGTCGTACTTCCTGTCTCCCAATGTTTCTAGCACGGAAGATGATGCCTAACAAATTTACAGCCTGTCTACTTGATAACCTCCCAGGTGATCACAGCGCGGCTGTTATACCGCTGCTATCGCGTACAGCGGGACACCGTCGTTTGTCTCCTGCTGTCAGCCCCTGCTGCGCGAGCATTGAATAATGGCCATGGGAGCACCTAGGGTCGAAATCGCTGACGCACCCTTGATTGTTGAAGTTCCGGTGCGTTGAAGACAGTTTATTATTTTGCACCTTGCGAAATTGCTGTGTCCGTGGATTCTTTCGTTCGTTAACGCTGATGGTCGCCGTACCTTTATCTCGTCGTTTGTCATTTCATGCACTTTCAGGCAAAAGTATCTGAACAAGATCTCGAGTTAAACGTTCTGAATCCGTTTACCAAAATAGAATCTGGTTACCCCAGTAGGGGGTGTAATCATCATCATCATCATCATCATCAGCCTGATTACGCCCACTGCAGGGCAAAGGCCTCTCCCATACTTCTCCAACTACCCCGGTCATGTACTAGTTGTGGCCATGTTGACCCTCCAAACTTCCTAATCTCATCTGCCCTCCTAACTTTCTGTCGCCCCCTGCTACGCTTCCCTTCCCTCGGAATCCAGTCCGTAACCCTTAATGACCATCGGTTATCTTCCCTCCTCATTACATGTCCTGCCCATGCCCATTTCTTTTTCTTGATTTCAACTAAGATGTCATTAACGCGCGTTTGTTCCCTCACCCAATCTGCTCTTTTCTTATCCCTTAACGTTACACCTATCATTTTTCTTTCCATAGCTCGTTGCGTCGTCCTCAATTTAAGTAGAACCCTTTTCGTAAGCCTCCAGGTTTCTGCCCCGTACGTGAGTACTGGTAAGACACAGCTGTTATACACTTTTCTCTTGAGGGATAATGGCAACCTGCTGTTCATGATCTGCGAATGCCTGCCAAACGCACCCCAGCCCATTCTTATTCTTCTGATTATTTCACTCTCATGATCTGGATCAGCAGTCACTACCTGTCCTAAGTAGATGTATTCTCTTACCACTTCCAGTGCCTCGCTACCTATCGTAAACTGCTGTTCCCTTCCGAGACTGTTAAACATTACTTTAGTTTTCTGCAGATTCATTTTTAGTCCCACCCTTCTGCTCTGCCTCTCCAGATCAGTGAGCATGCATTGCAGTTGGTCCCCTGAGTTACTAAGCAAGGCAATATCATCAGCGAAGCGCAAGTTACTAAGGTATTCTCCATTTACCCTTATCCCCAATTCTTCCCAATCCAGGTCTCTGAATACCTCCTGTAAACACGCTGTGAATAGGATTGGAGAGATCGTATCTCCCTGCCTGACGCCTTTCTTTATTGGGATTTTGTTGCTTTCTTTATGCAGGAGTACAGTGGCTGTGGAGCCGCTATAGATATCTTTCAGTATTTTTACATACGGCTCGTCTACACCCTGATTCCGCAATGCCTCCATGACTGCTGAGGTTTCGACTGAATCAAACGCTTTCTCGTAATCAATGAAAGCTATATATAATGGTTGGTTATATTCCGCACATTTCTCTATCACCTGATTGATAGTGTGAATATGATCTATTGTTGAGTAGCCTTTACGGAATCCTGCCTGGTCCTTTGGTTGACGGAAGTCTAAGGTGTTCCGGATTCTATTTGCAATTACCTTAGTAAATACTTTGTAGGCAACGGACAGTAAGCTGATCGGTCTATAATTTTTCAAGTCTTTGGCGTCGCCTTTCTTATGGATTAGGATTATGTTAGCGTTCTTCCAAGATTCCGGTACGCTCGAGGTCTTGAGGCATTGCGTATAGAGGCTGGCCAGTTTTTCTAGAACAATCTGCCCACCATCCTTCAGCAAATCTGCTGTTACCTGATCCTCCCCAGCTGCCTTCCCCCTTTGCATAGCTCCCAAGGCTTTCTTTACTTCTTCCGGCGTTACTTCTGGGATATCGAATTCCTCTAGATTATTCTCTCTTCCATTATCATCGTGGGTGCCACTCGTACTGTATAAATCTCTATAGAACTCCTCAGCCACTTGAACTATCTCATCCATATTAGTAATGATATTGCCGGCTTTGTCTCTTAGCGCATACATCTGATTCTTGCCAATTCCTAGTTTCTTCTTCACTGCTTTTAGGCTTCCTCCGTTCCTGAGAGCTTGTTCAATTCTATCCATGTTATACTTCCTTATGTCAGCTGTCTTACGCTTGTTGATTAACTTCGAAAGTTCTGCCAGTTCTATTCTAGCTGTAGGGTTAGAGGCTTTCATACATTGGCGTTTCTTGATCAGATCTTTCGTCTCCTGCGATAGCTTACTGGTATCCTGTCTAACGGAGTTACCACCGACTTCTATTGCACACTCCTTAATGATGCCCACAAGATTGTCGTTCATTGCTTCAACACTAAGATCCTCTTCGTGGCTTAAAGCCGAATACCTGTTCTGTAGCTTGATCTGGAATTCCTCTATTTTCCCTCTTAGCGCTAACTCATTGATCGGCTTCTTATGTACCAGTTTCCTCCGTTCCCTCCTCAGGTCTAGGCTAATTCGAGTTCTTACCATCCTGTGGTCACTGCAGCGCACCTTACCGAGCACGTCCACATCTTGTATGATGCCAGGGTTAGCGCAGAGTATGAAATCTATTTCATTTCTAGTCTCGCCGTTCGGGCTCCTCCATGTCCACTTTCGGTTATTCCGCTTGCGGAAGAAGGTATTCATTATCCTCATATTATTCTGTTCTGCAAACTCTACTAATACCTCCCCCCTGCTATTCCTAGTGCCTATGCCATATTCCCCCACTGCCTTGTCTCCAGCATGCTTCTTGCCTACCTTGGCATTGAAATCGCCCATCAGTATAGTGTATTTTGTTTTCACTCTACCCATCGCCGATTCCACGTCTTCGTAGAAGCTTTCGACTTCCTGGTCATCATGACTGGATGTAGGGGCGTAGACCTGTACAACCTTCATTTTGTACCTCTTATTAAGTTTCACAACAAGACATGCCACCCTCTCGTTAATGCTATAGAATTCCTGTATGTTACCAGCTATATTCTTATTAATCAGGAATCCGACTCCTAGTTCTCGTCTCTCCGCTAAGCCCCGGTAGCACAGGACGTGCCCGCTCCTTAACACTGTATATGCTTCTTTTGGCCTCCTAACTTCACTGAGCCCTATTATATCCCATTTGCTGCCCTCTAATTCTTCCAATAGCACTGCTAGACTCGCCTCACTAGATAATGTTCTTGCGTTAAACGTTGCCAGGTTCATATTCCAATGGCGGCCTGTCCGGAGCCAGGGATTCTTAGCACCCTCTGCAGCGTCGCAGGTCTGACCGCCGCCGTGGTCAGTTGCTTCGCAGCTGCTGGGGACTGAGGGCCGGGGTTTGATTGTTGTGTTCATATAGGAGGTTGTGGCCAAGTACTGCACCAGGGTGGCCAATCCTGCTCTGGTGAGGGAGTGTGTTACCGGTTCTGGTCACCGGCATCAGGCCACACTCCAGGCCTGTTGGGGTGTAATCGCAGAGAGAATATATATGTTCGTGTATTTCAGGTGGTTGGGTTACCTTTGGAATAAATTTTATTTTCAGTCTTACCATACATACACACGTACGTCAGTAGCCGTTTGTAGGCATTTCAAGCGGTTTTCAAGTGGTTCTGTGTTTCGCGGGTATTGAGGATAACTTTGGTGAGAAAGAGAGCATAGACCAAACACGAAGAGATCCAGCAATAAAGAAACCTGAGAGATCATAATGAAGCCCGAAGCTTCCTGAGTAAAGAAAACGGAAGAAAATGTTAATATTCGAACTCGCAACACCGTCGCAACAGCATGATGGTCACAACAATAAAACTCGCTTTATTCAAGCATTTCATTATACAGGGGCGGGACCGTGCGCCGTGAGTGTCTGAGCATTCAAAATGTGCAGTCACGCTGAGGTAGCCTTGTCGCATACAGCCCATACAACTCACACAGTGGTCGCGCACTCTGGGCTTCGATACACGATCGCTTCACTTTTCTAAACTACCATGATTTCCCCGCGCGTCACGTCAATGCTTTTGAACAGGACACTGCTCGTACTTTAACTCTTCTAGGTGCAAATTGTCGTGTCACGTGGCACAACACCCAGGACACTCTTACGAGAGGTCACACCATTCTACCCGAATTTCCGCCCTAAACACGTCATAAAACAATTGGCGCATCACGCCCCACGGATGGACCGATGACCTTCATGACAAGACCACAACATATAGAAGTTGCACGACACGAAAGCGAGCCTGCTGTCGACTTTCCCGTCATTCACCCTTGGGAAGCGTGGTATTAGATTCTCCATCTCTGGCGCAAGGTCAAATGCTACACGTCGCTTTTGAAATGCATCTCGCAACTGAATCTCCTCAAAGTCGCACACGTGAGATATAGCATCTCGTATGTCATGATTTGAGGAATAACCCTCTTTCAAGCTTTTGGTCGAACCGATTTTCAACGGTTTCTCAATAAGGTTCTCGTCCGGGTACTGTTCCAACTGGACTGAAAAATATTCTAGCGCCATCTACACTGCCTATGATTTGGAAAGATTGAATTGAAACGAAACATTGACAGCTGTGTCTCTCACATTTTACAGACAAGATACCATATGGTGAACGTATTCCTTCAATATACTGCTGAGGGCAGAATATTCGAGTTTACAGTAGACTCTCCGGGATCTCGCCCCATTTGCGGGAATATATTGCGCACACAGAAATGGCTTACGATACGCAGCGCTCAATAATATTCCTGCAGAGGTTTTGAAGACAAGGTCTTCTAAGCTATCTTCACACGGGTGTGGTGTATCTGGGATCAGGGTATCTTCAGACCTCTTCCGAATAAAAAACCTTTCGCGCCTCCAGAGGCCCTTAGCGAGTCGCAAGAGCTAGGTATCAAAATGAAGGTCTAAACAACGCCAAAAGCAAGTGTTACTCAAAGAGTACGTAAAAGTTACAATACGGGTTTAATGAGCGCGAAATTAGTCGAAAATTAACCGATTTAATTACACACCTAAAAAGTGCACGCCGCCATACATAAATATAGGTTGAGGCAAGGAAGCCGTACGGCCAACGTTTGTTTGAAGGGGGACAGTTCGCTTGGACAATACAGCACTCGCACAAAGAAATTGTGCCTGAAAGATGGCTCCGGCTGCGCCCACCGGAAGCAAGAATCAATCGCAGACTATGCAAATGTTACGGGATGGGCGTAATTGGTGCCAATGTAGTCGAAAATTTGCATTGCACTATACCCCTGTAAAGGGTGCAATGCCGTGAATATATGTAGTATGAGGCAAAGTCACCGTACGGTACATTTTTGGGAGAGAGAGAGAGAGAGAAAAACTTTATTTGGTTCCCTCAAGGATTTAGCGTCTCGAGGTCTCCGTCGTCTTCTTGGGCGCCGGCGACTTGGAGCCTCTTCCGGCAAGGGTGGGCCCCTATTCCAGGGCTCCACTGAGCCTAGCCTCCTCACTAGCGTGCTGCACTAAGGCCCTTTGGGCCGTGAGCTCGCTGCTGGTAAGCCGACTCTCCCATTGCTCCGCACTCGGGTTATTGTGTTGGTGGAATGATTGATTGTGTTTACATTCCCATGTGACATGATATAGTGTGGATGTGGCACCGCACCATGGGCAGGTGTCTCGGTATTGGGTTGGGTACATCTTGTTTAGGATGTATAAATTTGGGAAGGAGTTTGTTTGCAATCTGCGCCAACTCGTTGCTTCCTCCTTCGTTAGAGCTTTGTGCGGTGGGGGATATTTGGCTCTCATCCCTCTGTATAAGTTTAAGATTTCTGTGTATCCTCGTTCACAAGCGTGTGGGTGATACTCCGGGGCGTGCGACGGCTCTGCTCGGAACGTGGTCTCTCGAGCTAGGCTGTCTGCCCTTTCGTTACCCTCTATGCCTGCGTGGGCCGGAATCCAGATTAACTTGTGCGTAACGTTCCTCTCGGCGAAGTTGGCTCCGCCGAGAATTCTGAGGGCGGCTTTGCTAATCCTGTCCCTCGTGTAATTTCTGCACGCTTCCTTCGAGTCTGTTAAGATGTTTAGAGGCCTGCCTGTCCTACATCCTTCTACTGCCGCCAGCGCCACGGCAATTTCTTCGGCCTCCGCTGTGCCGGCTGCCTTTGCCGTCGCACATGTGATCAGATTCCAGTCGCCGTCCACCACCACCGCCGTCGCCGTGCGCTTCCCTTCTCGCGGGTACGTGGCAGCATCCGTGTATACCGTGTTGTCTAGTTGCGCTAGTGTATTTTCCACGTATTCGGCTCGCGCCTGCCTTCTGCTCTCGTGGAGGTTGGGGCCCATGTTCTTAGGTACTGGCCTAACGCTTATTGTTTTTCTTAAGCAGTCGGGCACGTCTGCGTATCTATCTACGTGTCCGCTCGTGTCCCGTCCCAGCCTAGTCAGGAGCGCTCTCCCTGCAGGGGTGCTTTTGAGTCTGGCTTTTGGTGTTTCGAGCAGGGCTTCCGCCAGTTCGCTGAAGGTGTTGCTGATGCCCAGTTGGAGCAGTTTTTCGTTTGACGTGTTTTTTGGCAGATGGAGAGCCGTCTTGTATGCTTTCCTGAGTATCGTGCCCGCCTGTTCTCTCTCTCCTTTGGTCATCGCGTGGTACGGTAGCGAGTAGATGACTCGGCTGACGACCAGGCTGCCGACGAGTTTGAGTGTGTCTTTCTCTTTCATGCCGTATCTTTTTTGGGAGACCCTGTTGATCATCCGGCCCACTTGCTCCGTCACTTTGCTCAGCAGGCTGATGGTGTGGCTGCATTTTCTGCTGCCCTGTAGCCACATGCCCAGGATTCTGATCATGTTTTTTTCCGGGATGTTCTGACCGTCAAGCGTTACTTCCAGTGTTGCTTGGGTGGGGTGTCTACCTACTCTCAGTAGTTCGGATTTTTCTGTGGAGCATACCAGACCCCTCTCTCGGGTGTACTTTTCGACACAGCGCGCAGCCTCTTGTAGCTTCTCTTGTTTTTCTCCCAGTGAAGCTTGCGTGACCCAAACCGTGACGTCGTCCGCGTACATCGCGTGTTCGAAGCACTGGATCTCACCGAGTCATTTTGCCAGGCCGATCATCGCCACATTAAATAGCACGGGTGATATCACGGAGCCTTGGGGTATGCCTTTACACGGTGTGGAGAAGGTGTCGCTTCTCAACTCCCCCAGCCCTACCGTTGCCGTTCTGTCGTTTAAGAAGTCCTTGACGTAGTCATGTACTTTCCTTCCGCAGTTGGTGTTGTTGAGTCCCTCCACTATGGCCGCGTGGCTGACGTTGTCGAAGGCGCCTTTGATGTCGAGCGCCATCACAACGTTTTCACCCGCTTTGGGCATTGTGTCGAGTACCTCCTCTTTGAGTTGTAGGAGGACGTCCTGCGTCGATAGGTTGGCCCTGAAGCCATACATGCTGTCAGGGTACCACCTCCCGTTCTCCAGGTGCTGCTGGATCCTTCTGGTGACTGTTCTCTCATACAGTTTTCCCAGGCACGACGTAAGCGAGATCGGCCTGAGATTCTCGATCTGTAGTTTCTTGCCCGCCTTGGGTATCATGACCACGATGGCGTGTTTCCATTCCGCCGGTACCTTCCCCTCTTGCCAGAGCGTGTTGAGGTACGACGTCAGCTGATCGATTGCCTCGTCGCTTAGGTTTCTTATGAGCGAGTTTCGAATCTTGTCCGCTCCCGCCGCTGTATTCTTGGTGGCTGCTCTCACGGCTTCGGTGACCTCCTCTCTCGTGATGGGTCGGTCCATGTTCGGGTTTTCCTCACCGAGATAATTTCCTTTGTAACCTTCGATTTGGTGTTTCCCGTAGCATTTTTCTCGGACTTCTTTCAGGAGCTGCTCTTCGGAACCTTCGTACTGGTGGACCAGTCTTTGGATCGATTTGCCGCTTTCGGACTTGTTCTTGCTAGGGTCCATTAGGGCCTTGAGGATGCGCCACGTTTTGGCCGTACTTAGGGTCCCGTTCAGCGAGTTGCTAAACTGTTGCCACCCCTGTCTGGCCAGCTGCGTCGCGTACTCCTCCGTCTGCTTAGTGATGTCCGCTATCTTCTTCTTTAGCTTCTTATTTAGCTTTTGTCTTCTCCATCTCTTGGTGAGCCCGCGTCTAGCCTCCCAGAGCCTGAGGAGCCGCTTGTCTACCTCCGGTGTTTGTTCAGTTCTGTGCACTTCTTGCGTGTACATTTCCTGAATTTGCTGGAGTTGTTGGCTCCACTCTTCTACCGAGGTAATGATACCCTTTAGCTGTCGACAGTGTGCTCTAAAGGCGTCCCAATCCGTCAGCCGAGCCGTACCAATTTTCCTCTTGACATTGTCTGCCACCGTGCTGACTCTTGTTATGTGGTGGTCGCTGCCAAGGTTCTCGAGCAAGTTTTCCCACTCTGCCTGCTTGGCGCCCCTGATAAAGGTTAGGTCGGGACACGTGTCTGGACTGACGCTGTTTCCCTGTCTAGTCGGCTGGTTTTCATCGGTTAGCAGCTCGCACCCGGTGTTTTCTGCCGCCGTACAGATGTCTCGTCCCTTCTTGTCTTCCTTTTTATAGCCCCAGCGCGAACTTTTAGCGTTAAAGTCTCCCGCTATGATTAGAGTGTTTTGTCCCGCCAATTTCTTCGCCTCCGCGAAAAGTTTAATAAAGTTTCCTTTTGTCTGTTTAGGTGGACTGTACAAGTTTACTATATAGGTACTTCTAGCCTTTCTTTTCTTTTTGGGAATCACCTCCGTGATCACGTGTTCTATCTGGGTGTCCTCAATTTCTTTATGCGCTATGGTTACTACTTTGTTACTTATGAGGGTCTCGGTGCGGCCACTCTCCTGGCACGTGTAGCCCCTGAGCGCGGGGGTATTATTGGGAAATGGGGCGAGTGCGCTTGGACAAAGTAGGCTTCGTGCAATCGAACCAATGGTATCCTGAAGGCCGCTACGGTTTCGTCCACAAGAAGCGGGGTTTACTCTCAGAATAGATAAAATCAGCGGTGCGGACGTAATTCCCGCCAATATAGTCCAAAATTAACCGCATTGCACCATTGGCAATACAATCTTCGGGATGGGCCCACCTGGCCTCGTGGTTAAAGAGGGGAGGGGAATCAACCAAATGTCGATGCAAAAGAAGACAAGGTAGGGGCAATAAAATAGTATATGACAAACATAAGAAATGAGCGAACTATGAACGTGAAACATGAACATGAACTGCAACATACGACCGGAGCATTGGACAGACGTCAAACCTCGCATCGTTGCGCTCAAGCCCCTCCCCCCTCAAGAAATGGAAGGGGGGGGGGGAGGCAGGGGAGGCCACTTCCATCACGAGGTGTGGTGCTTTTCTACTGATGGTCACTTTTTTTCTACTTTTTTACTCGGTTTCAAGATCGTCAGGTGTCGTTTCATCTTACATTTGTTCTTCCTCCAAGCAGTGCAGCCACTTTCTCGTCGCTGCCGCCGAGGGAGCCGCAATGGCTTCCCAGTCACCACACGGATACCCTGCTCTCGTTGGAACATAAAAAGGTCGCGGCTTACCTAAAGTACAGAAATGTTAACTGAATACTCCTTTAGGATAATATAGCTAGTGCTGTTGAAAGCGTGGCAAAGGAGAATCTATATAAAAGGGCGGTCGAGCACAAAAAAAAAAAAGAAAAAGCCGAGTCCGAGCGTGTTCATGAAAGTTAACACGGTGCTCTCGCCATATATGCGGCTTGGCGTCTACTTATTTCGTTGTGAGTCGGGGCAGGCACCACAAGCTCGTGCTTTGAAATTTTTCTAATAAGAACACACGAGAAAGAAAACTTGCAGCTGCTGCGCCTAAACAATAGAAACAGGTGGGTGAATAATAAGACGTTCATTGTTGGAACATTAAGTTCCTTCCCTTGCGAGGGATAATCTGTCATTTTCATTGCATTAATCATAAGCCGTTTCTGCATTTGATAAAAAAAAAATAAATATAACCGAGCAATTGCGGCAATTTAGATTGTTCTTCCAAAGCATTGACAGGAGTTAGGACGCTTTTCGTGCTTGTGGACATGCGGCCGACATTGCCTCATGACGAGACTTCCGATTCTTAACCGTCACATTGAGTTACCAGAGCTGAAACTCGGAAGAAATTCAATATCTTTTTCGCGTGGTAAGCTTTTTCGTGGTGGTAATTATTATAAAATCAATCTCGAAATTAGAATAACTGAGGTAGCGTTGTGAGCTTGCATTGGAATTAGTCGCATCAGTTCATAGATGAAATTTCTGTAGCAAAGATGCATTTTTCTATGACATCAAAAAGAAATATACAGCCTTGGTGCTTTCTTTTGTAAACAGTTTTCTTTTTCACGATTAGACCTTGGAGCCATGATAGAAGCAGCTGAGATGTAAGGCCGATCTGATGGCATGCAGTTATGCTGAAATATCGTACAATTAGTAACTGTAACATAAGTGTGTTCATGATACCTAAGCGCAGCCTTTAAAACATTGTAAAAGAAGAACAAGACGGAAAACACAAACGCCGTTGTCCGTGTCTTCGTTCGACTTACGTGACTGTTCGCACACCTGCCTTCGCTTACAAAAGATCCCTGCCATGTTGCTCAACCATCCAGGGCACATGTATTTATAGTACGTAAAAACATACATTGGTAGTTTATGCGCGTGATCTAGCAAGCCCACATGTTGTCTTTGAGACACAGTAATTATTCTACTATCGCATTTTGATGCAATCTTGCGTAGACTATGCCGCCCGCTGTAATCTGACGTCTATGGAGCCAACATTTCATAGATTGGCTGCCGCACGCCATGTTTCACAACTTGCAAAGTGAATAAGGCGGTTCCCATTGTTTTCGAATGAATGTTCTACTAACATGCAAAACATTTCACAACGACTGCAGAAATAATGATAAATTTTGCTGCTCAGCATATGGCTTTTAATTTCTTGCATGCAACAGCGAAGAAACGCAAGTACGCCATTACAATTACCCACATTTATCTAGTGAACGTAGCATTCGCCTATGCGGCTGTCCCTTCTTGGCATCCTTTCTGTAACTGTCAGAAAGGTCCTTATGAAAGCGAGTAAGGCATGAAAATCTGCAGCGAGATGACGGTCAACACTGTAGAAACAGTAATTGAGAAGGTGCCCGACAAAAACATTGAAACCACGAGAAATATGAGAAATCAGACTATAGGAACAATAAATGAAATCCTCAACTTAGTTGAGGAAACCTGATGGAAACCGGCAGAGAAGGTTACGAGCGCTGGATCGACCGACGAGCAATACCCAGCTCATGTATCAGCCCAATGTTGGCTCGAGCCTGGACATTGTAATGCTTAGCGAAGCAACCATGATGCCCCACTGTTTGCTGTCCTTCGCCAATTACGTTGTTTTCGTTGTAACATGGCAACGCATCAGCTTATGACGAAAGTCCGACCAGATTGTAACCGCTACTTTTACCGGTCGAGTGCGTCTCAACGAAGCGAACTCAAGAAACACTTAGAAGGGGAAAGCTTTTGATATCAAACACCGCCAAATGACAAGTTATTTCTGAGGAAACCCGCGAACATGTGGAAGTTTCATCTTAGGTAAACAAATTGGCACTAAATGGACTTTAGCGCAGAACTACTAGAAAATATAAAACCCTCCCTCCCCACCCGGCTTTCTCCTAGACAAGCCTTCAAAGTTGAATGGTAGTTTGCCAAGTTCAGAGGAGAGAATCGATGGCCCACCTCCTTTCCGGGTCAGTCGCTCTACCATCTCAACAAAGCAGGAGTTTGGCAGATTGCAAGGGGAGGCCGAATTGATGGAGAACCTGAAGCTTCGCGAGAGCGAATACGACAACTAAATTCTGGCAAAACGTTCAAAGTGAAGGAATTTTCCTAGAAGAGGACGGAACTGAAAATAAAGTATTTTCATTTCATCTTCCGCTTCTTGTTACAGTAAAGGAGGATGTCAATTTTACCTTTCTCAAAATATTGCAGCGCCCGTTTAAAGTACGTCAGATGGGTGGCTTAAGGAAAAGTATCGGTACTTACCATTCGAGCCTAAACACAATGTGAGGCACCATTACAAATATGAGAGAGAGAAAGAAAGAGAGAGAGAGAGAGAAGTGTCTAGAAAACTAGCGAACGCTTTTTAGGAAGTTTTAGCCAAATTCCATGCATACATGCGGATAAACATATTCGTAAGCGTAAATATAGGCATACTAACACTATGGATCCGGAGTTTTTAAGTTCATATTACTAGAAGCTTTACGTAGTGGTAGTTATCAGTAACCGTCACCGGTTTTATAAGAAAAAAAACACTCTAAGTTCCATGTACACATGAGATGAAACGAAAATCACAAGCACAATCGGCTCATTCGCGGAGCGGTAGTGGTATTGCACAGTTGCCAACAGCGTCCACCGCGTGAAACGCCGTTGGTGTCTGACGGGGTGGACGGTTCAGTAAGGGTGTAGTACCCACCCACGCTGCAATGCGGGCACCCTAAGGTCGGCGCTCACAGGCGGCGCCTTGCTGCCGGCTTAAAGGGAAGAGAAAAACAAAGATGCACCAGACAAAGAAATAATGAAAAATTAAGATATCCCAGACGCAAGCTCCGCACGCGCAGTGTCCTTCTCGATGCATGCCACGTTGGTCGCCCAAGCTGCCACCCCACTCGCCACGTTCGCCCTTTTGATGAAATAAATGTTAGCACGACGGAACGCATCATCGGCCTCCATCACGTCCTCCGACGACTGCTTCTTTGGTGTATTCGAGCATCTGGTATCTCCTCACGAGGTATCAGCAATAATCGTTCAGCCTGTCCACTTGCAAACGGGAATCCTCACGGGAGTGGCTGCGGACGCGGCGTTTGCCGAAGCCGGCCACTTGCATGAGGGCAACCATCTCGTCTCGAACCAGCGTCTCGAACCGCGGTGGCTGCCCTTGGTGGCACCGAAGCCTCCTGTATTTTTTCAATAGCAGTGCAATCGCTCGCTCCCCAATGGGAGCCGTTGGGGCGGCTCAGTTCAGTGAGATTCCGCGATGCGACGCTACACAGACGTCACGACTAATTTAGCTATGCCTACTTGCGTACCACCGGCGTCTAACCGAGCGCCGCTACCGTTCTCCATGAGAAGTGGTAGACGCTCCGTTCGTGCTTCCGCCAGGCATCAAGTTATTACGCGTCTGTCAGTCTTCCTCCGACTTCTGCTGTGACGCACCACCCAGATGTTGCTCAATCCAACGACCGCGAATGAGGCACGAACGTTTGCCATGGGCTCGGCAATCGCCTCGACCTTCTCTCTTGCCTTTTTTCTGTCTTTTCACTCTCTCTCTCTCTCTGTCTCTCTGGGGAGAGTAGCAAAGGAAGAGAAGGATAGGGTTGTGAACAGTCGGATCGGCCGCATCTGGCTGGCATAGAAAAAAAAAATTCGCAGTTCCACCCGAAAGTAAAGCACCGATTGCGATAGGAATTTTATAGATAGCTGTACGAAGGAAGGATAGTAGTTTCATAGGCCGTATAAACTTGTAAGCATTCGCTTACTAACTCAATTAACAATGATTAAATGTGTAAGCGAGACTCAACGAGTACGTAGAAAGAAACATACACACAAACACAGCATTTTCTTTGCGTGTCTGCTTCTTTCTACGTCCTCGTTCAGTCTCGCTTACCCGTTCTAGCATGGTTTCAAGCCAGCTTGGCCGTCAACGTGTTTTAACTAAATTATCCAGCACGGTGTCACGCGCCCACAGGTAAACAGGAAAATATATCGCTCGATAACAGAGTAACCCGTGTAAACCAACTCGACCGCACTCCCCAATGCCGGCATGTCTAGGGGACACACGAATACAACGCGCTATAAGAAACCTCCTCTGTAGTGCCTAGGCTGAGTCATATATTCAAGGAGCAAAAGCCCCCAGATTTTCTCTCTCGCGCCCGCTCTTAAGGCACGTTTATATTCCGATGTTATCGGCGCGCGTGCGAGCATCGTTCCCAGTCACTCACGCTACGTCGGTTGCGCTGCGCCAGCCGATATGCCATCCCCTCTATACTTCAACGCTGGCGCCGCCGGCTGCTATCTTCGGAGCATGCGCAGAACGTTCGCCAAATCGCGCGCCGTCCGCAAAAGCCGTCTGCGGAGTTGTGTTGGCGCCTTTTTGTTCACGTGCAATGCATTGTAGTGCGAGAGTTCCGCCGACTCCGACGCGCGAATGGCTCAGCAGCCATATCGGGGCCGTTGGGGCGCGTCGGAAGCCGCCGGTTACGTTGGCTGCGCCGGTGCGCCCGACTATAGGGCCGTTTATAGTCCGACGTAACGTCCGCGCGCGCGCGCGCGCGCGCACGCTACGTCGCGTCGGCGAAAGCGACCCCTCTATAGTCGGGCGCACCGGCGCAGCCAACGTAACCGGCGGCTTCCGACGCGCCCCGACGGGCCCGGTGCCGATATGGCTCCTGAGCCATTCGCGCGTCGAAGTCGGCGGAACTCTGGCACCACAATGCATTGCGTGCGAAGAAAAAGGCACCAACACAACTCCGCAGACGGCTTTTGCGGACGGCGTGCGACTTGGCGAACGTTCTGCGCATGCTCCGAAGATAATAGCCGACGGCGGACGCGTTGAAGTATAGAGGGGATGGCATCTCGGCTGGCGCAGCGCAACCGACGTAGCGTGACTGACCGCGAACGACGCTCGCCCGCGCGCCGATAACGTCGGACTATAAACGCGCCTTATAGAGGGGTCGTTTTCGCCGACGTGACGTAGCGTGCGCGCGCGCTGGCGTTACGTCGGATTATAAACGTCCCTTTACTCGCGCCTGCGCAGAAACGTCGAGCACCGTCTAAAGTGCCACGCCCCGCTGTATGTACCAGCACTTCTAAATATGCGCCCGGGCGTGCACTTTGGCCGCGACGCAGATCTCTTTAGAGATATGGTGCCTGCATGGCCGAGCCGTAGGCAGCCGCCGTTATTGAAGAACGCTTCCCCCCCTCTCCTTTCCTCGACTCAACCCCGTGCCGAGAGTGAGCCATGTTCGACGGCTCACTCTCACACGCTTTCCCTCTCCCCTACACCATACCACGCGTGCCGACAATTTTATACGAAACCTGACGGCGTCGGCGATGGCAGAAGTGCACTAGGAGGGTCCGTAGATTTCATATCGGAATGAAAGAAACTTAGTAGGCACGTCAAGCAGTCATCGTTTGCAAAGCAGCCTCGGCTACCGCTGTTTGCTGCATGCATTCGGTAGCCAAATGCACGCACCAGACTGAATCCCGAGGACAGCACGCCGTACGTGACGCCGCACGTTGCTTGGTTTTTGGTATCGTTTTGAATAGCGCTCTCCGCTGTAGTTGGCACCCGATTTTCCGGCTCATGGCGCACGCTTCCTGCTCACCACGTTTGAGACCTTTAGCTCTCCACGATTGTAACCGGACGAATTGACGCCTCTGCAACGGCAACATTTCTCTCCGAGTGTTTGCACGGTCGGCTCCGCGCTACAACTTACGAGCGGAGCATTATATAGAAGTGCAACCTATCGCCGTGGCGCTTTGTATCACCTCCCACCCCTCCCAAAAAGAAAGGGGGAGAGAGGAAGTAAAACGTTCATGGTTGCAAAATTCCGTTGCTCTCCTTGCATGGTGTAGTTATTTTTCACTTTCCTTGCTTTAGTAACTTGACCTTAAGCACTTGATTAAAAGATTTGAAAACTTAAACAAGCAACTGCGGCAATTTAAATTCTTTTGCAAAGCCTAGAGTTCCGGATGCTTCTTACGCTTGCCCATAAGCAGCTTTGATTCATTTTTAAAAAACTTTGTGTGTGTAAAAAAACAGCGACGAAGAAAAGTAGCAACACAAGGACGAACGCTCATCCTTGTGTTGCTCCCTTTCTTCGTTGCGGTTTGTTTACATTCAAACATTTTTTTTTAATGAATCTGTTCCAACTAGGCCGACTCGCAGTTATGCTTCAACTTTGCTCATCACGAGACTTAGAATTCATCGCCGTCACTTCGTGTTACCAGAGAGGAAACGGCAGAAATTATCGTTTTCTTTTCCAGTAAGAGCTGAGTTTTTCGGTGGTAATCATTATATTAGTGTAAAGTAAGTTCTTCTCGTGATTTCGTGGAATGCGGTACAAATAACAACAATAATAGGTATTATTAGCATCTGGCCATGCGTTCAGTTTATAGCATAGGCTCATTGGTTCGTGGCATCAAGATCAAATATCTAGCCATGCTGCTTCCGTAGGGCAAATTTTCTTTCGAGATGAGGATCTTGGACCCATGAAACAGGGGTATTAGGGCACGCTGATGAAATGCAATATTGGTGAAATGTTTTGTATGGAGGAAATGTAACGCGTGTATTCATGGCGCGTAGTGGCATAATTGGAAGAAGAGTGACGTGAACAACACAAACACCGTTTCCCTCTCTGTACTCGCTCAATTTACGTCCCTGTTTGCACACGTGCCTTTACAGACAATGAAACCCTGCCACATCGCTCTCTTATTGCAGGTATATTTATTTGTGTGTTTAATGTTGCATAATAAGCAATGAAATGTAGTGGGGTATAGCTGTGAACGATCAACAACTATGATATGTGCTGTAGGTTAAATGTTCTATTTATTGCTCTTCATACGTGTGATCAAGTATTCCTACATATACATCCTTTATTTTGCTACTTCTCAATTCTCTCAACACTCAAGCATAGAGAAAGAAAAAGACTAAGAGCGGACACTCCGAGAAATCTGGCCTCAGGAAATACGTCACGGCTACGTAACGAACTAATGCTCTCATCAAACGCCAGGGTACGCAGGCGCAAAAGAAAAGAAAATTTTGTAATGAATTCTGCTCAATCGCTTTACAAAATAATGATTATACACCCAAATTTGGCGTGTTTCTTATACATAAAAACAGAATTTATCGAAGACACCTTCCGTGCTTGTTGTTCTTCATTCGTACTGCCATCAACACCAATCACCATTCGTCCATCGAGCAGAAATCAACGACACCAGCGGCGTGCCAGCGGGAACGTCTAACGTCTCGTGAGCGTCGGCTGCGGCGGTGTTCTTGTGTTTGAGAAAGGTGAGTCACGTTCTTAAGCGAAGCTTGGAGTAATTGACTTGTGAGCGCGACGAGGTTCGCTAAAAAAAGCAGTTTGCGGCTCTATATGAGGCGGCTAGACGCGAACAATGCGAAAAGCATGCCCCCTCAAGAAACGCGTAGCAAGATGGCTGTACTAGCTGTACTTTCTTGCTATCCCCACCGAGAACGGCATAATCTTTGTTGGTTGCGTTCCGTGAAAATAATCAAACGACGCGAAGCTGCCATTAACTTGCACCGGTTCACGGCTGTGCACTGCGCTGCGACTCGCAGCTTGTCAGACGCCATCGAGACGCTGCGTCTCGGTTTGCGAGGGTAAACCATTTTTAGCGCTGTTTGCGATAACCGCGGTATCGGCGTTTCATTTCGGCGAATAGTTCGTGTTCAAAAACGCTCAAGGTCAATATCGGGAATTGCGCATTTCAGGAAAATTCCGGTTCCGAGAAAATTGAATTCCTAACCTGCGCTTATATGACCGCGTAACGGTTGACGGTGCATTCGTTGGCTGGTTCTAGAGGCTGACGAACGCTGGAAAGAACATAATAGACGCCACGCCGATGCAGACTGAAAAACGGCGTTCCGGGGACGGGCGCTACGTAAATAAAGAAAAGCAGGACGTTAGGCACGCTGTAGCCAAGCTTTGCTTGCTCGTTTCCCGTATAGAGTAAGGGCTCCTGAATATTTTAGTAATATTGCTTGAAAACAATCGCATGTGACATAAACAGCGAGCGTAGCTTACTGCGTTTTGTACTGCAGTGAGCTGTGTATCTACGGCGCACGGACGGACGGTGGTGTATACGTCCGTGCGGATTGTTTATACAGAAAAGTAACGATGGGGAAAATTTCCCAATGGCTACTGCATGTACTTATTGCGGCGGCCGTGTTGGGAAGTACTGCGCATTCATGTAACTTTCGGTTCCTTATCATTTTTTCGTGGCGGAATACATTGCACAACGTATTGTCGCGTAGGCGTGGCGTGGCGTACATTTGAACAAATGCCTCGTATTTGGACGTTTTGAAATGATCTTTACCACGCTTATGTGAACTGCTATTTTGCCTCCCAATGTACTCTCTGTACTGAGTACATACATGGGTGTTCAAAAGTTCACAGGCGGCGATGCCATGAGATTACATATGATGTACAGGGGTGTTCAAAAGACCACATACACCTCTGTATGTGGTCTTAACATGTATTCTTTTATGTCTGACTTTTATAGGTCAGAGGTCAGAACGTGTCGGTGGTTTCATATTGTGCATCGGTTCGCTATTCATTCAAACATATTACTTCTACATATGTTTTTGGTAATTAACGAAGCGTGCACTTATTGACATTTTCAGAGCGTGCTGATGCCATGCCGTCCGGCGGTCCAAGTTACGGCAGCTACTGCTGTGTGTCGTGGTGCTTCAACAACGGCAAAACCCAGAAGAAGCCAGGAACGAGTTTCTTCCGCATACCACGGGACGGCAGGTGCGTTAAAGCTCCTGTATGGTTTGCATGTCTTCACGCTGACTGTTTGTGCTTACTCAGTAAGGGGCACAAGAAAAAAAAATCACTATTCAAGTAGTTCCGCTTTCCGCTGATAGTTCATTGCCAATGCAGGATGACAGCATGGATGCAGTACGCTGGAAGAGACGATCTTCTGAGTAAGCCGGGCAGCGTATTGTACGCAACCTACAGAGTTTGCAGCGACCATTTCACTGCTGAAAGTTTCATGGACCCTGGGCATACAAGGCTTACAAAAATGGCTGTGCCGAGTGTGCACCCAGTTGCACCTTGTAAGTAGTTGACAAAAACTCGATTCTATGCAATAGCAGCAGTGGCGACAAATAATTTCGAAGGTGTTTGCAGCCGATGGACGAACCTCGCTGTAGGAGCAGTATCTCTTCGAAACTCCTAAATTCTCTGAATTGTGGGCTATTACCTTCCTTGCAGCTAGACATTTGCCATTTTTAACGCTGTTGGCCTGTCTAACTTGTTTTGAAAGACCTCTAAGGTCTATTGCACGTTTACTTGAAGTGTGCGTGTACTTGTATATATACCTCACACCAATGTAACGTTCCGCTATTGATAATTCCACAGATCATAATTGCTTGCTTCTCAGTTGGTTGCTTCTCTACTCTTTTTTTCACCTGGCAAGCAATGCACTTAGAAGTGCTGTTTAATTATTCCTATGCTACAAGCTTTGCAACTTGTACTAACTACACATATATGCAGGTTCTTTGAGCGTCGCTTCTACTAGTGACTGCCACATGGCTGCAGAAGCTGCACTACAAGGTGAGGATGAGGTTCAGTTTCTTTTTTAAACGTGTTGCTGACAAATCGTTGGTGTTTCGTTTCTTCAGGATCTGCGGAAGAGGCTTTGAACAGCGACCCGCACCCATTGAGGTGCCCTGATGAGCAGGGTGAGTTCAGCGCTGAGGTTGCTTTTTTTTTGCGCGAAATTGACTGCTTACCAAACCTCTGCAGTTTGCAACTCCCTTGTAGCTGGCAAAGGGGCATCTGCTGATCTCGGCCTGCTGGAGGAAACCTTGACCAATCGTTCAGTTGTGACAGAAGGAACTTCTGTCATCGGTGAGTTTGATGTTGATTTCTGCGACAGATTGTATTGATACAGAGATTTCCGCAGGTACCTTGCAACTTTCTTCCGACAGCAGTGTCCGAGGCGCTGAACAAGCTTCACAGGTCAGCCTAGAAGATGTGTCTGCCAACAGCTCCATGAATGAGTGCCCTACTGCAAATGGTAACTATGCCTTTATTGTAGCTGTTTTTCACGTGATACTTTATGTTTAGAACATTCTAAGCAAACTATCCTCAAAAGGACACTGTGTGTGCAACAACAAATTGTTAGAGTGAGCTCTCAATGATGCTTTTAATTTTTTGGTGTCATTCTGTCACAACAGGAACGATGGAACATTTTTTTTCCAATTGTTGTTGCGTGACTCCACAAGAAAGAGAATATGTGTGCCACAATTTAGTGGTTACTTAAGGAATAAGAGCTTGGAAATTCAAAGAAAAAATTCATCGTTTCATAAACAATCGACCACCAAATTGCCACCGCCAGCTGAGGGAAGCTTACGCACACCTGCATTCGCATCGTTATGAAATTATCGCGCATGGCTCTCCGATTGTACATCTGACACAGTCTGTAAGCACACAACACGGTTCTGTCTACTGATCTTCCAAATGCCGCGCTTGTCCGTGTCTCTTCTTGAGTCGTGTGTTTGGTGCTTCAGTACATCAGTAACATGCACCAACTAGCCCAACAAAAACTTCTGCTGGAAGCAGAATGGAAGTGCATTAGGAACCTGCAACATAAATGGGCTCCTTTGGAAGCAGTGCAGACTATTAAGGAGCTATTAAATCATTCTTTGTATTGCCTGCATAGCTTGAAATTAGGATGTGTATAATTTAGGCTTCTATTTTCCCATGACTACATGATAAATCTCGGTTTATGAAGTTTTGTGGAATGGTGTGTTGGGGGGGAGGCGAAGTTGGGCATCTTGGTATCTTGGGTTTGAAAAATCGAGGAAAATGCTTGTGCGGAATTATTTGCTGTTCGCTTTTACATTGATTTCTTTTGTTCATTAAATGCTATAGCAGAGCTAACTTTGATGGAATGAATGCACAATTATCTCTTTTTGCCGACCAGTTTCTTAATGACTTCTTGTCCCGTACAGTTGAAGAAAACTGGGTCGCGTTCAAAAATATGTTTACTGACGTCGTTAACAAATATATACCGTCCATAACAATTAGGAGTAGGAGCTCTACGCCATGGTTCAACAAGCAACTTCGGCGTCTAAACAACAAAAAAAAGCGATTGTACAGGCAATCCCAGAAATCCAGTCTTGCACCATCGTGGCTTAAATACAAACAGTGCGACAAAGAATATCAAGAGTTACTTAAATCCAGTCGTCGTCACTTTTTCAACCACGACCTGTCATCTATGCTAACTAACAATCCTCGTAAATTTTGGCAAGTAATAAATCCAAGCAATCACCCCGATGTTGTGCTTACCGATCCCACAGGCGCCACTGTTCCCGAGTCAAAGTGTGCACAAATATTAAACAATGCATTTTCGTCTGTTTTCACCCGCGAGGACGTCACTTCATGCCCAAACATAGGTACACTTTCCGATATCATCATACCGCAGATAAATATTACCGAGTCCGGTATCATATCACTAGTTAATAATCGTAAGGTATCATCTGCATCTGACCACGTTGGGTTCAACAACAAGTTGCTTAAAAGTACATCGCAAAGCATTTCGGGAATCTTGTGCGCTCTTTTTTCACAGTCATTATCATCCGGCCAAATTCCTAATGACTGGCGTACAGCCAAGGTCATACCAATTTTTAAATCTGGCGATCGCTCATCACCGCTTAACTACCGGCCTATTTCGTTAACTAGCACCGTTTGCAAACTACTCGAACATATCATACATTCTCAAATCATAAAACACTTAGAAGAACATTACATAATCTTCAAATACCAGCACGGCTTTCGCAAGGGATATTCATGCGATGGGCAACTTGCAGGGTTTACTGATGACTTGCTTTCATGTATTGACGCTGGCAACCAAGTCGACGCAATATTCTTAGATTTTTCCAAAGCTTTTGACCGCGTTCCTCACCACAGGCTACTACTGAAACTTAAACATTTTAACATTGACGCACAAGTCATTGCATGGATAAAAGATTTCTTGTCTTTTCGAACTCAATTCACAAATATTAATCATTGCAACTCCTCTTTTATTCCTGTCACGTCCGGCGTTCCACAAGGGAGCGTGCTTGGCCCTTTGCTTTTTCTAATTTACATTAATGACTTGCCTAACTGCATGTCGTCCAGAGTAAGACTGTTCGCCGATGATTGCGTAATTTACCGTACCATTTCTACTGACACTGATCATCAAGCTTTGCAGTCAGACCTCAACGCAATAAACAGATGGTGTTCAGACTGGCAAATGACCCTAAATCATACTAAAACTAAGCGCATGTCATTTACGCACTCCTCTTCCCGTATTCCAACTTCATACTTTATAGGTAACAATGTTGTCGAACTTACTACCACGTACAAATACTTAGGAATCAACTTGCAATCGGATCTAACATGGCATCATCACATCAACGTTACTCTTGCATCTGCTAACCGTACTTTCGGAATCATGAAACACAGACTAAAGCAAGCGCCTTCACACCTAAAGAAACTCGCGTACACCACGTTAATCAGGCCTAAAATTGAATATGCATGTGCCATCTGGGACCCGAGCCAAGACTACATTATACGTAACATTGAATCCCTGCAAAGCCGTGCTGCTCGCTTCATTTTTTCAGATTTTTCTCCGTACTCCAGTGTTACATCTTTAAAAATTCGTGCCGAACTGCCTCCGCTATCACTACGACGGGAACACGCCCGCCTATCTCTCTTTCACAAACTTTATCATCATGATCGTTTGCGCGACGACTTCTTTCAGTCACCCCCTGTCATTTTTCCTCGCCGTGATCACCCCTGCAAAGTCAAACGCCCAGCTTGCCACTCGGCCCATTACGCACAATCATTCATCCCCAAAACCATAGCTGACTGGAATAACCTACCATTTGATATTGCCACTGAAGTTAACACCGATCAATTTCATCAAATGCTGTGGAATCATATCAGAACTTGACGTCTCTATGCGTCTTTGGTGTTAGCTATTTTTTTCAGGGCTAATTTAATACCTTTGTATCGTATAGTATAGCTTTGTACAGTATAGTATAGTATTTTTTGTATAGTATAGTATAGTATCTTGTTTGACATCGTATTGCAGTTTTTTCTCTTTTTGTGTTATCCTTGAACCCCCGGTGTTTCGATTTTCACACTTCATTCTTATCTTTATTCGAACTTTAATCCACTTCCAATATTGGTGTATGCGTATTTTGTGGTGTTCTTACTATGTTTGCTGAATTGTTTATTTTTACTATTTTTTTCGCATATTCTTATTAGTGTGTTTCGTGTGCCCCCCCTATGTAATACCCTCTCCAAGAGGGCCTTTAGGGTATTTGAATAAATAAATAAATTGCAGAGCTTTCCTGCGGGCCAACGACAAGTTGCGCATCAAAAATGTACAAGCAAACCATCAAACGTCTCCAAGCCAAAGTAGCAGCACAGCGGAAAACTATCAAAAGACTGCTGAGACAGCCTTACAAATCACCGTCATCGACTACAAAGGCTCTTGGCATTATCCGACCATACGTCACCGAGAAGGTTTTTAAACTTCTTTCGACACATGTTCGCTTGAGGCCAAAAGGCAAGGGCAAGCGGTTTCCCGTTTGGTTGAAGAAATTCGCTCTTCACCTAAACTTCCGTGGCCCGCGAGCATACCGATTTCTGGCTCCATACTTTTCTTTGCCCTCCCGGCGTTCATTAAGAAGGTGGCTAGCCAATGTAAAGATGACTCCAGGCACAATTCCTGGAATCATTTCTTCCATTGCAACTGATACTCAAGCTTAGAATGAACGTGACCGAGTGTGTGCTTTAGTTTTTGACGAGATAGCACTGAAAAAAAATTTGCATTATGATGTTGCACGGGACGTTGTCCATGATTTCACAGATGATGGCGCTCACCGCACTTCAACCATTGCTGACCGAGCAATGGTTGTTCTCCTTGCTGGTGTTTCGAAGAAGTGGGTTCAACCGGTTGCTCTTACTATAGGGCACACATCTACACCATCATCTGTTATGCATAACCTGCTGTTGTCGCTCATTGTGGAGCTTAGATGCATTCATATTACAGTGAAAGCAGTAATATGTGACCAGGGTAGTTCTAATGTCAGCCTCGCTAACCAACTAAGAGCGACTGCCGCAAAGCCTTTTTTTGAAGTTGATGGTGAGCGGGTATATTTCATCTTTGATGCACCACATTTAATTAAAACAACACGCAATAATGTCCAAGCGCACAAGTTGTACATAGGGGATGAAATTGTTGACTGGTCACACATTGTAAGCCTTTACCAATCTTCGCATGAGTTGCGGTTGCGACTGGCTCCAAAGTTGACTGAACGGCACGTTCATCAGAGACCTTTTGCCAATATGAAGGTCAGCAGAGCAACGCAGGTCCTCAGTGCATCGGTATCCATTGCTATCACGGCATTGGTGTATGCAAACGTGCTGCCTTCCTCAGCCATCGCTACAGCACAATTTTGTGATCGTATGGACAGGATTTTCGATTCCCTGAACAGCTCGAGTAAAAAAAAAACTTCGCAAAAGCTCCGGCATGCAATCATGAAAGAGAATCCCGAACTGATTGACTTCCTTCAAGGCCAGCTTCCCTGGATCGCATCATGGAAGTTTGATGGCAGACGTCAACCGCAAACCATTGTTGGTTGGCAGATTACAATTCAGGCCATTTGTCAACTGTGGGACGATCTCTCCAAAAATTACAATTTTCAATACCTTCTAACACGCCGACTTCAACAGGATACCCTGGAGAACATATTCGGCCACATTAGGCAAAAACAAGGTTGCAACACCAACCCGAATGTAGCACAATTTATCTGTGGCCTGAAGCACATCTGCATAAGAAAGCTGTTCAAACTGTCAGAATACGGAAATGTCGAGGATGATGAATGTGACCTCCTTCAGGAGCTCTCGCCAATCTCCCTCACCAGTGAGTCTCTTGTGAATAATGAGGAGTGTGCAAAGCCACATCCTGACAACTTTCCCGCTCTGGACGATCTTTCCGAACTTGCGACTAACATTCACTCCCATGTTATTGATGACTCCGCTGCATATTATGTAGCTGGCTTTCTGATCAAATACTTTCTTCGGAACGCAGGTGAAACTTGCAGTTGCCCACAGTTATTGAAAGACGACAGCGGGAAAATCAAGGGTTCCCACCAGTATTTCACAATGCTCAAAGCATACCATGTCGCTAGCAAACTTTTTGGGAATCTGACTGTGCCATCGGGTGCAGCTTTCGCATACGTCAAACAACTTGAATCTCACTTTCTTGCCATAATTGAGGCCACCGCACATCACTCGAAAGTGTGCGACGTTCTGTATCGCCATCTGTCGAGCGTTGGCAATTTTCATTTCTGCTCTGCTGGGTGTCGCAAGGAGTTTCTCAATGTTTTGCCGGGTTCGTTTATGCTGGCATGTGCGTTTCGTGAACCGAAACTTGGATAAGGTTAGGTTCCAGTCTTCAATCTCTGGCATACAACTAGACAAGTTCAAAGGTTAGCAGTTAGCGGCAGCTTTACGCAAAGGTATTGGAGTTAAACCCAGTCCCGCAATCACTTTGCTGAAGTCATCACTCGTTATAGCAGACTTCATTGTGGCCTTCTATTGAGTTCAAGGGAACTAGGCGCTCCTTCGTTTCATCCATTGTTTTGTTCACCCACTATGAGGAGTAGGGACGCTACCTGTATTTGCTCGAAGGGATTTGCATGACCTTGAAAAGAAATTTGGTATATTGTCTGTATATTTGTAGCATCTGCTGGCAAACTCTACATGCTATTGTGGGTCGGTTAGTCACTGTGTGCGCTTTATCTCTCTAGCTCAAGTAATACCTTGATAACAAAAGCACTTGTTGAAATGCGTTAAAGCGGGTAGTACATATAGTGGTAAGGAACATATAGTGGTACATATAGTGGTAAAGAGGTTTACTTCGGCTATTAGCCGCGTAATAGCGCACTTGTAGCACCAGTTAGGGTGCAGAATTTTGGAGAAGTGAAGACTGCAGTGTATTTCACCTTCACCTTGAACGCTGCCAATACGTAACAGCAACACTCAGTAGCAAATCACTTAGGCTCTAAGTTTTTCATGAAGGCGACACATAAGAGGAAAAATGCCTGCCAGTGCTGAAGCAGAACGTTTGTTTTTCATGTAATGAACAAGCTCCAAAGCATCACCTTTTCGAGAGCATCCAGCCAATATTCAAGCAGCAATTTTTTTTTTTTACATTTTGGCCTAGCTGCTTTTAAGGGCAGCCTACGCACTCTATCTTTGCTTTTCTGATATCTTGCGTCGTGTGGTTTTTGTACCGTCTTTCTTTCTCTGTGCATTATTTCGGTTAACCAATGCCGTGACTAGCGACTTAAGTGCTGTGTGTATGTTGCGCCTTCTTTCATCAGTTTTGTACGCCGCGTTTGTTCCATGGATTCTTGCCTACTGGGCGCTGATCAGCGCTCCATACTTCACCAGCTTGCCGGCTTCTGCCAACACTTGTGTTTTCTGTGTATTTGTTGCAATATTTGTTAACTTTGTAAGCAAAGATGCAGGTATATTTCTACACCTTGCATTTCTGTACGATGCTCTTCTCATTTTGTGCTTTTTCTCTGCTCAGCCTCTATGTTGCCTTGGAATGAAAACATTACGGGAACTCTGTCTCTTTGATACATATGAGCGCTTGTACCAAAACACAGAAGACAAGCGCGATGGATAAAGCCGTAGTGAATTATGGTTACCTCTATCTCCATCTGTTACAACTTAATCGAAATAAAAATTGCGTCACTACCTCAATTCACACCAAATATTGGACTAGACAAAAGAGTGAATCGCTAAATCAAAGCGACAAATAAATGCGTTGCCATTTGGGTGACGAAAAGTGGTCTGAAATGACAAGCTTCCGCGACAGCCCAACGTCGGTTACGAGGGGCAATCCAAATTTCGCGCCAGCGAAACCGAAAGAGGAAGTGCAGGCCAGTTGCTCTCATCAACCGCCAGGCGCGCTAGGGTCGATTGGGCCGCTGGGGGTGTATAGGAGTGCCCACTCTTGACTTTTTTTTTCTTTCTTCATAACTCAAGTGCAGAGGTTACGCCGTCGATGGAGCCAACTTCTGAAAGATTGGCTCGCTCATGTCAACATACACGAGCATCCAAGTGTGTATGGCTGCATCAGCAGTTTTAAAATATTAATTTTATGAACATAAAACTGTTTCCAAAACTTCTGCAATCTCCTTGGCAAGTTTTCTTATCAGCACGTGTCTTTTATTCTACTGTCTGCAAGAACGAAAGAACTTAAGCGCCCCATTATCTTTGGCAACATTTTTCTAGTAACGCTAGCTAATGCGGCTGCTCCGGCTTGGCACCCTTTCCGTGTTTGCCTGCCGTGCCTACACTTGCGGACAGTGGCAGTGAAGGGAAAGCTATTGGGGGCAGAGCTTCTGCACACGTGTTACAGCGCCCCGTACTCCGTCATCGTTTGACAGTGCTTTAGGTTGCCGGGGCAGACGCTGAATTGACGCAGCTTCCACTTCCGGCGCTTTCTTGTTTGCCCAGACACGGAAGGTAAAAGCCGCAAAATGAGTAAACGTTTACATTATTTTGTGTGTTCTGTCTTATTTAGCTGTTGATATTCAGGTGTTTATGTTTTCTCTTCCCGTGCTTAAACTAACGTAGATGCAAACACGTGACTTTTTTCAAAAGTCCCTCCTTTGCGCGCTGGGCCTCCGTATCTTTTCTTTCAGTGTCACCGAAAGTTGTCCGCGAGCATAGAAGTACTGAGACAGCTCCGGGTGGGGTCAACCCCTTCTAGAGAGCTTTCCGCCCCTGCGCCTTTCACCACTCACACGCTACTGGGACCTGCCGTATGGGTTGCTTGCACGCTGGTTAGGCGGCTGCCTGAGCTAACACATCACAGGTACTCGATGAGCAAATGACCATTCTGCGCACAAAAACCATGGAATCATCAAAAATCAGATGAAGAATTGCAGGGAAATTTCTGAAACCGCAATAGCAAAAAAGCGTTATCGCAGGTCAACGTCAAAGCATTGAAACCGGAAGGAACGTCAGAGATTACGCTATGCAAATAATAAATGAGGAGGTCGTGAGCGACGGGATGGAAACCGGCAGCGAGCCTTAGGTGCGTTGGAGTAGTGAGCTGGGGCGCTATTCTGGACATTCCGCCATTTTCTTCTATGCTTGAAGTGGACGCGATGCGAAAAAAATGGCGCTGATGGCCTCATTTTGCTTTCGTAACGTGGCGCCGTCTTGACGTTTTGCCTAAGAAACTGAAATGAAGGCACTGAACGTAAGGTTATCGGCCAAACAAAAGAGTTTTCCTCCGCAGTACAAATAAAGCAACTAGCTCCATGTACATGATTATCCCGTCGAAAACGCTTCTCGCTTCCGTCGTCTACTGCGTTCAAGCCGTCGTCTGCTTCATTAGCTAGGATGCGTGTCCCCGGCAAATGGAATAAGTCATCGTACGTTGGCGCCAACGCTCTTGTTTTCTACCTTGAGACAACATACGCGACCTACCAGCGGCAATGCGCACACGTTCTAGGCCACGTTACCACTATCTCGTGAAACGTAAGTGACTCAGCCCGACTCGGCTTGCTGACAAAGGCCGAATATGACCTAAAGTGCTGCTCCCTTCAGAGATATCCGCTAGGGCGACGCAAGCGCCGGCGCTGCCATCTGTTTACGTCCATTTCTTTTTATAAATTAAAAACACGCCGTTGTCTTAACTTTTGATTGTACGAAAATGCATTAATCTTTATTACAACATAAACGCAGCAGGGAAAAGTGGACCACGTTGCAGAAAGTTTGCTGTGTTCAACCAATATTATTTCGTATAAACGCGTTCTTTTAAAAAAATTATGGCACAAAACACAAACGCAACACAACCCGAGAACGATGCAAATAATATGAGCACGCGTTATGAACAAAAGGTTTTCATGGCGCCAAACGACGGGGAAAACGTGGCGATACGCATTCCGCTCGGCCGCCATTGCATGTGGCTCCTCATTAGCATAATTCCCGCTTCTCGTCGCGCCACAAATTATGGCGGAAAATATCAGAAATGGCGGCCCATCGCAACGTCACGCAGCATCAAATTGACGGCAACGAAGCGGCCCTTCCTGTGATGCTCCCCACGGCATATTCCTTCATGCAATCAGCAAGCTGGCATGGCGCCTAGCTTGGATCGGCACCACATATTCGCTAAATAGCATATGCATTGCAATGGCGTCTGTACGCTACCGCTCACTTGCTTTTTGAAGCGCGAACGTCGTAATATAGCTGCCAAGGACCAAAAATATGTATTAGTTGATAAAATGTGCAGTCCCACGTCACCTTTCGTCATATTAATGAAAATGTAAAATTGCATTTTCCAAGACTTCCGTGTCCCTGCACAAATTTCACGGTACGTGAGCTCTCGACAGCCAATCAGAGAGTAAACATGGCGGGTAATGGCGGCCGTGAAGCCACCATGCGTGTCGAGAATAGCGCCCTTGTACGCAGTTCATAAATCAGCCCTACTATGGCTCAATGCTGGTTCACAAAGCAACCATGACGCCTCACAGCTTGCGTCTTCCAACTTGCTCCACTGCCCACTATCACCGGCAAATCTTTCTCTAAGGACAAAACACTGCAACTGGGAATTCACGGACTACTTTTTTTTTTCGTAAGTTATCCTTCGCCATTTGTGTGGTTCTGGTTGTACCATAGAAACACATCAGCTTATGGCGACAGTCACACCAGATTTTAAACGCCAATTTCACTGGTTGAATGCGTCTGAATGGAAGCGAACTCACGAGACACCTAAGAGTAAACTGCACGTAGCTTTTGGGGAAGCTATCTGATATCACGGCACAAAATCTAAAGGTAATGCTGCGGAAGCCCGTAAAGAGTTGAAATTCGAAGCGAAGGGGAAAAAAATCGACATTACCTGAACAGTAGCAACCGTACCGCGATACAACAACCACAAAACGCTCACGCGGCATTTCCACAGGGAAACCTGCAACGTTGAAGAAAAATTTGCCCCCATGCGAAGGTCGAATCCAGGACTAACGGATTTAAATCGATCGCTAAGCAGCGAGCAAACCAGCATATCAGCATACCAGGAGCCTGGCAGAGTGGAAGGGGATGGTCAACCCGAAGCAACAATAAACTGAATGCAGGAAATCAGTTGTGCCAAAGTGCGCTAGGAAAAGGAAGTTGTGACAAGAGAACGAAATTGCAGGTCAAATATTCTGGTTTGCTATTCAGCTTCGTATTACTGTAATAGCGGATGACAATTTTTCCCTTTCCCCGAATATTGCAGCACCCACCTTGGTTCGTCATATGCGTGGCTTGTGGAAAAGTATGGCTACCTGCCACTTGAGTCTAACCGGGTCGCAATTTTCCATTAAAAAGTATTAGAAACGAAATGTTCCTAGAAAACTAGCGAAGAATACTTTTCAGAAACAGTTTTCGCTAAGTTTGATGCATACATGCGAAGAAACGTATTCGTAAGTGCAAATATTGGTGTATGAGCATTATGGATCAGAAGTGTTTTAGTCCATATTACTGGAACCTTTTCGTAGCGGTTGTTATCGGTTACGAACTCCAGTTTTACAGAAAAAAATAACCCGATTGTGCGTCGAAAATTTAAAAGCCAAGAGCAAAGGAATGTGTAAACCATATACAAACTTCTCAATTGTGTAAATAAAGCTTTGCAATTAGGTAAGCGTAAACACTTCGCTTATACATTCCCTTCCGCTGCTGGGTCTTCTGAAAGAATGTGAAGAAGGTTAATTTGCTTTCTAAATAGCCAAATAACATCGGGGGAAAATGCGAAAGTTAGAGACAGCTGGCATTGCAATGAAGTCGAAAACAAGAGCTGATGCTTCCAAAGAGCACTTATTATTAAAGGCTCTAAAACCACTTCTTCGACAAACCTTGGATCAATATAAACAAATCATAGTTCTTTTGTTTTTATATATACTGCACATAAAAGTAGGATAATTAGTGTTATTAACGATAAAAAGAATAGCAATGACCGAGTTATTGATCGCATAAATGCATTAGTGTTGGTAACGATAAAAAGAATAGCAACGACAGAGTCATTGATCGTATAAAATGTCGCACCATCATGGGAAAGCCGTTGGGCCCAACACCTTCTTGACGTTGTGCGACTTTTCAGTTGATAGTTGTTTCCGTTTCGGTCTTTGCTGTCCGTTTCCATGTAGGTACACCCGTGAGCAAAAGTATACGAACCACAGGGTTGCCCAAAAAACTGAATTTCTTCGTAATTAACATGCATAAACGGAAACAGATGACTGCACTAGAAAATTCGTAATGCTAATTTTGGACTGCATTCTTTAAATTCAAGTTCCATTAAGTGACTGAGCCAACAATGAATTTAATTCCGCAATGCTTGTTCCGTATGCTTTTGCTCGCGGATGTACATCCGTATGCCTCCTCGCCTGCATTTTTCTTTCAAGTTGATTGGTTCTGGTTTAAAAAAAAGGCAATAAATGTGGCATGGAACACTATCGGCCAAGTCCTATACTACCTGGTTTTCCTTTCTTCACGGATAGGTAAAAAAGATGTTTTGGAATGAGTTCAGCATATACATATTCCAGTATCGAACTCTGAACATGGATTCTGCAATGGCCCCAGTAGTAAGGACGCATTGCTCTCTGGAAAATAACACATTTTCCCAATTTGAAGATAGAAATAATGTACACAGAATTTTTGTAGACCTGTCAAAAGCATTGGACGATATGGTTTCGTGTGTTTTGTTAAGACAACATAAATGATGTAGGGTGCGCGAGAAAGGCTCATCTCTAAAGCGTTATTACGAGGAATGGCGAACGGAAACACTTTCAAATATTGAATCACTCTCAGACTCTCTCCCTTTATCCTCCGTGAAGCTTTTAGGGCCATTTATAATTACTAATAATACTGAATAATAACGATATAGAGAGTAAACAAAACGTCAATATTTGTCATGTATGCAGACGATACCGGTATGAATTCTTAACGAGCAAATCGGTTCAGAATGAAATTGATACAGTCGACTTACTCTTAAAAATATTAAATGATTTATCTCAACGCAACAGCCTTCATAGCAATGTTGTTAACAACACCTTCTTTTATTATAGAGGTTACTATAGAGGTAAGAATTGTGAGATTGTTCGGGTAGCCACGACGCATGAAAATTAGCATAGGATAAATACACTGCAAGAACGATGCCTTAGGACAGTTGAAAACATGCCTCTTTATTATTACATGAACAGTATATTGATCAAATATAATGTATTACATAGGACACTTTTGTTGGACTATATCTCTTGCAGAACATATAAGACGCACAGAGTTATGACGGAAACATGTCTTAGCAGCTCTTAGCTATATACAAGGACAAGTACGTTACAAATGAAAATGCACGCACCACAGAACTATCGAAAATAAGAACATTCGAGACAATTTAGGGTTTAGAAACAACACATGCTATAGGCTAGCTGGGCTATATTAGTTTAAATAAAAGAACCTACATATATAAAACATGAGATCAAGAAAAGTTTGAAGGGAAAGCGCTTTCGCAGGTTGAATTGTGGCGCTGACTGGTGCGATGTTTGCGACTAAAAGGGAGAGGGTCCCGCTGTTCTTAGGTGCATTCGATTTGCCTGAACCACGTGACGAGTTTACGGCAATTCGCGAGAAGCTCGGAAATTGCGCATCTCCCTTCTTCGGCGCAGGCACAGCGCAACACTTGGAACGAACGTCGAGGTGAAAACGCGGTGGATTCGTTTTGTTCTTTTTTCCGACCAGAGGTAGGCAAACTGAGAACCTAGAAGCACGTCTAGCCGCCGCTTAAGAGTGCGGTTGCCTCCTCAGGTGAGACTCATGGTAGAAGACCGGCTGAATTGACCGGTATCTCGAATGATGGCTGCCAGTAACGGTGTATGGAAGTTTACGATCTGACGATGGAACGATGGAAAAAATGGGGCGATCCTTCAGCAGTTCCTCAGATCGAGAGATTTGAGACCGCAGATTTTTTTATCCTGTAAAAAAGGTATTGATGGATAGTGTTTCTCTGTCGGCCTACACATCGTTGGTAAAGAAAGGGCCGGAGGGTAGGGGCGGTCTCCACCCTGGTCACTAACAAACATGCTTTTATCGAACACGACTTAAACACCGGGAGGTGCAAAATTGAGCATCTTTCTGTCGAGGTTATCCCACGTGGCGAGCTAAGAAATAGCGCATTCATACTCAACGTGTACAGTTCCCCGAGAGGGGGCCAGCATCGCTTCTCTTGATTGTTGGCTAAGGCGGTTTCTGCGGCAGGCAGGGCCAGGACCTTCATTGTTGTGGCCGGCGATTTCAATGCCCAGCATCAGGCGTGGGGTTACCCCAAACCACTCTCAAGGGCAACAACCTCTCGCAGGCGGTGGCGGATCTTGTCCTCACGTTAATCCTCCATTCCGATTTCTCCACAAGTGGAACGGAGGTATCTTCCCCTGGCGGGCGAGGCTGGGATTCCGGGGCCAGAATACCCACGATATGAGGGCAAATCGGCTCAAGGCGTACACAGGCTGTTTCAGGAGGCGTATCTTCGTGAAAGACTACTGAAACTCAATGGCAAATCAGCTCCGGGACCGGATGGTGTAACTAACACAATGCTGCGCAAATTAGATGAAAGGTCGATGAAAGTCATAACGGCAGAGATCAACCGCAATAGGTAATAGGGTGTATTTCCAGATGAGTGGAAGGTCTTGTGCGTGGTTCTCATTCCCAAGCCTGGGCGCATCACCGGGGCTGAGAATGTCGCTCACGTCTGCTTTGGGCAAGGTAGCGGAGCGTGCGATAAATGATCGGATTTCTAACCACATTGAGGATAAGGGTCTCCTTGCCAACAACATTACGGGCTTCAGGCATCACCTTTCCACGCCGAACGTCATGCTACTCATCAAGCATAATATTGTCACAGTCGGTAATGTGTGAAGAAGAGGACAATGATGGCGGCTTGAGAGACAACGAGGAAGAGGGTCGTCTTTAGCGCTGCTCTACGCTTGTTGGCCCAGCCATTAAAAAGCCATCTGTAAATAGACGCACGCTTCTTCCTTTCCGTAACATCATTGGTGGACGTGCGGGGTAATCACTTGCGCAAGACGGAGCTCCGCAGCGGACGTAACCTGGCCACCATGTCAAACGAAGGAGAGAGTTCAACGACGGTACCGTCGTCGCCACCGACGGTCATCCTGGCCCAGCCTCGCGACCCTGGCATGTTTTCCGGGATCGACAACGTTGACATCGATGACTGGTTGCAGAATTACGAACGGTTCAGCGCACACAACAGGTGGGACAACATGCTTATGCTGGCCAATATAATGTTCTACCTCAAGAAAACGGCACGGGTCTGGATCGAAACACACGAAGAAGAGATTACGAGTTGGGACCAGTGCAAGCAGAAGCTTAGAGATTTGTTCGGCAAGCCCGTCGGCCGCCAACGTGCTGCGAAGAAGCACCTTGGGACTCGTGTACAGACGTCCACTGAATCGTACGTGGCGTATATCCCGGACATCCTCGATCTTTGCCGCAAAGTAGATAACAATATGGCAGAGGCAGACAAGGTCAGCCACGTCTTAAAAGGCATCGCGGACGACGCGTTTAACCTGCTTGTTTATAAGAACGTAACAATGGTCAATGAGATCATTAACGAATGCCGCCGCTTTGAAGACGCGAAGAGTCGCCACATAGTTCCCCATTTTACGCGGCTACCCAATACCGCAGCTTCATTGACGTGCGACGACATTTGTCCACCGCGTGAGCCCACCTCCTTCGAGAACGTCGTACGTATCGTTCGGCGAGAAATCGAAGCAGCGTCTCCTGCCACGCCTGTGACGCAGTGCTTTGACGATTCCAGGCCGCTTGTGTCGCTCATTCAGTCGGTCATTCGCCAAGAACTTGCCAATGTAGGTCTTCCGTCCATCTGCTCCGCCAGCCGTCTTGACTTTGCTTCGTCTGCTGCCTCTGCCCCTGTTCACCGGAGCCAATACGGTCCATATCCCGGCTATCGCAACCCGGTCGCATGGCGCACCCATAATGACAGGCCCATCTGCTTTTACTGTGGACGTGTGGGCCACATCTCTCGCCACTGTCGAAGCTCCTGGCCAGCCCACTCTCGACCGAGCTTTCCCGCCTACCGCCGCTCCCCACTGAATCCCCGCCCGCCATCCCTCTCCACCGAGGTTGAAGACGCACCTGACAACGCTCGAGCCACCGCGACCAGCCGATCACCATCACCCCAGCTGCGTCGCCCCAGCTGCGTCGCTCTCCATCCCAAGCTTACCGTCGCCGCTCTCCGGCGGGAAACTAACTGGGGCAGCTCCTGGAGGTGACGCTGCTCTACGAAACCGGCCTGAAATTCCTCTGCTGACCCTGCCTACTAATCGGAACCTTCTGGACGTGGACGTGGATGGTTTGCCCGTTACAGCACTCATCGACACTGGAGCCCAAATTTCCATTATGAGTGCGGAGCTTCGAACGCGCTTGAAGAAAGTACTGACTCCTGCTCCGAGTCGACTGCTCCAGGTCGCCGACGGTGGAACTCCGGTTGTGCTTGGAATGTGTACTGCTCGTGTCAGTGTCGCCGGTCGCCACACGTCCATTTTGTTTAGTGTGCTCGAACGTTTCCCTCACAATGTGATCCTCGGACTCGACTTTCTGGCCGCCCATTCTGCTCTGATTGACTGTTCCGCCGGCGTTGTACAACTTGACCTACGCCTACCTGTTCCCGTGGACCTTCCTGCTCAAGCTGCAACTCAGCTTTGTTCCGCAGATTTTATACGCCTGCCATCTCTTGCAGCAACCTGCATCCCTCTCTTAGCCTGCCCACCTGTACCTGACGGAGACTACGTCCTTACTCCCGCGACTTCAGTCCTGCTTTCTCACAATGTCTCCTTCCCACACACCATCGTTTCTGTTGCGGACAATCAGACATGTCTTCCCATCCTAAATTTCGACAGTGCCCATAATTAGTTCCTGTAGACATGTCTGTTGCCACGTTGTCACCGACGCACGAGTGCCACATTTCCGCTCTATCTGTTGTGCCGTCTTCGACCAATGCTCAGTCTCCGCCGTCTACATCAGCCCCGACCGACGACTTTACAAAGATGATTGCACCGGACCTCTCGACCCAACAAGCCGCAGAGCTCCGTTGCCTCCTCGAGTCCTACTCCGACATTTTCGACCTGAACGATCGCCCTTTGTGTCAAACTACGGTCGTGAAGCATCGTATAAATACCGGCGATGCAGCACCTGTTTGCCGACGCCCATACCGGGTGTCGCCTTCTGAGCGACACGTTATCCAGAGCGAGGTTGACAAGATGCTTGCCAAAGGGATTATTGAACACTCTTCCAGCCCGTGGGCGTCCCCTGTTGTTCTCGTCAAAAAGAAGGATAACAGCTGGCGATTCTGTGTTGACTATCGTCATCTAAACACGATCACCAAGAAAGATGCATATCCACTTCCCCGCATTGACGATGCTCTGGATTGTCTCCATGGTGCCACTTATTTTTCATCTATAGACCTTCGCTCTGGATATTGGCAAATTGCCGTGGATGAAATGGACCGTGAAAAGACCGCATTCGTCACACCAGACGGCCTATATCAGTCCCGGGTAATGCCTTTTGGGTTGTGCAATGCCCCGGCGACCTTTGAACGGATGATGGACATGCTCTTGCGTGGTTTGAAATGGTCCATCTGTTTGTGCTACTTGGTTGACGTCATCGTATTCTCTTCAACTTTTGCGACTCATCTTGACAGACGTTCATCTGTTCTTTCTGTTTTTCGCAACACTGGCTTGCAGCTCAACTCGTCCAAGTGCCACTTCGGTCACCGCCATATAACCATGCTCGGACACCTCATCGATTCGTCAGGCATTCGCCCCGACCCCGCTAAAGTTCATGCTGTGCAGAATTTCCCCGTACCAACTTGTGCCAAAGATGTTCGCAGCTTTATTGGCCTTTGCTCGTACTTTCGCAGGTTTGTGGAAAATTTCGCCCATGTTGCCCGTCCCCTGACTGACCTCCTGAAGGAACACGTTCCTTTCTGTTGGGGCTCTGAACAAGCGTCTGCTTTCTCGCAGCTCATCCCGCTGCTCATCACACCTCCTGTTCTCGCCCATTTTGACGCCTCCGCTCCGATATAAATCAGCACTGACGCTAGTGGCTACGGCATCGGCGTAGTTTTAGCTCAACGCCAATGTGGGCACGACCACGTCATCGCCTACGCCAGCCGCCTCCTCTCTGCCGCAGAGCGCAATTACTCAATTACTGAGCGCGAGTGTCTCGCACTCATTTGGGCGGTGGGCAAGTTCAGAACCTATATATATGGTCGGCCATTTACAGTTACAACCGACCACCACGCCCTTTGTTGGCTTTCCTCCCTTAAGCATCCCATCGGACGCCTCGGACGCTGGGCCCTACGGCTGCAGGAATACATATACACTGTGGTCTACAAGTCGGGTCGTCTACATCAGGACGCCGACTGCCTGTCTCGTCATCCCGTCGATGTACCGGACGGCTTAGTGGATGTCGCATCGATGTGCGTTCTTTCGCTCTCTGCCTTGCAAGACATTGGTGCTGAACAACGACGCGATGAGTCGTTACGCCACATTATCGAACGCCTGCTCTCTGATCCATCTGACCCATCCCTTCACATGTTCGTGCTACAAAATGGCATCCTGTATCGCCGCAACATACACCCCGACGGGCCCGAGCTCCTAACCATCATTCCGCCTCATCTGCAACAGACTGTACTGCAGCAACTGCACGACGTTCTCACCGCTGGACACCTTGGCGTTACGCGCACCTATGACCGAATTCGGAGACGGTTTTTCTGGCCCCGTCTCAACCGCTCCGTTCGGCGCTATGTTGCCGCGTGTGAGTCGTGTCAACGCCGGAAAAGACCAGCTGTGCCTCCTGCCGGACTGCTGCAGCCTTTGGATATACCGGCCGACCATTTTTTTCGCGTTGGCGTTGATCCCTATATAGAGTGACGGAAATAGGTGGATATACAACTGGCTATCCGTTACGGACTATACAACTCGCTATGCCATTGCTAGAGCCCTACCGACCAGCTGCGCTACAGACGTCGCTGATTTCTTGCTTCACGACGTTATCTTGCACCACGGTGCACCTCGTAAACTTCTCACCGATCGCGGCAGATACTTTATTTCCAAAGTCATAGACGACCTACTTCGATCATGTGCTACTAAACACAAACTTACTACCGCTTACCATCTTCAAACTAACGGTCTTACCGAACGCCTGAACCGCACATTAACTGACATGCTAGCAATGTATGTTTCCTCCGATCATCGCGACTGGGACATTGCTCTACCATTTGTCACGTTCGCCTACAATTCCTCGCGCCACGACACAGCTGGCTATTACCCCTTCTATCTCCTCTTCGGCCGGGAGCCAACTTTGCCTTTCGAGACACTCCTCTCGACCACGCTCGACTCGCCGACAGAGTACACTCGGTATGTCATAACCACAGCGACCCAAGCACGCCAGATTGCCCGCATTCGTCTTTCTGCTTCACAGACACGCCAGAAGTGCCGTTACGACCAGCGCCATCACGACGTGCATAATGAACCAGGTGCACTTGTGCTAATCTGGTATCCAACTCGGCGTGTTGGTCTTTCGGAGAAATTCCTCTCGCGATACTATGGCCCTTACCGCATCCTTCGCCAGGTGACCCCTGTCACATATGAAGTGTCTCCGCTGGATGCCACGGTGCCTTCACCTCTCTCTGACATCATCCACGTCAGCCGTCTCAAACCTTACCTTTCTCTGACAGATGAGCCGCACCAATAAGGTGCTTTTTCCGACGGGGGTGATATCAGAGTCGGTAACGTGTGAAGAAGAGGACTATGATGATGGCCTGAGAGACAACGAGGAAGAGGGTAGTTTTTAGCGGTGCTCTACGCTTGTTGGCCCAGCCATTAAAAAGCCATCTGTAAATAGACGCACGCTTCTTCCTTTCCGTAACAATATATTAGTTGAAGATACCAGGGACTGGAGGGCCATTCTCGGTCTCGATTTGGAAAAGGCTTTTCACGACGTGTCGCCAACGCATATTCTAGACTCGAATTCCCGCCTTGACTAGGGGTGGAGATTTTATAGATTCGTGCAGTCCTTTCTCAGAGGTAGAAGGCCCACAATCAAATTGGGCGTCCTGAGATGGGATGCTTATGATGTCGGGCGAAGGGGTACGCCAAAGGGGTCGGTTATCTCGCCTATCGTTTTTTGGCATAACGATGCATGGCCAGGCCGGCGAGCTTGAGCAGATGGAGGGAATTGGCTCCGCAATTTAGGCGGACGACATCGCCCTCTGGCGCTCTGGCTGGTCGGACGGCCACATTGAAGACGTAATGCAAGAAGAGGCGTATTGCATTGAAAAACACGTCAATCGGATGGGTCTGTGGGTCTTGCCTTCTAAATCAGAGCTCGTATCCCAGGCTCTCCGTCTTCAGTAGCAACGCGGAGGTCTCCACTCTGTGTCCCGACTGCGGTGAGGTTAGCAACCTTAAGCACAAGCTCTGGGACTGGCCCCCTTTACGACATCTCACAGACCACGGATTGATGGAGGAGACATTTTATTCATTGTTCAAGGGCCACGATTGGAGTGATCAACTATGGGCTGTCCAGAAGGCCCTCGAAGCGGCGGTGAGCCTTGCCTTCCCGTGCCAACGTGGGAGTGGCCCGCATTCTTGCCAGTATATAAAAGGGGTGAAGATTCTTGCCGGCCTGAATAAAGTTTACTACCTATCTACCAGAGTGTATGAAGTGCATGTTTCAAAAGTCCTCAATCGTTGTTATGAGGACGCACGTAAGCGGGGTTTTAACGGCGTTTGCGCATGTGCGCTGTCTTCTGCGGCACCGCGTTTTCGCACCTGTACGTCTGCGTCAAGTCGGCACCGTCAGGAGAAAGGGTGCCGTAAAATTGTGAACGAATGCTGCATATTTCCTGCAGCTTTTGAAACAGACGGCTTGGTTCAGGGGGCACTATTGCTGCGGCGCTGAAACGAATTGTAGAGTGCAACACCTTTTGATGAAATGGTGCATGTGCGGTAGGCGAATCGAACGTAGCTCTTTTTTCGGACGTAGGCTCTTTGTGCGTGCTTTTGCCATCTCTCCAAAGTTGAAAGAGGAAATGTTTGTTCCTCGAAAAGAATCCGAACAGCGTGGTTGGCCACCTTCCGCGGCGATCTTCGTGTCCTTCGTGCATCTGGGAAAGAAATCTGCCGTCACCTCAGAATTTTAGGTTCGCCTTATCTTTCCTCGATGCCACCATCACACATGTTGTTGCATTGCCGATCAATGACTACATTTTCCCTGTCTTTATTTCTGTGTGGAATCGCAATATATGCAACTTAAACATTGCGGCGAACTCGCTGCCTCGTATCAGGAACAGTTACAAGGCCCAATTGTGCGTCGAAGATTGGTTGACGCACAGCTGCCACTGAAGATGGCCGCCGGCTGCCTTATTGTTTTCGTCTGATCGAAATATTGTGCATGAAGTGGGGATGTACGATGGGAAAACAGCGCAACGATTGCTCTACCTTGAAATTGCGAACACGGCCTGCCCATTTAAGTAAGCCAATATTCGAATGATGGTTATTTCATGGATTTGTCTGATATGCTTGCTCATGACTTTCGGGTTTTTGGCGGCATTGTTCATTTCGCCTTGTCTGCCTGCATTAGCCTAAGATTTTCTAGAAGTCTATACTTTTCTAAACGCATGAAGACTCAGAAAAAGAAGTAACCTAAATTAACCTATAATCTGCGGGTTTCACGTACCAAAACCACGATACGATTATCTGGGACGCCGTAGTTGGCGACTACGCATTAAGTTCAACCACCGGGGGTTTTTTAACGTGCACTCAATGCACGTTAAATGGCGGGATTCTATCCTGCTCCTTCGGGCGTAGCACGTCGAAGAATCTGATAACTCTTATCATCGCTGCTTGTTGCTGTGGTTCCGGCTGTCGCGGCGTCCGTGGTCAAATCGAGAAGCATCAAGATAGTTCAAAAACGACTCCGCGCCGCTGGCTTACAATAAAAAAATTCTTAAAGATGTTTTTCCGTCCCTCGACGCCTGCGTCCGTGGCGTATAATAAGAACAATGTTGGGCTTCTGTGCTAGAGGTCCTCTCATCCAATGCTGTTGTCACAAGTTTTATTTAGGTTTATTAGTTCAAATATAGAAACACAATATTAACTGAAAATCGCAGCTAACTACAACCGAAATTTTTCAATAAGGCAGGATTAGAGAATGTTCAGAACTTCAGGCTAAATGGCCCGGTTTCTATATAAACTGGCGCCAGAGTTCCTCGTACTAATTTCAAAGTGTGGCTTCTGCACGCAAAATTCCAGGATTCATTTTAATTGTTGATGTGAAAATTGTACGAAACTCTTGCTAGAACAGGGCGTATACCCTTTCGGAATCGCTTTAGAAAACGTTGTCCCCGTTCAGACGAAGCGCCCTCTAGAATATATTCAGACCTGCTCACTCTTGCCGTGGCCTCTGACGTCACTCAGTTTTGACCAACACCTCCCGTCGCGCGTACGCGTCCCCAGGTATGGCCACGTCATTCGACAGATTAGGAATCACCTGACGAGCCCCTGAAGAGGCGCGCCGGCGTTTCTGTTGGCGACCGAGGAGGACGTGTTTTCTTTTCTGCATCTGTGAACTGCTGCGCCACGTTGTGAAGCGTTTTGTTTGCCGAATGTTCATATTAGTGTAAGCCTACAAAGACGATTGTATTAGGGCGCTCCGATGACATGAAGTTTTGCTGAAATATTCTGTAGTGATGAACGATAACAGGGTTGTATTCTTTGCGCGTAATGGCATGTATGGAAGAACAACGAACTGGACCACACCAACGCCGTTGTCCTCGCTATATTTACATCCCTGTTGGCACCCCTGCCGTTACAGACAATGAAGCCCTGCTACATCGCTTTCTCATTACAGGTATATTTCTGTGTTTAATCAACATAACTAAAATTTAGTGAGAAAAAGTTGCGAACAACCAACAACAATGAAATGTGCAGCATTATACTTTACACAAGCGATCAAGTAAGTCGACTCGTTGTTTTCCGAGACATTTTTCTACTACTGCATTTTCCATCTGGGAATTGACGCCATCGCTGCGTCAATGGAGCCAACTAGCAACTGATGGGCTCGCACATGACACTATACACGACATCCAAAGTTTATATAGCTGCAATCGCGTTTTTAAAAAAATAATTTTATGAATATAACAATCTCTTGAAAACTTCTGCAACAGTCATAATAAGCTTCCTTACTGGTACATGCCTTTTAATCTACCGTCTGCTACAACGAAGGAACTTAAGCGCGTCATTTCTTTTCACCACATTTATCTAGTAAACGTAGCCCTGGCTAATGCGGCTGTCTCGCCTAGGCACCCTTTGGGTGTTTGCCTGCGGTGCGTACAATCGCGGACAACTAACTCCGTGTGGCAGTGAAGAGAAAGCGACGGGGACGAAGCTTCTGCACATGTTTTACCGCGCCAAGCAGTCCGCCAGCCTTTCCGAGTGCTTTTGGTTTCTCGGGTCAGACGTTCCATCGACGCAGCTTCCACGTCCGGCGGTGCCGCGTTGGCCCATACGCGGATGGGAAAACCCGCCAAATAAGCAAACGGCTACATTATTTTTTGTGTCCTTTATTATTTGACTGTTGCGAACCAAGAGATTATGTTTTCTCTTCCCGAGCTTCAGCTAACGTGAATGAAAACACTGGTCTTCTTTCAGAAGCTCTCTCTCTCGTTCCCCCTTTGCCTCCCTTGCTTTCCCTTCATTGCAACAGAAAGTTTTCCGCGGGCATAGAAAGAATGAGACAGCCCGGGCTGAGTAAACACCGTCTAAAGGGTTGGCCACCCCTACGTCGTTCCCCACTCTCACGCTACTAGGACAAGCCGGATGGGCAGCTTCCGCATTTGTTTGGCGAAAGCCTGAGGCGACGTTAGCTACTCGATGAGCAAATAACCAATCTGTTCACAAAAACATGGTGGAATCACCGAAAATGAGGTTAATATCACCAGGGATATTTCTGACAACGCTGCAGAAAAAAAAAACTTATTGCGGAGTTTCCCGTCAGGAACATTGAAACCGGAAGGAATGTCATAAATTAGACTGAAGAGACAATCAATGACCAAGTCGTCAGCGACGGGATGGAAACCGGAAGAGAACGTCAAAAGCGTTGGACGGATGGGCTGTACGCAGTTCATATATCATCCCCGCAGGGGCGTCTGCGCAAGCAGGCGTTTGGTGCGTTGCGACACCACGTACCCGAGCACACGAGGGTCGGACCCTCCCGCGTGTAGCCGTGCGCGGCTCAGCCGTGTCCGGGGAAAGGGGGATCCTGGAGCTTGAGCCGATGCCGGGTCTTCGGACCTTTAAGGCGCCCCAGCGGAGGCAACACACCTCTTTGGCCTCTGCTTCATGTAGACGGCACCCCCGGACTGACCCACCCGGGGGAAATCTGTAGTCGCCTTTTCCTGTCTCTCTCTCCCTCCAGCCATCGTCTTTCTCTTACTTTCCACCTTTCCTGTCTCCTTTTCTCTTTTATTTACTTCCTTCTTCTTGGCGGCAAGGGTTAACCCTGTGTGGCTATCCAACTTTGGGTACACCATATTTGGTTATAGTGGCGGCGTACGACTGGCGTCGTGCAGACTTGCATGCAAGCTCTGCCGCGTCCCCTCGTTGGGCTCCGTGGTGGGCGGTCAGCGCTGTAGCCGAATTTTTATATATTTCATGGAAAATTCTCTCCCCAAACTTCCTGATCGCCCTCAGAAACGAGGGCGCACAGAAGATGTCTTTAGGTTTTTTGGCAATCGTACACAGAACTTTCCCCGCTTTCATGTCATCCACTCTGATAAGCCTGAGAAGACGGTGAGAATGATTTCACCTTTCGTTGTCTCGAAATCTCTCACGGAAGTTTTCGGTCCCGGATAAAAAGCATCGAAAATGGCTAGCGGTGATCTTCTCCTAGAGCTCCGCGATCAGAAACAATATGAAAAACTGTCCAAGCTTGTATCTTTTGGGGGTGTTCGAGTCACAGTGACCCCACACCGTACCATGAATACTACCCGTGGCGTTGTATCGGATGCTGATCTGCTCGAATTGTCTGAAGCTGAACTTCTAGAGGGCTGGAATGATCAGAACGTGATCAATGTTAAGAGAATTAAAATAAGATGTGACGGAAAAGAAATCAATACAATGCACCTAATACTTACATTTTGTTCAACCGACGTACCCGACACTATCGAGACAGGGTATGTAAAAGTCCGAGTGAGACCGTACATCCCAAATCCCCTAGGATGCTTTAAGTGCCAGCGATTCGGCCACAGCTCACAGAACTGTCGAGGCCGCCAGACCTGTGCGAAGTGCAGTGCCTACGAACACCTATGTGAGACATGTCAAAACTCTCTCCACTGTGTGAACTGTGATGGGGAGCACGCCGCGTACTCGCGGTCTTGCCCATCGTGGAAAAAAGAAAAGGAAATTGTGACAATTAAAGTTAAGGAAAATATATCGTTCAAAGAGGCACGCAGGTGGGTTGCATACCTTCCTAAGGCCAGCTTTGCCGATGTGGCGCGTCAGTGGGCAGCGTCACGACGGCCTCCGGCGGCTGTCTTACCCACAAGCCGTGAGTCGGCAGTTACGCCATCTGCACCCGCGGCGGTTGCAGCTAGCGCTGCTCCGTCAACCGAGGAGAAGGGACCATCGACCCCGAAGGTGGGCGCAGCTGAGGTTGCTCCAACCCTCTCGGCCCCTTCCAGCGCTGGCAACAGCCGGCGCAGCCAAGTCCCTCAGGGAGCCCCATCGACCTCCGGGCTGGTGGGCGCATGGGTCTTGCCCTCCAAGGCAGGACTCCCCCTGAAAGCCTCTCGCTCGCAAGAGCACGTGTCCGGAGCCTCACTAGAGGCAATGGACACAACACCTATCCTCAAGGCGCACCAAGCGCCTAAGGAGCGCCGAGGCTCCCTCGAACGCTCCAGAAAGGGCAGAACTCCCGTTACAGGGCCTCGAAAGGGCTCTGTAATTTAATCTCTGTAATTTACATAATCACTACTTCTGTTTTTGTACACACAGCACCTATTGACCACCAATATGGATACACAAATCATACAATGGAACGTCAGAGGTCTTCTTAGGAACCTTGATGATGTGCAGGAACTCATCCACCAACACAATCCAAAAGTGCTGTGTTTACAGGAATCACGCTTAAAATCCAAACACACAAACTTTCTCCGACAGTACATAACTTTTCGCAAAGATCCCGATGATGCTGTCGCATCATCGGGCGGTGTCGCCATTGTTATCCATAAGGGCATTGCGTGTCAACTTTTACAGCTACAAACGCCTCTCGAAGTAGTGGCGGTTCGAGCTGTTCTCCTAAACAAACTCATCACCATTAGCTCTCTTTACATACCCCCACATTACAAATTAACGAAACATGAATTTCAATCCTATATAGATCAACTGCCAGAACCTTATGTTGCTCTGGGCGATTTCATGCGCACAGCTCCCTGTGGGGCGACTCTCGTGTAGATGCGTGAGGTCGTCTTGTTGAACAGTTCCTTTTTTTCTTCTGGTGCGTGCCTTCTGAATAAGAAGAAACCCACTTATTACTGCCTTGCAAATAATACTTTTTCTTCAATTGATCTGAGCATAGTTTCCTCGTCCATACTTCCTGAACTCGAGTGGGAAGTTATGAACAATCCTTACGGAAGCGACCACTTCGCCATACGATTAAGAACATTAAAGAAAACGAATATCCGCCACAGCCTCCCAGGTGGAAGATTGACAAAGCAGACTGGGAGAGGTTCCGAAACTTAACTAGTATATCATGGGATGACATGTCTTCTTTAGAAATCGATGCTGCTGTGGAGTACTTCGCAGCCTTCATAATAGATGCCGCATCTAAATGCATACGTGAATTAAGCGGCTCAGCATGCAAACGGCATGTCCCGTGGTGGAGCAATGAATGCAGAATCGCACGTAGGAATCAGAACAAAGCGTGGGGGTTGCTACGCGCTTCGCCCACTGCAGGAAATCTTGTCAACTTTAGGAAAGTAAAATCCCAAGGTAGGAGAACCCACCGACAGGCCAGAGGAGAAAGCTGGCAGAAGTATCTATCGAGTATTAACTCGTTTACAGATGAGGCCAAAGCCTGGAACAGGATAAATAGAATCAGAGGGCGACAAACATATTCACTCCCTCTAGTAAATACACAGGGCGATACACTGGAAGATCAGGCAGACTCACTTGGGGTGCACTTTGAGAGCGTATCAAGTTCAAATCATTATTCGCAATTCTTCCTGAAATATAAACAAATAGAAGAACGTAAGCCATCGACGAGAAAATGTCGACAGAATGAGCCTAACAACCGTCCTTTTAGTATTGCCGAACTGACAGCTGCCTTGAGCGCATGCGGGATCTCCGCACCAGGATCTGATCGAGTCATGTATGAAATGCTTAAAAACTTACACAATGATACGCAAGTTGCATTACTCACACTTTTCAACACCATCTGGGATGCAGGGTACCTTCCAACCGCGTGGAAGGAAGCCATTGTAGTCCCTGTTTTGAAACAAGGCAAAGACCCTTCCTCGGTGGCAAGTTACCACGCGATAGCCCTCACAAGTTGCATTTGTAAGGTGTTTGAAAAAATGATTAATCGGCGACTCATTCATTTCCTTGAACAGAGCAAAATGCTTGATCCTTATCAGTTCGGCTTCCGAGAAGGGCTCTCCACAACCGATCATCTCGTACGTGTTGAACGGAATATCTGGGATGCATTTATACATAAACAGTTCTTCCTATCGATATTTCTCGATATGGAAAAGGCGTATGATACAACGTGGCGTTACGGAATCTTAAGAGACCTGTCAGAAAGGGGCATCCACGGTAACATGCTTAACATAATAGAAAGCTATCTGTGAAATGGTACGTTCCGGGTAAAAGTCGGCAATGCACTCTCACGTCCTTTTACGCAAGAAACGGGTGTACCCCAAGGAGGCGTGCTCAGCTGCACGCTCTTCATCGTGAAGATGAACACGCTTCGCGCTTCATTGCCTCCGGCCATCTTTTACTCTGTCTACGTGGACGATATTCAGATAGCTTTTAAATCCTGTAACCTCGCAGTGTGCGAGAGACAGGTACAGCATGGCCTGAACAAAGTCTCAATGTGGGCAGACAAGAATGGATTTAAGATCAATCCTAACAAAAGCTTTTGCGTTCTTTTTACAAGAAAGAGAGGAATGATCCCAGACCCTTGCTTAGAACTGGGTGGACAACAAATACCTGTAAACAAAGAGCACAAATTTCTAGGTGTTATACTTGACTACAGACTCGCTTTCGTCCCCCACATTAAACATCTTGAAGAAAAATGTCTAAACACGATGAACATAATGAAACTTCTATCCCAGACTACATGGGGTAGTGATAGGAAGTCTTTATTGAAACTCTATAAAAGCCTCATTCGTTCACGCCTAGACTATGGTGCCGTGATTTATCACTCTGCCGCCCCGAGTGCGCTAAAAATGCTAGACCCTATTCACCATCTAGGTATCCGCTTAGCCACGGGCGCTTTCAGGACAAGTCCCGCTGAAAGTTTATACGCCGAATCGAACGCGTGGTCACTTCATCTCCAGAGAACATACCTCAGCCAAACATATTTACTGAAAGTCCGCTCTAATCCTCAACATCCGTGTTATACTACCGTTAACGAGATGACATATGCTACACTCTTTCATAATCGCCCCTCCGTAAGAGAGCCTTTCTCGCTGCGTGTGAGGGAGCTTAGTCATGAAATGCATGCCCCACTCCTCGAGCTTCGCCTAATGCATCCAGCCAAGCTGCTACCTCCTCGGGAGTGGCAGCTAATACAATGCGATATATATTTCATGCAAGTTACAAAACACGCTCCAGAGGTTGAAATTCAAATGCATTTCCGGGAACTCCAGCACAAATACTCCTACACGGAGTTCTACACAGACGCATCGAAGTCACACAATGGAGTGTGCTATGCAGCCGTCGGTCCATCCTTCTCGGAATCTGACGTACTGCATTCGGAAACTAGTATATTTACGGCTGAGGCCTACGCACTGCTGTCGGCCGTAAAGCATATAAATAAATCACAACTCCAGAAATCAGTTATATATACGGACATCCTCAGTGTTGTGAAGGCCTTGATGTCTTTCTGTAATCACAAATATCCAGTATTTAATGAACTCTACTCCGCACTGTGTAAAGCATATATAACTAACATGTGATTATATGCTGGGTGCCTGGGCATAGGGGCATCGAGGGAAACATTCTAGCCGACCAGATGGCCACATCAACTTCATTTCATGCAGTTAATCTTACTGCTTCGGTCCCTGTCACAAACCTGAAGCCTTTCTTAAGAAGGAAACTACGAAACCACTGGCAACGCATGTGGGACAAAGAAATTAATAAACTGCATGTAATAAAGCCACAATTAGGTTTCTGGCCTCCTGTAACAAAATCCCGCCGGACAGATGTCCTATTCTGTCGCCTCAGAATAGGACACACGTTTGGCACGCATAACTTTCTTCTCACGGGAAACGAGCCTCCAACCTCTGGTGAATGCGGCGAGAGGCTGACCGTCCTCCACGTCCTCCTGGAGTGTCGGGCAGCCGAATCTGAGAGAGGGAAACATTTTTCTCTAGCATAACGGCAGCACATCCCCCTACATCCCGTAATGCTACTCAGCCCAGAACCTTTATTTGATACCAACGCAGTTCTAGGTTTTCTGAAAGATGTTGTCTTGCGTGTTTTTAGCCCCACATGTTCGTAGCGGGTCCTCTCTTCAGAGGATACCGCCGTGATAGCTCTTTCGTATAGGACACGCCTCCAGGCCCTTGTGTTTCAAGGGCTCTGGTGAGGCAGCAGTGCTTCAAGTAATTTTACTATCCTATACATTTTCCATTTTGCATCATTCTCCTACGATGGATTTTAATGGTCACAGTGTTCGTCATTAATGATCGCCATAATTTTATAGCACGTAGATTTTACGTACTTTACAACGAACTATTTTTAGGCCACTTTACAGCCAAGTAACATCTTCCATAATACATCGTCAACATTAACACTTGTCATGGCGCTCTTTGGCCAAACCTGGCCCTTGCGCCACTAAACACAACACATCATCATCATATATCAGCCCAACGTTATCGCGAGCCTGGCTCACAAAGCAATCGCGAAACCTCACAGCCGGCCCTTCCAACTTACTCCACTGCCCACTATCGGCGTCAAATCTTTCTGGAAGGACAAAAGAACAGCAACAAGCGAATGCATGGACAACGTTTCTTTTTGTAAGTTGTCCTTCACCAATTATGAAGTTCTCGTTGTGTCATAGCAACACATCAGGTTGTGGTGACAGGCAGAATAGATTTTAAATGCCCATTTTACTGACTCGATACGCCTGAATGAAGATGAAGGAAGATGAACGAGTGAAAAAATTGGCACAACTTGAACTGTAGCGACTATAGCGAGAAACAATAATAAGACGCTCACGCAGCATTCCCACAAAGAAACCTTCAACGTTGAAGGAAAGTTTGCCCTTGTGCGGAGGTTGAACCCAACACCAGCGCCTTCAAGCTCGGTGGCTCAGCAACCAGCAAACCAGCATATCTGCAAACAGGAGCCTAGCATATTTGAAGAAGATGCTGAATTGATGGGCTACCCGAAGGATCAAGACATTGAATACGGCAAATCAATTCTGCGAAAGCGCGCAGGGGAAATGAAGTTTCCGAAAAGGGAACGAAGCTGCTAAGCGAGCATTCTGGTTTCCTATTTAATTCGTATTACAGTAAACGCGGATGTCAATTTTTCTCATTCTCCGAACATTCCAGCACCCGCTTAAGGTTCGTAATATGCGTGGCTTGTGGATAAGTATGGGCATCCACACTTATCCACAAGCCAGTACAGTTATACCAGTAGAGTCTAACCGCTTCGCCAGTTCCCAGAAAATATATTAAGAAAATACGTTTTAGAAAACTAGCGAAAAGGTATGTTTAGCAACACTTTTCAGTAAGTTTCATCAATTCATGCGAAGAAAAGTAATCGTAAGCGCAAATAATGGTGTATTACCTTTATGAATCAGGAGTGTTTAACTCCACATTACTGGAACGTTTCCGTAGTGGTAGTTGTCAGTGACCGACACCGGTTTTAGATTCATAAAAAAGAACAACGGGCTAAGTTGCGGGCACACACGGGGACGAACGAAACCGTAATCAGAACCGGCTTATTGGCATCATTGCAGAGTGGTAGGTGGTCACGCCAACAGCGCCTCACGAGGTGGACGGTTGAGTAAGCGTATTGTGACGTATTCGAGCATCAGGTCTCGCATCACAAGGAACATGCAATTCTCCTTCCGGCCATCCAATCGCAGACGAGAATCCTCGCTAGAGTGGCAGACGGCGCGGGGCGTGACGACGCCGGCCATTTGCGTGAAGGCGTCCATGTCTCGAAAGCTCCTGACAGCGTCTCGAATCATGTCGGCTGCCTCGGCCGCACTTACCGACGACAGCCGCGCAACCTGCTCCTGGAGTGTGCTGTGACGCTGGACAAGTTCCAGTGCTTGAACCGAGGACCAGCAACAATGATGCCAGAGTTCGTGAAATTAATATCGGCATATATATGGGACATCAGTTGTTCTATATTGAAGCGTTGGGCTTTCCATGCACGAGACTACTCAGCCGATTCAAGCATGTCGCTCGTCTACTCGATGGAGGTTTTTTCGGCGCCCTTATCATCAGCGTTGCCGATGGAGGAGGTCGAGTGAGAGCGACATCTTAAAAGACATTGAAAGCAACCATCGCAGCTGATTGTGGACATCAAGCGACAGAATCCCGCTTTACCTGCACACAGGCAGAGATAACGAAGCATAATAATTAGCATCATTGGTTAAGACCGTGAGTCGTGTGGTTTCTGTGACGTTGCAGTGATTCCTCGATTTGGCGCATTGCAAATTACGTTAATTCTCTTGTAGGGCATATGTTGTGCGTTGGTTCATGAGGATCGGCTCACCAAGTCACTATCTATGATTGCAGTGTTTCCGAACTGAACCTACTTTACTCAGCCACATTACTCAGGCGAAGTAAAGTAAGGAGAAAGCAAGCAAAAAAGAAAAAAAAAGAAGTTCGCTTTCAAAATATACCTTCAGACTCGCATAATCCAGCCTTCTGGAGATGCTTATCACTGGGCCGAATGCACCTCTGCTGTTCAATTTCACATCAGTGAGAAGAGCCTCCATTGGCGGGGCATGAAACGAGTTGTGTTTACATGAAACGCAATCGGTCCTTCACCAATGTATAGCTCGGGTGTAACTCCGATTCCGCCTATTCAAATACTTCTAAACCGCAGAAATTCTTTTCTGGGAAAACCCTTTAACCGACTTTACCTACTTTCGGTGCATTTCAAAAAGTACGTTACATTCTAGCGAACGTCGAAGTGCATGCGTTACATAGCGCCTGATTTTTTAATTGCGGAAAATTGGTAAACATTAAAGAAAATAGAAACACGAAGTTTGTAAATCCTTATCTCTGTACCGGAACTGATATTGGAACTGGTATAAGGTAAATCGCATCCCGTAGAACAACCAAAGCGCACAAGTTTAGTGCAATAATATCTATTTTATGTAATTTGCTACACTGTTTGCAAAGTTTTTGCAATATTTCTACCAACATCATAGTGGCATACTGTAAGAGCCATGAATAATACGCGAATTTGGTGCGTTTTAGAGGCGCTGTTAGAGGCAATTTACAGAATTGAAATCTTTTTCTTGCTGAGTTAGAGTTGTAAACGTAATAATTTTGGTTTATGATTGCGTGATTTAGTAGACACCTGTACGAAGTAATGGTAGTGGTTTTTCGCGCACTAACCAAATTAACTATGATAGAATGCATAAGCATGCCTCAACGAGAATGTATAAAGAAACAAGCCCACTGAGAAAGCGCAGCCTTTGCGTGTCTGTTCCTTTCTACGCCCTTGTTCACTCGCGCTTACAAGTTATATGATTCTAGCCTGTCAACGTGTTCTAAGTTAACCAGCACAGTGCCATGTACACAGAGGTAACCATGAACAAATTTCGCTCGATGAGCGTGCAAACTCGCTGTCAAATTTCTGGAGTGAGGAATCATGGCAGCAGCAAGCGAATTGACTTCAATGGATCTCACGCTTCAACGCGAACGAAACGCCCGAAGCAAAGTGCATACAATGCTACCGGCACTACGCGCACTCTGCAAACATCGCGGATCGCTTTGAAGATGAGGATGGCGAGGCCACGTCGCAGATCGCTTTCAAGACACACGACTGCAGGCAGCGCGTCCCTACTGCGTTCGCCAAACGCGCCTACTATGGCGTGTGCGATTCGCGCGGCCAATGCCATAGCAGACGCCGCTTTTGTCTCCACTCTGTACGGAGTGACGGGCAAGGAGGACATCTAGACACACTGGCAGCCACCGGAGAAAGAAATTGATGTACGCTTAAGCTTCGACTTCAAGAGTGGAACGCGATAGCCTTATCGCACCCCGTTCGCCCCGCCCACTCATTCTCTCGGCATGCAGACGAAGGGGAGAAGCGGGCGAGTGGCGCGCCACCTATCGGGGCAGCGCCGTACATTGCGAACAGGGGGTCTTCTGTGTTTGCCGCATGATGGCTCTGCATGTGCGCCAAGCGCAGAAGGAACGTAGCGGAAACGTACTTCGCTACTCGTTTAACAGCGACATCTGTAATTTACATGGTCATAATTACCGATATACACCGCACTATAACTTTCTACGGCACGTTTCTAAGGCAACACCGCATTTACTAGAGGCGCTTTTGTCCTGCTTTGAACCATCGAACTTATAGCTGAGTGGTAGCGTCTCCGTCTCACACTCCGGCGACCCTGATTCGATTCCCCCCAGCACTGCTTGCAAGTTGTTTTTATTTATTAATTGCCTTCCGGGATTTTTCGGTCACGGCCAACACCGCCGAAACCGGCTTTTCTGCGACACGAGCTCCTTAACGCTGTCGCGGTAAAACGCCCCTCCTCCATCGCCTGATCCCTCTGCTTGGCGCGCGAAAGGATAGGGCACGCATACGGGTTGCGTTCTTGGATCCTGCTTGCGAGATTAAACCGCGTTCATAAGAAGCCATACGAAGCCTCACGGCGACGCCGCCGACACCAATGCGTCTGGAGTGTACATGAAATTGTTATCGCAAATAAAAAAAAAAACTAGGATAACCGCAAAAAACACTACTAAAGCGAACTCACCACGCGAAGCACTCAAAAGTGAAAATGAGGTGAAAGAAAGGTTAAACAAAATATTTACGATACAGACAGCTTGCGAAGTATGACTTGCATGGTGCAATGCACACTGTAACTAACAAAGCTTCACTGTTGAACCATCTTCAGGACTTCAAGGTGCTGGGAGTTTTTTAGTTCCCGCGAAACAGAAATATGTTTTCTCGTGTATTCAAATTACAATCCAATGATATCACGTCCGCAGGTCATGCGAAAGTTGACTCTACAAGTTTTAGGGCATCTTTACTCGGAGAAATTGAATTTGTTCAATAAAGCACTACGCCCTGCTGATGGCTGATTAGAATGAGGATGTTTGTGGCACTTCCACACACCTGCGTGCAGGCGTGATGAACGCATGGTCACCGTGCATCCGTTCTTTATGCGCGGGGGCTCTCCCCGTTGCATCTGTCGCGCAGCTTGCGTTTCCACCATTATCGACATTACCGGAAGACACTGTTAAAACATTACGCTGACCGTTCACTGCCTGAACGCGGGTTACGTACATGCGTCCGGACGCCGCGAACATGCAAAGCAAGCACCGCGTCACCGAAGCAGAAACTGAAAGGGCACTTTATAGATCTCGATGGTGCAACGCCTTGAGTTCGTTGTCCTTGTGCAACGTCGGCAACAGCTTCGCTGTGCATCCACTTTCACAGGATGGAATGGAGATGGAATGTTTTCATGTTTATAATAAACTGAACTCGCATTTTAATCTTGTCGTGTTCCATGAGGAATTACGATGGCCGTGATGTTGCGCAGGAAAGGCTCGTTGTATTCTTGAGAAGTCTCGGCAGCCACGCATATGCGTTGTACGACTCTCTTTGGTCACGAACCCCGAACGTTTCTCAACGACCTTCGGCTTCTGAAGGGCACGAGGAGAATCGCACATTTACACAAGACGGCATGGAATTTTATTTTAAGCCTTGCGAGGCGGGCTAAGTGAGCTGCGGCTGTCTTCTTGTCGTGGCTGGCGTGTACTTGTTGGTTTAACTTGCGTCGACCCTCTCAATTTCCCGTAGAAGGCACGCAGCCTAGGCGCGTTTGCCTTTCCTGCCTTGAGCGTCGACAGCTACCTTTCGACGAGGAGGCATGTATGGCTTCGCCGAGTGCGGCCCTAGAGTGCAAAGAGCTCTAAGGCCAGCACCGCTTTCGCAACGAGAGCTTCTTTCTCGCGTTTGCCCCATCGAAAAAAGTCACCAGAGATGAATGTGGGGACTGTCTCGTGGGGCAGTTTACTTAAATCCGATGCCGAAGGCTGCCCTCGAGGACTTCTTGGATATGCGAAATGCCTAAAGAATGTGTAAAAAGAATACAAAAAGCTAAGTGCAAGTGCAGGAATAAGGGACAACTAACTCCAAGGCAGTCGCGTCGGCAAACGGAAATCAGCGAGCCCTTATCGACCCAGCTGTTAACGCCGCAGCGCACTCAGGCCTGCTCACCCAGTAGTCGATGAGTGCTACATGGATTCCAGGAACTACATGCTGCCCCGCAGAAGCCATTAATATTCATTATTCGCAATCCACAAAACGCATAACCGACGCGCACTCAACATGCGTGCAGGTTCAGAAATCAACCGGTGAGAGTCTCGGCACTCTTCCAAACGTTTCCAGTGGTGTTAGGCAGATTATAGCACCGAAAAAATGAAAAAGACGGATTGTTTCGCACTGCTCGCGGGGAACACTTCTCTCGTTGGAATAAAAAGAAAGGTTGCGCCTGGTCGAATACAATGAAGAAACTTAAACCGAATACACGTTAGGATTAGCAGAGCGTGTGCTGTTGAAAGCGTCTCAAGTTATAAGCCACATAATGTGGCGGGCTCCCCCAGAAACAAGCTGAGTTCATGCGTGTTCGTGAAAGATATCACTATGCTCTTACCTTGTCCGGCTTTGTGCCCGCTTCTTTCGTCGTGACTCGAATGAGATGTAACAGGCGCCACTGGCTTGAGCTTTGTGATTTTTACAGTAGGAACGTGTGAGAAGCACAAATTGAGGCTGCTGCACCTAAAAAGCACGCACGTCTCTAGAAAAGCTAAATTCAGCTTTGGAAGCTTCTGTTCCACTCCTTGCAAAGCGTAGTGTGTCATTTTCGTCGCTTCAGTTATTAGGCCAGTGCTGCATTCCATTAAAGAAATAATAAACATTAGCGAGCAAAAGCGACAAGTTAAATGCTTTCGCAAGGCTTACACGGGCTCAGATAGCTTTTCGCGTTTCCCCGCCAGCAGCCGTCATTGCCTCCCGACAATACTTCCAATTCTTCGCCGTTACTTTGAGTTACAAGAGCGAAGGGTCGGGAGAAATTGCCCCTTTCTTCAAGCGAACATTCCATAAGCTCACAAGTGGCGCGGTCGTAGCGACACAAGAACCTAGTTGCTCCCATAGTAGAGCAGCTGCGGGAAAAGTCGGCTTGATGATTTCGCACTATGCCGGTGTGGGAGCGCCAGTCATTAGCAATGATTCAAGCTGCATAGGCGCGCGCTCAAGCCACGCGCGCAATCAATCGGAGCCATTTCACTTCAGCCGGGGAGGGTAAGGGCAGGGCAGGGGAGGGAAGGGTATCGCGCGCGTTGCGCCAGCTTCGTTTCCGTTCAGTTCAGTCTCGCAAAATAGATGGGACGGCCACGTGTTCTGCGTTCCTGCGAAGAACGGGTGGCGTTCGACGAGTGGCGGCGAGAACTCGCCCGTGGAAGGACTCACCGTCGGCGCACCGTTCCAGTCGTTAGAGTCGCCTGCCGCCAGGCAATCCCACAGCAACGAGAACAACCCGAGATGAGGCAGCGGGAGGCCGAAACAATCCGGCACCGTTACCTGTGGGTTACTTAACGATGACGAAGGTCAGGTGCACGCAGGAGAAGCTTCGCTTGCTCACATTTTCCAGTAAGGGAAGAGTTGGTCTTAGTTTTTCTGACTGAAGCTTCATTTATTTGCTCTTAATATCATCGAGCAAAGTAAATTCATCTCGAGTTTTCAGCGAATATCTTTCCAATATGTGGAGAATTGCGATTATTTGTATCGATCCCTAAATTAACGTTCTTTAGCATATGGCTACTGGTTCTGGTCATCAAGAATAAATATCCAGCCGTGTTGCTTCCCTTTGCCAAATTTCTTGCCTAGAAAAGGTACCTGGAGCCTTGAAAGAAGCAGCTGGTGTATTGTAGAGCAATCTGATGGCACGCACTTATGCTGAAATGTCCAATGTGGATATGCGACATATGTGTATTCATGGTGCGTAAACGCAGGCTTCCAAGATTCGAGCAATGGACTCTCACAAACGCCATTGTTCTTTTTGTCCACCTTCTACAGACGTCGTTGTTTGCACACGTGCTTTTGCGTACAATCAATCGCTACCGCATCGATCAGCCATTATATCTATATTTACAGATCAAAGCCAACACATATTTTGTAGGGAGGATTGGCTGTGAACAATAAACAACCATGAAATGTCCAGTAGGTTAAACCATACATTTATCGCATATCACCATAGAGAAAGAAAAAAAGTTAAGAGTGGACACTCCCATACACCCCCAGCGGCCCAATCGACCCTAGCGCGCCTGGCGGTTGATGAGAGCAACTGGCCTGCATTTCCTGTTTCGGTTTCGCTGGCGCGAAATTTGGATTACCCCTCGTAACCGACGTTGGGCTGTAGCGGAAGTTTGTCATTTCAGACCACTTTTCGTCAATGAAATGGCAACGCTTTGATTTAGTGATTCACTCTCTTGTCTAGTTCAACATTTGGTGTGAATTGAGGTAGTGACGCAATCTTTATTTCGATTAAGTTGTAACAGATGGAGATAGAGGTAATCATAATTCACTACGGCTTTATCCATCGCGCTTGTCTTCTGTGTTTTGGTACAAACGCTCATATGTATCAAAGAGACAGAGTTTCCGCAATGTTTTTATTCCAAGTCAAGATCGGCTTTTTCTGGGTTCTGCCGTTGTCAAAGCACCACGACACACAGCAGTAGCTGCCGTAGCTTGGACCGCCGGACGGCATGGCATCAGCACGGTCTGAAAATATCAATAAGTGCATGCTTCGTTAATTACCAAAAACATATGTACACGTCATAACTGTAACAGGAAACCGCTTTGAATGAATAGCGAACCGATGCACAATATAAAACCACCGACACATCCTGACCTCTGACCTATATAACCCGGACTTACAAAGATAAATGTTAATACCCCGTACAGGGGTGTTCAAAGGTTCCCAGGCCGCCATCCTATTTAATCCCATGGAGGGCATCGCGGCCTGTGAAGTTTTGGACACCCCTGTGCGTACTCAGTATAAGGAGTACATTGGTAGGCAAAATAGCAGTTCACATAGGCGTGATAAAGATACATTCGAAACGTCCAAATACGAGGCCTTTGTTCAAATGCGCGCCACGCCACGCCTACGCGACCATACGTTGTGCAATGTCTTCGCCACGAAAAAATGATAAGGAACCGAAAATTACTAGAATGCGCAGTACTTCCCAACACGGCCGCCGCAATAAGTACATGCAGTAGTCATTGGTGACTTTTCCCCACCGTTACTTTTCTGTATAAACGATCCGCGCGGACGCATACACCAGCGTCCGTCCGTGCGCCGTAGATACACACCTCGCTAAAGTACCAAACGCAGTAAGCTATGCTCGCTGTTTATGTCACATGCCATTGTTTGCAAGCAATATCGTTAAAATATTCAGGAGCCCTTACTCTATAAGGGAAACGAGCAAGCAAAACTTGGCTACAGCGTGCCTAACATCCTGCTTTCTTTATTTAGGTAGCGCCCGTCCCCGGAAAGCCGTTTTCGGTCTGAATCAGCGTGGCGTCTTTTATGTTCTTTCCAGCGTTCGTCAGCCTCTAGAACGGGCCAACGAAAAGACCGTCAACCGTGACGCGATCATTTAAACGCGGTTTAGGAATTCAATTTTCTCGAAACCGGAATTTTCCTGAAATGTGCAATTCATGATATTGACCTTAAGCGTTGTCCAGCAGATCGTTTTTATTCCACCAACACGAACTACTTCAATGGAACGCCGATACCACGGTTATCGCAAACAGCGCTGGGCAAGAACGGTTTACCCTCGCAAACCGAGACGCAGCGTCTCGATGGCGTCTGACAAACTGCGAGTCACAGTACAGTGCACAGCCGTGAACCGGTGCAAGTTAATGGCAGCTTCGCGTCGTTCGATTATTTTCACGGAACGTAACCAACAAAGATTATGCCGTTCTCGGTGGGGATAGCAAGAAAGTACAGCTAGTACAGCCGTCTTGCTACGCGTTTCTTGAGGGGGCATGCTTTTCGCATTGTTCGCGTTTAGCCGCCTCATATAGAGCCGAAAACTGCTTTTTTTAGCGAACCTCGTCGCGGTCACAAGTCAATTGCTCCAAGCTTCGCTCAAAAACGTGACTCACCTTTCTCACACACAAGAACACCGCCGCAGCCGACGTTCACGAAACGTTCCCGCTGGCACGCCGCTGGTGTCGTTGATTTCTTCTCGATGGACGAATGGTGATTGGTGTTGATGGCAGTACGAATGAAGAAAGAAAAGCATGGAAGGTGCTTTCGATAAATTCTGTTTTTATGTATCAGAAACACGCCAAATTTGGGTGTATAATTAATATTTTGTAAAGCGATTGAGCAGAATTCATTACATTTTCTTTTTTTGCGCCTGCGTCCCCTGGCGTTTGATGAGAGCATTAGTTCGTTACGTTGCCGTGATGTAGTTCCTGAGGCCAGATTTCTCGGAGTGTCCGCTCTTAGTCTTTTTCTTTCTCTATGATATCACTGGCTTGACGCCACAGTGAATGCAGCCACTCTTCAGTGCATCGGCTCGCACACACCACATTACAGAACCTCCAAACGGTAATACGGGCACATCCGTTGTTTTCGAATAATTTTTCATGAGCATAATGAACTCAAAAGGTCTGCTGCTACAGTCACGATAAGTTTCCTTCTCGAAACACACCTTTTAATTTACTGCCTCCACCAGCGAAGGAACATACGTGCGCCATTAGGATCGGCGACATTTATCTAGTAAACGTGGCACTCGCTAATGCGGCTATCCCGGCTTGGCACCCTTTCGGTGTTTGCTAGCCGGTACTGAAGATCCTGAGACAGCCCGGGTTGGGTCAGTAGGTAAGAGGGTTGGACGCCCATGCGGCGTTCCCCACTCGCAGGCCGAGTGAACGAGCCCGAGGCCCTGTCTGCGCACTGATTACGCCGGAGGCTGTGGCGACGTTACCTGCTCGATGAAGAAATGTCTCCGTGCACATAACCTTAAAGGAATTGTCTAAAGTGACAAGAAAATCTGCAGGGACATGAGGGACAACACTGTGGAAAAAGTCCCCATCCAAGAAATTCAAAGCGGCTGGGATATGAGAGATTACGCAATAGAAAAATAATTCACGAGGCTCTCAAGGATGGCAGTGAAACCGGTAGAGCCCGTGACAGGCGTTTGGCCGAGAAACAATACGTTGTTCACAAATCAGCTGAACGTTCGCTCGAACCTGGACATTGTATTGTTTCACAAGGAAGCTGTGATGCTTCACTGTTTTCCACTTCCAACTTTCTCCAGCGGCCACTATCTGCGTCAAATTCTTCTTGAAAAATACGACAGACTATATAATACAACATAACCTATTCTCTTTTCGTAAGTCGTCCTTCCCCAATGATGTGGTTTTCTTTGTAACACTACAAACCTGCAGCTTACGGTGAAACACAGAAGAGATTGTAAAGGAAATTTTTGCCGGTCGGCTGAGTTTGAGTGAAGTGAACTCAAGAAACACTTAGATTGGGAAAATTTTTTCTATTAAACATCGCGAAATGGCAAATCAGTCCTGCGGAAACCCGTAAAGACGTGGAAGTTGAATCAAAAGAAATAAATCGGCATTGCCTACTGCAGCGCAAAACTATTAAAAATATTACTAATAAACTATTAAATTAAAATATTAAATTAAACTATTAAAAACTCTTACCTTCAAAGTTGAAGGAAAATTTGCCCATGTCCGAAGATCGAAGCCGAGACCAACGCTTTTCCGTGTCGATCCTTATACCATCTTAGCACAGCAGGAGTCCAGCAGATTGCAAGGGGACGCTGAAATGACGGGCAACCTGAAGCTTCGAGACATGAATAGGACAACTCAATTCTGGGAAAGCGCGCAAAGCGAGGAAAATTTTTTAAAAGCGAAAGAAACTATACAGAAAAGTATTTCGTTTACTCTTTAGCTTCGTGTTAAAGTAAAGGCGAATATTTATTTTCATTCCTCCAAATATTGCAGAACCCTCTGCATGTCCGTAAAACAAGTGGCTTGTGGAAAAGTATGAATATCTACGGCTTGAGTCTAACGCGTCGACAGTTTCCAGTACATCTAACCAAGTAAAATTTCTAGAAAACAATCAAACTTTTTATGCGAAGTTTTCGATAAGTTTCCTACATTTGCGTGAAGAATCGTATTGGTGTAGTAACGGCATGGATAAGGAATGTTTCAGTCCATATTACCGGAAGCGTTCCATAGTGCAAGTAATCGTTGAGCGACAACGGTTTTAGATGAAAAAGAACAAAACCCTGAGTTTTCTCGCACACTTGGGAAAAAAGGAAACCATAGACGCAGTCGGCGCATTCGCTTTATCGCAGAGTGGTAGATGGTAAGGCCAGCAGCGCCTCACATGGTGGACGGCTCAGTAAGGGTATCCTTCGTATATTCCAGCATCCAGTATCGCCATGCTGCTTCCGTAGGGGAAATTTAATTTTCATGATGAGGATCTTGGACCCCTCAACCTAGGTTATTAGGGAACGCTGATAACATGCAGTTTTGGTGAGATGTGGTGTAGTGAGTAAATGAAACATGCCTGTATTCATAGCGCGTAATGGCATGCTAGGAAGAAAAATGCGCTGGACAACACAAACGCCGTTGTCCTCGCCCTATTCCCTGTTTGCACAATTGCCTTTACATACAAGGAATTCCTGCCACATCGTTTTCTTATTCCAGGTTTATTTATTTCTGTGTTTAGTGTTGCATAATGGCCAATGAAATTTATTGGGGAATACCTGTGAACAATCAACAACAATGAAATATGCAGTAGGGTAAAGCTTATATGTACTATACTATATACGTCTGATCAAGTAAGCCTATATATGCGCCTTTATGCCTATATAGCAGAATTTATTTTTCAACTCCTCCATTTCCTAATTGCATAGATTGAAACGGTGCACTGCCGCTGGAGCCAACTTGCGATAGATCGGATTGCACATGTCACTATACACGACCGTTAGAGTATATACGACTACGTCCGTTATTTTTTCAAATAATAATTTTACGAATATAGCAACCTTTCAAAAATTACTGAAAACCTTGTTATAAGCTTCCTTATCAGCAAATGCCTTTTAATTTATCCTCGGCAACAATGAAGAACTTAAGCGCGCCTTTAGCTTTGGCCACATTTGTCTAGTAAATGCACTGCTCCCTAATGCAGCTATTCCGGCTTGGCACCCTTTCAGTGTTTGCCTGCCGTGCCTACACCTGCGGGCAACTAACTCTCTGTGGAAGTGAATGAAAAGCTACAGGGGCGGAGCTTCTGGACACGTGTTACTGAGTCAAGTAGTCTGCCAGCCTCTGACAGTGCTTTTCGTTGCTCGGGACAGACGCTGAATTGGCGCACCTTCCACGTCCGGCGCTTTCGCGTTTGCCCGGACACGGAAGAGAAACGCCGCAAAATAAGTGAACTTTTAGATTGAGTGGTGTTTTGTACTATATACCTGCTGCTAATCAGGTGTTTAAGTTTTCACTTCCCGTGCTTAAAGTAACGTGGATGAAAACACGTGACTCTTCTCAGAAGCGCTCCCTCCTGTACGCGCTTTGCCTCCCTAGCTTGCCCTCGTGCGAGGATCCAACCCAGGATCCACGCGTTTAAATCGGTCACTCGGAAACCAGCATATCAGCAAACCAGGAGCCTAGCAGATTGCAAGGTTGGAAGCGGAGTCGATGGGCAATCCGAAGCATCAAGACACTGAATACGGCAAATCACTTCTGCGAAAGCACGCAAGGGAAAGGAAGTTGTGAAAAGGACACGCAACTGAAGGTCAAATATTGCGGTGTCCTATTCAGCTTCGTATTGCAGTAAAATCAGATGTCAATTTTTCTCATTCTGCGTATATTGCAGCACCCGCTGAAGTTTCGTAATATCCGTGGCTTGCGGTGAGTACGGCTGCCTGCCACTTGAGTCTAACCGCGTCGCGAGTTTCCAGTAGGAATAATAACAAATAAAGGTTTCCAGAAAACTAGCGAAGAACACATTTTCGAAACTCATTTTGCAAAACTTTCATGCATGCCTCCGAAGGAACCTAATCCTAAATGCACATATTGGTGCAGTAGCAGCGTGGTCAGGAGTGTTTCAGTTCATATTACTGGAACATTTGCGTAGTTGTGGTTATGGGTGGCCAACCGTAGTTTTAGAAAAAGAAAAAAACGACGCGCTAAGTTGCGTGCACACATGGGAAGAAACGAAAGCACAGGCGTAGTTGGTTCAGTGTCTTATTTCTAAGGGTAAGGGTAATTGTAAGGGTAAGGGTGATATAGCGCCACCAGCGTCAACACTTCTGCCTGGTATAAAGCTGGCCTGCAACGGGTCGCTTGGCAGTGGGCACGGCAGCAGCGTCAGAATGCCGCCTAACAATCCGCTTCTATTTTGTATCCAGACGCTCCTGTTTCTGCTGCTGCAACCAACGGCACCAACGGGAGCCCCATCGACCGCAGATGCGCAGCAGATATGGCTTCTGGATATCGACGGCGCAACTCGTGAATCGACCATCAACTTACTGGCCTCAAAAATCATCGGTGGCGGCGCTGGAACTGCCTCAGCACTCCCTCCGGAAGTCCTCACAGCGCCACCAGCGTCAACACTTCTGCCTGGTATAAAGCTGGCCTGCAACGCGTCGCTTGGCAGTGGGCACGGCAGCAGCGTCAGAATGCCGCCTAACAATCCGCTTCTATTTTGTATCCAGGTGAGAAAAAATTTTGGAAAATGCTTCCGCAGTAATGATGTATTCCTTATTTTGCTGCAGTGCCCACGGCTCCTGTGCGACTTGGTTGGCGATTCCTGCGCTCCTATGCGGTTCTTACTGCTTCTGGGTGGCGATGTTGAGTCCAATCCGGGACCCATACTTGAAGAGCTGGCCGCTCAATTGAAGCTTATCGCGGGTGAAATAAAAAATGGCCGAGCAGAAACGAATGAAAACCTCAATGCGCTTGATAAAAAGCTAGAGAAAATTGCTAGCCTTGAGACTAAAGTGACTGACTGTGTCAACAGAATAGCTGAACTTGAATGCAGTGTTGAAATTATGGCCAAAAAACTAGATGCCCTCAAAAACAGAAGCCGTCGTTCTAATCTGATCGTATATGGTGTCGAGGAACGAGACAACGAGTCGACTCAAGTACTTGAAACAACTGTAGTTAAGGAAATTTTCGAGGATGTACTTGGCGTAACGATATCGGGAGTCGAACGCATCCACCGTCTTGGTAGGCCAAAGCAGGGCGATGAGCAAAAATCCAGGCCTATCATAATGAAGCTTGTTGATTACCAAGATAAAACCAACTATATGAAAAACTGCTCAAAATTGAAAGGCTCTAAAATTTCCATCGGTGAGGATTTTTCCCAGCCTATCCGAGAAATTAGAAGGAAGCTGTGGGCTCACACGAAAGAAAATCGTGATCGACAGGAAAAAGTACGCCTTGTGTATGATAAGGTTAAATTATAGGGAAGGCTCTTTTCTTGGGACGAAAACAGCAATAAAATGATAGCGGTAACAAAAAACGCCAAGCAGAAGGCAATGAAAAAATATTTACCAAGCGAGCCACGTATCACGAGAAGCCGAAGTCAGCAACAATAATCAACATAAATGCTCGCAGTCTCATTAATAAGGTAGATCAGCTAGAAGCAATACTCCTGGCACATACACCTGATATCGTCAGCATCACAGAAACATGGCTGCATTCCGGTATTTCGGATAAGGAAGTTGTACACCCAGGATATGCGATAGTGCGCAAAGACAGGGAATCACGCGGTGGGGGTGTCGCGCTTCTTTTTAAGGAAGGGATCCACTTTTCTACTATGCCCGACGTAAAAGATAGCGAAGCTCTGTGGTGCAACGTGCATCTTCAAGACACGATCTCTAAAGTGGGCGTGCTCTACAGGCCCCCGAATGCTGAAAGCGTGTGCCTTGAATCTTTACTTGACTATATGCAATCGCACGTGCACGGGGGCTCCATTGTATTGCTGGTGATTTTTACCTTCCCGAGATTGAGTGGTGTTCCCTTGTCCCTGAAACAAAAGCTCAAAGCCTACTACTGGACATTATGCTTGGCTTTAACCTTGATCAGCTTGTTGCCGCCCCAACTCGTGTACAGGGAACGTCATCCTCCATCTTGGACCTTGTATTTGTGAGTAACAGTCTACCTTTAAGTGAGTCGCGAGTAGACATACTTGATGGACTATCCGACCACAAAATGGTCTTATGCTCATTGCCACTCACTAGCCCACCTACAATACGTGGCCAATTAAAGCAAATGCCCGCCTTTAACGAAGCCAATGATGACGCTATAATGACGTACCTTGCACACGAGTACCCTGAATTTCATGACTTTTGTACCAATGAACGTTATAGTATCGATGCGGTTTGGTTAAAATTCAAGTTTCATGTCATGCACTGTATGCGTAATTTCGTCCCAACGGTGTACAAATCAACTCGCAAACGCAATCCGTGGATCACGCGTGAAATAATTCATACTAAACGTAAAATCAAGAGGTTACGAAAAACTAGCAAGCAACGGTATGTTGCAGGCTACCGTTCTCAAGTAAATTCCCTTACTAGATTACTTAAGGAACAAGTGCGTAATGCTAAACAGAAATTCTGTGGCTCTACATTGCACGAGTTTATTAAGAACGCACCTCACAAATTCTGGCAGTATATGAATGCAAAGTGGACCAATCCAACTTCACCAGATGCGCTAGATCAGGCTAGAGCTCATGAATTTACCGACTATTTTTGTTCTTTTTTCACAACTCATAATGGTACTGCGAAAATGAATCCTTCCTTTTACAACTGGGATAATCGATTGCGAGGCACGCCTACTTTATCGGAGGCAGGTATTCTTTCACTCCTATTAGGCATCAATGAAAAGAAAAGTAGCGGTCCAGACGCAATTCCCAACAGCTTTTTGAAACGGTACGCGGAGCCAGTCAGCAGATATCTTTATCTCATATATTCCAAATCTTTGAAAGACTGTTGCCTTCCGGGTGAACGGAAAGTCGCAAAAATTACTCCCGTACTCAAATCGGGTAATGCAGCGTCTCCTTCTAATTACCGGCCTATTTCTATCACTTGCACTTGCAGCAAAATTCTAGAGCACATTGTATTAAAATATCTCATAAGTTTTATTGAGTCGAACAATATCCTCCACATGAATCAGCATGGCTTTAGATCTGGATTATCCACTGTTACACCGCTTGTCGAAACACTGCATGACCTGGCCCTCGGCATTAACGAGGGCATTCAAACTGACGTCATTTTTCTCGACTTCTCGAAGGCGTTTGACCGCGTCTCGCACACTAAACTACTCCTTAAACTTAATTACATATTAGGTGACGGCCCAATTTACCAATGGATTACTAATTACTTAACTGGCCGCTACCAATTTGTACAGTACGGCTCTCACTCCTCCGACCTTGCTCCAGTGTTATCAGGCCTTCCCCAGGGATGTGTATTAGCTCCAGTTTTGTTTTTAATATTCATAAATGACATAACTAACAATGCTGACGTGAAACTCAGGCTCTTCGCTGATGACTGCATGCTCTATAATGAAGTACGACACCGCAATGACCAGGTGAAATTAAATATTGCCTTGAATAAAATAGCTCAATGGTGCATAGACTGGCAAATGACAATAAACATTGATAAAAGCGTATTCATGTCCATTAGAAATAAAGCGTCTAAGCTTGATTTTCCATATCACTTCAACGATGTGCCACTTCGAAGTGTAAACCAGTATAAATATCTAGGTCTCATAATATCGTCTAATCTCAGCTGGACAGACCACGTGCGTCAAGTGTCAAATAAAGCATTAAATAAACTGTTCTTCATTAAACGGGCCTTGTCATATTCTACACATGAAACAAAGCTTCTTGCATACGTCACTTTTGTCCGCCCAGTCTTGGAATACGCCAGTATTGTCTGGTTCCCTCCCACTGCGAACAATATCGCCATTTTGGAAAGGGTACAGCGGGAAGCGGTGCGTTTTATCTTTAACAGATACGGACGCCTTGATTCATCTACTACTCTGTTACAGCGTGCTGGTCTAGCTAACCTTGAAAGTCGAGCAAAGCTTTTTCGGCTCAAATTTGTATACCAACTAGTGCATAGATCATTCCGTATAAACCCCGACTCTTACTTTAAATTTCGTGATACCAGACCGACCAGAAGACGGCAGGCATGGGAACTTGTAGAATATCCGTTTATTAATAATACGTTTCGTTATTCTTTCTTCCCACGCTCAATTCGTGAATGGAATGCACTGGATGTAGTCACAAAACAGCAGCCAACACTAGCAAAGTTTATGGATTTAATTGAGCATGCTGCATGAGCCTAATATGTTGTTAATATAAGTAACCAAATTGCTTTCGTCATGCAATCCATCCCGACTCAGTTTGTGCTAGGAAAGCACTTGCCTACACTTTTTGTTCTGTGCATTCTGTATTTGAAGGATGCCTTCTACACTGCATTTTTTTTTCCTGCTGGTTGATGTACATTGGTTTCGTTGTGTGCATCATTATGTATGAATGTACTACTGCTATTCTTGAATAGTCTCCAATCATTATGTACTCATTTATTGAATGCTTTAGTAGTGTTAATTGATGTGACTTGTTGCTCACCCCTGTAAAAATCCCCATGGGGGATTGACAGTATTCTAGAAATAAATAAATAAAAATAATGTACACAGTTCAGTAAGGGTATCCTTGATGTATTCGAGCATCAGGTATCGCTTCACCAATTACCAGCAATCCTGGTTCAGGCTGTCCAGTTGCAGACGGGAATCCTCGCGAGCATAGCAGACGGCGCGGCGCGTGGCGACGCCTGCCATTTGCATGAAGGCATCCATGTTTCGAACGCTCCTCGTCCAATCATGGCGGCTGCCGCACTGACAGACGACAGCCGGGCAAGCTGCTCCGGAAGCGCGCTGTGACGCTGGCCTCGTTCCAGCGCTTGGGCCGACGACCTGCAGCAAGGTTTCCAAAGTTCATAAAATCAATATCAACCTAAATGTATGACATTTGCTACATTGTATGATTACAAATGTATCATTTTTCTACACTGAAGCGTTGTGCCTTCGTTCGATGTGAGGGTTCGGCCGATTTCTGCATGTCGCTCGCCTACTCGATGGAAGTTTTTTCGGCGGCGTTTTTTGGCGCCCTTGCACGGCCTCGTCATCAGCGTTGCCGATTGACGAGGCATCGCGTGTGCAATATTGAAAAAACATGGACATAAACTATCGAAGCTAACCACGGATATCCGGCTGTTGGATTTCGTTATACTTGCTGCGATACAGTGCTAAAGACGCTTAATATTTGGCATTATTTGTTAAGGCCGTGAGTCGTGTGGTTGCTTTGACGTTGCAGTGATTTCAGGATTTGGCGCATGGCAAATTACGTTAACTCCTTTCCAGTGCATGTGTCGTGCGTTGTGTACGAGCATCGGTTCACCAAGTCACGATCTATGATTGCAGTGTTTACGAAATGAACCTATATTACTCAGCCAGATTACTCAGCCGAATTAAAGTCGGGAGAAAGAAAGTAGAAAACAGAAAAAAATTAGTTAGTTTTCAAAATATGCTTTCAGACTCGCATCATCCAGCCTAGCGGAGATGCTTGTCGCTGGACGGAATGCATCTCTGCTGTTCGATTTCACTTCAGTGAGAAGAGGCTCTATTGGCCCGGCGTAAAACTGAGGTGACCTTACATCAAACGCAAACGGTCATTTACCAATAAGTAGCTCAGGCGTAACTCCGATTCCGCCTGTTCAAATATTTCTACAACGCACAAATGATTTTCTGAGAAAACCCATTGGCCGATTTTCACCCCCCTGGGTGCATTTCAGAGAGAACGCTACGTTCTAGAGACTGTCGAACGGATGCATTACTGAGAGCTTATTTTTTTTTTAATTGCGGGAAATCGGTAAGTTTTAAAGGAAATAGAAGCAAAAAGTTTGCAAATCCTTAACTCTGTACCAGACCAGACATCGATTTTGGCTAAATTGCATCTGGTAGAACAACCGAAGCACACATATTTAATGCAATATTATATCTTTTACTAATACTAACATAATAGTGGTGCACGTAACAGCCATGTATAGTAAACGAATTTTGCCCTTTTTTACGCAGTGTTAGGGGCAATTTACAGAATTGCGAAGTTGTATTTCTTGCTTAGTTATACTTGTAAACGTAATGACTTCGGCTTATGGAAATTTGCGAGTGTCAACAATTCCAATGAAAGAATTGACACCCTACTTAAAAAATTCGCTACTAACAGTCACTAGATGCTTGCTTTTTCTTTAAGTGAAACAAACCTCATCAACTATGGCGCCATGATTACCCAAAAAAAACATTTCTCTTTGCCATGTTTATATAGGAACCACGGAGCTAAAGCTTATTTTTAAGGAGCACAGAGTTCTACACAGACGCATCGAAATCACATGCCGGCGTGTCCTATGCAGCCATCGGCCCATCCTTCTCAGAGTCTGGTGTACTGCTTCTGGAAACAAGTATCTACAAGGCTGGGGCCTATGCGCTATTGTCTGCTCTGAAGCAAATAAGGAACTCAATACTCCAAAAAGCAATTGTGCATACAAACTCCCCAAGCGTCGCTAAAGCCTTGATGTCACTCTGTCAGCCCAAAATTCCCGTACTTAATGAGCTGTATTACGCCTTGTGTAAAGGGCACATATATAACCAGCACGTAATCTTATGCTGGGTTCCTGTCCATGGGGGCATCAATGGTAATGTTCTGGCGCACCAGATGGCCACGTCAATTGCATCTCAAGCAGTTAATCCTACAGCTGCTGTCCCTGTCACGGATCTGAGGCCTTTCTTACGAAGGAAACTGGGAAATCACAAGCAACGCTTGCGGGACGCGGAAACAACTCTTAAGCTGCACGTAATAAAGCCACAATTAGGTTTCTGGCCCTCCGCAACAAAATCACGTCGAACAGATGTGCTGTTTTGTCGTCGCAGAATAGGACATGCATTTGGCACCCATAATTTTCTACTTCGTCGAAATGAAGCTCCGACCTGTGGTAGATGTGGTGAGAGGCTGACCGTCCTCCACGTTATCCTGGAGTGTCGGGAAGCCGAATATCAGGAAACATTTTCCTCTTACTAACCGCTATTCTGTCCCTCTTCACCTGGTTATGTTTTTTGATAAAAGAGCCGCTCTTTAGCACGAAAGCAGTCCTCGGTTTCTCGAATGATGTTGTCCTACATGTTATCAGTTCCGTACGTTCTTAGCGCTTCCTCTCTTGAAGAGATGCCGCTGCGATAGCAATATTGTATTTAGCCCATGCCTCCAGGCCCTTGTATGTCAAAGGCTCTGGTGAGGAATCAGTGTTGTAGCCAATCTTTGCATCTGACATGTTTCGGGATTAAGCCGCGAATACGATATGGAGTTTCCGAAGCAAAAGCGCGGCAAACTGATGTCATGTTCTGTCGACTGAGAATGGGACACTCAAAGGGTACTTAGTCTTACCTGCTGACTGGTAGTGAACCTCATTTCTGTGGTAGGTGTGGCGAGAAGCAGAGCATTCTCCATGTCTTGGTGGAATGTTGGGAAGGAGAACCTGAAGGAAAAAGAGCACTTTCCTATAGCATACTGATGCCACATCGGCCTTCATCCAGTAATGTTTCTTGGAGGAGAAAGAATGTTTGGTAGTAAATCTGTTTCATTTTTTTACAAGAGTTCACTTTATGGCGCGTTATAGGCCCCCGATAGTCGTACCACATCTTCTCACGAAAGCCTGATGCTGCGATAGTAGCAACGTGTACAGCACATGTCTCCGGGCCCTTGTACTTAAGGGCATTGTTGAGGCAGTAGTGCTACTTGTAGCGACATATTTTTCTATATAATTTCGTCATAGTACAGCGTTTTTGAATAGCATATGTCATGCATCCTTGTCTACTTTCATTTGGAATAACGCACTTTCCAAAGAAATGCTTTTACGCTGCTCTATAGCCGTGTCTCTTTCGCTTCTGCGTGATCATTATTCAGCAATGGCCGGTTCTTATAACAGCCCTTGCGCCAATAAACACCAATCAACATCAGCAGCAGCATAATAGCAGTGTGCATGGACCCCAAATGAACTAGCAACGCTTAGGTACGACAAAATTAACTACCTTCCGAATTACACTTGCGATACAGGCACTTCGTTACAAAATATATATACAACCGAAGAATCTTTAGGCATCGGTATGAAGAGCTGTAAAACACTTTGTACTCGACGGAGTTCTTCTATTCTATAATATGTATACAACAATGGCATAAAGAAGGAAATTGTCGGATAAGTGTCGATGCTGAGGACGGTAAAGTCGACATGCATGATTACCCAAATGATTTGATGAATAAATGCTGATATACTGGCGGACAACATTATGTGGCTATGAAGAGAAAACCACGTAAGCAAAGCGCGCTCAAGTGAGAGCGCTTCTGAAAAGAGTCCCGAGTTTTAATCCACGTGAGGCTACGCTGGAGAAGAGAAAGCATAATCTCCTTATTAGCAACAGTTAAAAACGACAGAACTCACAAAAGATTGTAAGCGTTTGCTTATTTTGTGGCTTTCGCTTTCCACGTCTGGGCAAACACGAAACTATCGCACGTGGAAGCCGCATCAATTCAGCTTCTCTTCCGAGCTACCAAAAGCACTGTCAACGCTGCCGGACTACTTGGCGCGGTAACACATGTGCAGAATCTCCGCCCCCATAGCTTTCCCTTCATTACCACAGAAAGTTCTGCGCGTGCATAGTTGGTCGAAAGTTTTCAGTTTGTGTTTGCTGAAAGTGGAAGGGTAGCTGGCATAGGGCCTATTATTACGATATCAATTATATTGGCACTCCAGGCGAATTTCTGCCGTCGACATCGCCGTGAGGTTCCGTATGAATGAAAGCGTGTGAGGGTGAATAGGCGAACGCGGTTCGACCTCGCGTGCGCGAGCAAGGAACGCGGCCCGGATGCGTGCCCTTTCGTGTTGTGCACGAGGCAAGGGCTGAGGCGGGGTAGGAAGGGCGTTCTTTTCCGGCGGTTGCTATGCAGAGTGGACGCAATCACGGCGTCTATTAAGGCGTTGGCCACGCGAATCGCGGACGCCGTAGTCATAGAATTTCTCACTATAACACCTAGAGGGTAATCTGGCGCCACCGTCTATGGGAGTTTCTTAAGGGGGCACCGTGCCGTCATGGGAATGACGATATATGTGTCTGCGAGGCTCGTGTTGGCTGGTGTTGTAAGAGGCTTCGTCTAAAACGTGGATATGGCTACGCAAATAACGCGTTCTCAAAGTAAAATCTTCATAAAATGTTTCCATTCACGCATATTACGTCTTTACTCAGCCATGACGCATGACCAAGCGAAGAAAAGCAAGAACAGACGACCAACTGTTTCAAAGCGAGCGCGAACCTTGTCGTCTGTCCTCCAACTTTAGCGGCCCGCTGATACTTTTTACGTAACATGTAGTCGTACACGCAATAACAAGTTCTCATAGTTAAACAAAACATGTTTTCGCGTAATAATAAAACTAAAACAGCTTTTCACGTGCTGTTCTAGTAGAAAATGAATCATTGTGACAGACGGAACGGTACTTGCCAAGCGCGTCTTCAAGGGTTCCTGTGTCTACGAGAACGATGCCAATCCGAATTCACAATATACCAGCATTCCCATGCATACCACAGCGCAGCAGCGCCAGATTTCCCTCTAGGTAATGTAGTGAGAAACTCTATGGCCGTAGTAGACGCCTTTGGCGGATGCCGTAGGGACACGTCGCCGGTGCTCCCGTGTCCTCAAAGCCATCTGGGAGGTGGCTATAATTTGCGCCCGCGCATGCCTCATCTTCAAACCGATCTGTAATGTTTGCAGAATGCGCGTAGTGCCGGTAGCTTCGCATGCGCTCTGCTTTGGGCGTTCCATACACGTTGAAGCGACATAAGCACGGCGTTTAATTGGCTCGCGGCTGCTGCCCCGATTCCTGTCTCCAGCGTTTTCACAGACTGTTTTCGATGCCATCGAGCGACTTGTGTTCATGCTTACCTGCGCACGCATGACACCGTGCTGGTTAATTCAGTTAAAGCCCGTAGACGGGCTAGTTAGCTTGAATCCATGATAGAATGTGTCAGCGCGACTTTGAATTCCCCACCATCACATCGAGTTGCCATAGGTGTAACTCGGCAGATATTTCCTTTTTCTTTTTGAGTACAGGTTGATTTCTTCCTCGTAAGCCAATATCTTAGTGCAAAGTAAATCCACCTCAAGTTATCAGAGAATACTGTACAGATGTGAACTAGAATCGGGATTCTTCGCATATGTCCATCGATGAACTTTCCGTTGCATAGGTCCATTGGTTCGTGACATCAAGAAGAAATATCGAGCCGTGCTGCTTCCTTTCGTCAAATTAATTTCATGATCAAGTGCTTGAAGCCGTGAAACTGGCGTGTGAAGGCGCTCTGATGACATGCAGTTTTGCTGAAATGTTGTTTAGTGAGGAAATGTAACATCCATGTGTTCATGTCACGCAAAAGCAACCTTGTAGGAAGAATGAATGAGCTGGACAACACAAACACCGTTGTTCCTGTCGTACTCGCTCCATTTACGTACCTGTTTGAACACCTCCATTTACAGGCAATGAATCCCTGCAACGTCGCTTTCTCACTTCAGGTGAATTTATTTCTGCATTTAATCTTACATAATTGCCGACAAAACTTTGTGCCGGATAGCTGTGAATAAGCAACAGCAATTAAATTTGCAGTAGGGTCAAGCGTATGTTTACTATATTTTACACGTTGTCTTCGATGCATCATTATTTTCCTACTTTTCGAATTTGTCGTCCACGTGGCCGGACCAATACCACTGTCAATGGAGGGAACTTTGATAATTGGGCTCGTACATGCCATTATATACGACCTTCAAAGCTAGTATGGGTACATCCGAAATGTTCAATAATTATTTCATTTATCTAATGAACTTTCAAGCTAGACTGTGGAGCTCTTAACAAATTTTGTTGTCAGCAAACGTTTTTTTAATTTGAGGTCTGTAACAGCGAAAGAACGCAAGGGCGGCTGTAGGATTAGCCACATTTATCCACTAAACGTAGCACTCGCTTATGCGGTTTCACTATGTACCTGTTTTCACTGCAGGCATGACCACTCCTTTTGCTTCTTTTCCTGTTGTTTCTAAGAGTATATTCCCAATTGTACATAAATGTTCAATATGAAATAACTCCAGTTTTAATGTTAACCAACAACTCAGTATTTCCATCTCGTTTAGTGTTTATTTTCTGCGCTGAATGTCTTGTGCTCTCGAATTGGAGCAAGAAAGGCGTAGACTCCTTGTCAGGCATCCAATTGCCTTTTGGTCTGCGCCCTAGGCAACTGTACCATACGTTGTCTGAATAAACTCTTTGACTCGGGCTTGGCAGCCTTTCCGTTTTTGCCAGGATGGGCTAGCAACACTGAAACAGCCCGGGTGTTGTCAACACCTCCTAAAGGGTTGGACGCCCTTATGGCGATCCCCAGTGGCAGACAACTGGCACGAGCGCGATGGGCTGATTGAGCACTGGTTTGGCGGACGCCTGAAGCGACGTTAGCTACCCGACGAGCAAATAACCATTCTGTGCACAAAAACGCTGTGGAATCGTCGGAAATGACGTGAAAATCTCAGAAAAAAGGCTGACAACAATGTAGAAAAAAATGCTATTGCGGAGGTCCACGTCGAGAACGATGAAATATGCATGAATGTGACGCCGCGTGACGTCATTTCTCCCATGAGGCGGCGTATTGCCCGCGCCGCGGAACTCACGGACTGCTGGCGTTGTAAAAAGCACAGTGCCACCCTGTCTCAGCGCCAAAAAACGACAATCAAGTGTATGGTGCACTGCATCTGCCTTTTCAACGTTGCCATTGGAGATGACAAATTAAAATTAAGTGTACAAGAAGTTGCATCAGAATAGTGGCTAGTAGTACGGACACGTTTTTGGAAAACAGAGCGAACAACAGGACTTGACTATGAATAACGGGACTTGAATACATGACCCATATGCAGTCGGCTAAAGTGATCAACAAAAGACCCCAGAGAAACCACATGGCAACACAAGAAAAGGTGGAGAGGCTATATAATAAAATTAGCTATATAAACAAAGAGCGACTGCTGTTACGAAGGCATGCGACCCGCTTATTTATTTCCTAGCCCCGCAAAACAAATTCCGCCTCATTTTTACCGTGAGTTACTGCTTTCTGCGCTCTGCGTAAAATAATTTCACGAAGCCTCAATCACACTGCAGAAGCAACAGACGTTACTGAATGTGCAATATCACTTCCAAAACCCAACCACTGCACCGCTGGGCCTCAAGGAAATGAATGACCTGAGCGCATGCAGTATCTTTGACGACGGCTCACGCAAGAAGCATACGACACAGCGCCTTTGTCGTGTGCCTCTTTTGTGCGCCCTGTCGTTCGCGCTGCTTGCTAAAAAAATTGAGCTGCAGTGATATTGTGAACAAACGATATTAAAAAATCGGAAGCAATATTTTGCTTCGATTTTGAAGTTATACAAACCCTTTCTTTTGAAGCAAGGACAACGTTGGAGATTCAACACACAACAGCGCTTCATACAAACTGCGTTTACACCCTTTGTGGCGATAGCTCGAATTCTAAGGTGCTCGGTGCGCGGTTCAGGTCTAATTCGTTCGGGTTCTGTTCCGGGCAGTTCCTTACAAAATATTTTAAGAACGATGCAACATTCGAGACCTAGAATAAAAAGACACGAATGTCACGGTACTCGAAACACTTCAGTTATTCTAACTTGCTTTAGTAGAACGGCAAAAAAAAAAGAAAAGTATCAACTGAGGGCCGGTGCTAAGGAGGGGCAAGACGACGTACGTGGTTGCTCAATTTATTCGATGAATAAATGCTGATCTGACGTCTGTGTTCCCTCTCTTTTCTCGTGATTTTTATTAGCCTTTTTTCATATTTCAATCGCATCCTATTCCACGGGCAATTAAGAATGGCCCCATCGGGTCACCGTGGCCTTCCTACAATGTAGGACACGCTCGTTGTATTCATGAGAACTGTCGACAGCCACGCGTCCGCGTTCGCCGACTCTCCGTCGTCTTGAAGTTCGAACGTTGCTCGACGTCGTGGGTCTCCTGGCGCGCACGACAGAAGTCGCGCATTTGGAAGAGATTGAAAAAAAATTTTACTTAAGTTCTCCTTGTGAGACGTGCCTCGCGAGCATCGGCCACCTCCTCGTCGTGGCAGGCGTGTACTTTTTGGATTGACGCGTGTCGGTACTGTCATTTGCATGTAGGAAGCACGGAGCCTCGCCGCGCTTCCGTTTCCTGTCTTCAGCGTCGACATCGGTCCGTCAACGCAACGTCATGATTCTGATACAAATCTCCACATACTCAGATAACGCTCGACGCTAAAGCTTCGTCTAGGGTGGCCATTGAGCCAAAAGATCCCTGAGGCTGGCGCGCCGCTTTCGCAACGGGAGATTCTTTCTCGCGTTTGGCCCATGGGAAAAAAGTCCCCAGACATAAATTTGGGGACTTTCTGGTAGATAATTTTACCTCTGTGGGGACTTTTTCTTTTGGGATTATTGCATCTATTACTCCTGGAAATGTGGCTCAGTCCAGGTACTGAGGAGGGCCATCCACCTTGATTCTTCGGACGCTTTCATTGGCATTGGTTAGAGACTATTTTTTACCGGCAATGCTAATATAATGAGGTTAATTATCCGCAGATGTGTGCAGTGGATTCTTTAATGTCGTGTGCTTACCAGTGCAAGTGGAAATACTTGACCCATATGCACTCTACTATTTGCCAAAAGACCCCAAAGAAACCACCTGACCACACAAAGAAAGTGGAGAGGCTATCCAATAGACATAGCTTTAGTGAAAGCGATTGCAATTACGACGGCATATGACCCGCTTATTGATTTCTGAAGACAGCAAAACTGATTCCGGCCTATTACTATATTTATGTGCCCTCATGTGAGCTTTGCGAAAAGGAATTTCACGAAGCTTCAATGACGCGGCAATATTAACAGCAATTACTGGATGTACCATATAAATTCCAAAACGCAACCACTGCACTGCTGGGTCTGAACGCAATGAATGACCCGAGCACAAGGAATATATTTCATGACGTCACACCTTCTGCGAAGATCGGTCTGCATAGGTGCGCGCAGACTATACTCAGTGTAGAAGCAAGGCAACTGTTCATAGAGTTGAGTGAGCCTGCGAGATCTCGGTGGTGAGCCACGTGACCGTTGTTGAGATAATTGTGCCACGCGCTTTGCTGTAGTAGCCGCGAGAGCGGGCGACAAGTGACATAACATGATCGCAGCGCTAGTGTGGTTGGCTGCACGCATTGAAATGTACACACACGGCGGTGCTTCTCTGTAGGCGATTTGAGCTTACTTTTTTTGTTATTAAACGCATTGACTGCGCTCAAGGTATATTATTTGTATGACACTCCAATGCCCAATTTTTGAACGAAACGCACCGCATATGCCTACTATATGCGAATGGTGCGCAAAATGCAGTTTCTTTCGTTACATCCATGGCACTTTCTGTTCGGGTTTGGCTTGCGTTTCACCCAATCTGTTTTCGCTACCGTTAGGCAAGAGAAATTTCTGCTAGTCTCGCACTGGTTATAAGAACTTCTCTACTCGTACGCAAGAGTGCTAAATTGTCAAGTTCCTGTGACTCTACTTCACCACTTGAACGCATACTTAACTCGCGATTACTGATATTTGCTATTCCATTCTTTATCACATGTGCAATATGGAATGAGTGCGCTCTGGAAGGACCACCGCTGCTTCACAAACTTCTTTTTTACGCTGTAGAATTAAGAACACTACATTTTAACAACAAGGTTGATTTTGAATAATTGCCTTAAAACAATTTTCAATAATTTTAAATGGCAGCATCATTGCGTTCTTTTCTTTATTTGTGAAAATAATGGCCGTTATCTTCACTCAACCCAAAAACACCATGCTAGAGAGTTCCTAATATTAGCTTTTAGGAACTCAGTTTTAGGATGTCTTAGGTTCTGTGACTGCAGTCTTACGCACGATGTTCTTGTTATACTCTATTCACCATTCCCTTTTGTAACACCGAAGCGTTTTCTAGTACTAAAGCGGGAAAATGCACTTGCGATGGAAAATATTTCAGCTTAGTGGAATATTCTCATAATGAAAGGGCATAATGAGAGGATTGTCGCGTAACCACAAAATTACAGTCGCGCAATCATATGACTGAGATAAATTCTGTGCTGCAATCATATATGGACGCTTAAGATTTTCTTTCGTACAGCTGAGTGATCTCAGCCACCTTCTTCAGGTTTCATGGTATAGGAAAGATTGCGAAATAATCAAGACCTGTCTAAAAGGAATCTCTCAAGAAGGATCTTAGGGCATTATTGCACTACTTCATTTATATACAACGAAGCCAAGTATTTTTGTGAAGCACCAAAAACACAATGCGTCAATAAAATTAATAATTGTGACGAACGGGGAGTGCGGAGACACCCATTGTGCACTTCAAATGTGCAGTCACTAATTTCGTCGCACCGAAAAGAAAAGTTAGTATTCACATCATCAAAATATGTATACCACCATTTACGACTTCGATACAACCGCAGAACATATAGGCTCTAAAAATATTTGAGCCGCGCGCGTTTATGCAAATAAGTAGCAACTTACGGCCAATGCGATGCGGCATCCACATCCATCCACACTATTGTGGTCCAGCCAGATTCTGCCAGGCGGCTACTCGGCCCTCTCTCTTAGCCAATAGAATCAGGAGACGTCGTCCCATCTGATTCGATTTGAGCAACAATGATCCTCTGTTCTCCTTTTGGCCGAAACGGTTCCGAACGGTTTCTCAAAAAGGTACCCCTTCTTGTTCTCTTCCAACATCACTAAAAATATTCTTCTCGCGCCTACACTCGCCAATGATTTCGCAAGATTAAATTGAAACAAAGCATTCACAGTTGCGTCTGTCACACTTTAGAGACTGTATACCATATGATGAACGCGTTCCTTCAATATACGGCTGAGGGCACAATATTCGAGCTTACAGTGGACTGTTTGGGATCTAGCTCCTTTTGAAAGAAAAATTTTGGCACATAGAGGTGGTGTTACGATACGCTATGCACAATAATATGCCTGCAAAATTTGAAGTCAAGGTCGGCTGAGCGTACTTAACACCGATAGAGCGTATCTGGGTATCTTGTAAGTTCTTCTGCAAAAAGAAAACAGCCCTTTCGTGCCTGCAGAGGGCCTTAGCGAGTCACAAGAAGTATCAAAATGAATGTCTCAAAAAGACGAAAAGCAAGTGTGAGTCGCAGAGTGGTTAAGAATTACGGCATGGGTTTATTATCGCTCGAAAATTAACCGCATTGCATTACACAGCTAAAATGAGGCACCGCCATACATAAAGAAAGGGTGATGCAAAGAAGCCATTCCGCACACTTTTGTGAAATGGGGATAGGTTGCATGGACTAAGCAGGACTGGCGCTACGAAACTATGTTTAGAAGGCTGCTCCGACTGCACCCACGGGAAGCGAGAATTAGTCGCAGAATATGTAAATGTTAGGGCAGGGGCGTTGTTAGCTCCAATATAGCGAAACAACCTCATTGCCCTATATCCCTGTAAAGGGTGCACTACCGTGGATATATACAGGATGAGACAAAGCCGCCGTACAGCACATTTTTCGGAAATGGAGCGAGTTTCCTTGGACAAAGTAGGCGTCGCGCTATCGAACCAACGGCATCCTGAAGGCGGCTACGGTTTTGTCCACAAGGTGCGGGTTCAGTCTTGAAATATGTAAAATTACTGGTGCGGACGTAATTCCCGCCAATATAATCAAATATTAAGCGCACTGCACCATTGGCAATACAGTCTCCCGGATGGGAGATTCTATCTGGTCTGGGATTGAAAAAAAAGGGGAGAGGATAAACGAAATGCCGATGCAAAAGAAGACAAGGGAGGCACAATTGTGCTTCAAATAGGACATGACAAAAATACGAAACGAGCGAATCATGAACATGAGCAGGAACTGCATATAATACGAGCGGAGCATTAGACAGTCATCCAACCTAGCGTCGTTGTGCTCAGTGCCCTCTCCCCTACAATCAATAAACGAAAGCGGGGGGGGGGGGGGGGGGGAGCGACCGCTTCCATCACGAGGTGTGGTGCTTTTCTATGGATCGTCCCTTCATTTTTCGTCTAGGTTTCCAGATCGGCATGTGTCGCTTGGTCCTAAAGATTAGCTTTTTCTCCGAGCACGGCAGACACTTTCTCGTCACTGCCGCGGATGGGGACGCAATTGTTTCGCACGGACGACGCGGAACCCTGCTCTCGTTGGAACAAGACAGAAGATTACGCCTTACCTTACAAAGTTCAGAAATCTTTTTAAACAGTCTTCAAGAATAACAAACAGAGCATATGTGCAGTTGAAAGCGTGCCAAATGGGAACGGCCATGAAGCAGCGGTCGAGCACAGAAACCAACCGAGTTCGTCCGTGTTTGTTGAGCTTATCACTGTGCTCTCGCAACGTGCCTCTTCGAATCCACTTATTTCGTCGTTACTTGGATGAGACGTTGTGGCAGGCGCCACTCGCTCATGGTTTGAGATTTTTTCAATAACAATACACCAGAAACAAGAATCACGGCTGCTGTCTCTAGACAACTGGAACGTTTCGAAGAATAATAAACAGTTCATGTTTGGAACATTCCGTTCTTTTCCTCGCAATGTATAGTGGGTAATTTTCGTTGCATTAATTAGTTGGCCTTGGCTGCATTCGATTAAGAAATTATTAAAAATAAACGAGCAATTGCGACAATTTAAATTGCCCTTGCAAAGCGTAGACAGGTGTGACGATGCTTTTCGCGTTTGTGTGCCACCACCCGAAATTGCCTCATGAGGAAACTTTCGATTCTGAACCGTCACATTGAGCTACCAGAGCTGAAACTCGGTTGAAATTCACTTTTTCCACGTAAGACTTGATATTTATGGTGGTAATTATTATAAAATCCATCTCATGTTTTGAAAAAATAAGGTACCATAGTGAGCATGCATAGGAATTAGTCGCATCTCTCCATAAATTAAAATTCCGTTGCAAAGATGCAGTTTTGTGTGACTTCAAGAATAAGTATCCAGCCTTGGTGCTTCCTTTCGTAAACATTATTTTTTCATGATTAGGCCTGGGAGCCATGAAAGAAGCAGCTGAGATATTACGGTGCTCTGATGGCATGCAGTTATGCTGAAATGTCATACAATTAGTAACTGTAACATACAAGTCTTCATGACAGCTAAACGCAGCCTTCTAAACATTGTAAAAGAAGAACAAGACGGACCACACAAACACGGTTGTCCTAAGGCTTACGTGACTGTTCGCACGGCTGCCTTTACTTACAAATCCCTGCCACGTTGCTCAATCATGCATGGCACATTTACTTATAGTAGGTTAAAACATGTATTATAGTTTATGTGCGTGATCTAGTAAGCCCACATGTTGTCTTTAAGGCAAACTGAGTATTCTATTTCCGTATTTTGTACAATCTTCTTACGGAAGACCTACCAACAAGCATCCGTTCTCCTCAGTGGAGCCATGATTCGTAGATTGGCTCCCACATGCCACGTTACACATCCTTCAAAGTGAACATGACTGTTCCCATTGTTTTTGATTGGATGTTTTAATAACATCAAGATTTTTTGAGAGCGGCTGCAGAAATAATGATAAATATTCCTGCTCAGCATGCGACTTTTAATCTGTTCTTTGCATCAGCGAAGAAACCTAAGTGTACTATTACAATTACACACATTTATCTAGTGAACGTAGCACTCGCTAATGCCGCTGTGCCTGCTTTTGTATTCTTTCGGTAACTGCCATGAAGCTGCGTATGAAATCGTCGAGAATTGCATGAAAATCTGCAGCGACATCACGGTCAACATTGAAGGAATAGTAATTGAGAAGCTGCCCAACAAGAACATTGAAACCGGCAGCAGTATTACATATAGATTAGACTATAGAAACAATAAATGAGGAGATCCTCAGCGACGGGATGGAAACCGACAGAGAAAGTTACGAGCGCTGGACTGACGAGCTATACGCAGCTGATCTATGAGCCCAACGTCAGCTATAGCCTGGACATCGTAATAGTTCCTAGAGCAACCACGATGCCTCATAGTGTGCCGTTTTGACGTTGCCCCAGTTTCCACTTTAGGCGTGAAATCCTTCTCAGAAATTGCAACGCTAGGACAAGGAGTATATAGAGTATTTTTTTTCGTAATCCGTCCTTCGCTAACTATGAAGTTTTCGTTGTAACATGTAGCACATGTCGAAAGTCAGAACTGATTGTAAACGCCAGTTTTACCGGTCGAGTGCGCCTGAATGAAGCGAAATCAATAAACACTTAGAAGAGGAAACCTGATATCAAATGCCGCGAAAGGCAAATAAGTTCTGAGGAAACGCGCAAACATGTCGAAGTTTCGTGAAAGGTAAAAAAGAGTGACACTAAGTGGACTTAAACCAAAGGTACAAAAAATATACAAAACCCCGCGGCTCTCTCGGAAAGAAGCCTTCAAATCAGAAGGGAAGTTTGCCTTGGTCAGAGGATAGAACAGTCAACCATCGCCTTTCTGAGTTGGTCGCTCTACCACGTAAACAAAGCAGGAGATGGCACGCATGTGTAAAGTGTAAAGTGAAGGAATTTTCATAAAAGTGGACGGAGCTGCAAAGAAGTCATTTTCGTTTCCGCTTCCGTTTCGTGTTACAGGAAAAGCAGTTGTGAATTTTATTTTTCTCCAAATATTGGCGGAGTGGTAGTGGTATTGCAGAGTTGCCAAAAGCGTGCCCCCACGAGACGATGTTGGCATCTCATGGGATGGACACCACAGTAAGGCTGTGGCACCCACCGGCGCTTCAACGCGGGCACCCTGTAGTCGGTGCTATCAGCCGGCTTAATGAGAAGAATGCGCAGTGCGTGTCCTCCAGGCGCATGCTCAACATGCGCAGTGTCCTTCTGGAAACATGCCACGTTGTTCGCACACGCTGCCACTTCACTCGCCGACATGGCCCTCTTCTGGAAATAAGTGTAACGACGACGGAACGGTTCACTGGCCGCCGTCGTGTCCTCCTACGAGGGTTTACTTAAGTATTCCAGCATCAGGTATCGCCTCGCGAGGTACCAGCAATCCTCGTTTAGCCTGTCCATTTGCAGACGGGAATCCTCGCGAGAGTGGCAGACGACACGCCGCTTGATGACGCCGGCCATTATCATGAAGGCGTCCATGTCTCGAAAGCGCCTGAAAGCCTCTCGAATCATGGCGGCTGTCTAAGCAGCACTGATCAACGACAGCCGGGCAACCTGCACCGGGATTGCGCTGTGACACGGATCTCGTTCAAGCGCTTGAGCCCAGGAGCTCCAGCCAGGTTGCCAAAGTTCGTGAAATCAATAAAAGCATAAGCGTGTGGCATCGATATCGATATATTGAAGCGTTGTGCCTTCCGATCACATGGGCTACACACAGTGTTTAAGTCGACGTCTCCTCCCCTCACATAATAACTGCTTTTCTGCACTTTAGATTTTCAGTTGCCGCGCCAACAGGTGGCACTTACGCCAGGCCGGGGTCAGTTGGACATGTAGCGTAAGGTTACAAGCATCGATTGCGATAGCAAGTAAGTAAATAGCTAAACGGAGTAAAGATAGTGGTGTTACGGGCGGTGTAAATTTGTAAGCATTAGCTTACTAATTAAATATGATATAATGTGTAAGCGTGACTGAGTGAGCACGTAGAAAGAAAGACACACAGAGACAGTGCTGTCGTTGCGTGAGTGTTTCTTTCTACGTCCTCGTTCAGTCGCGCATACGTATTTTCTCGTGGAATGAAACCAACAAGCGCGCCTACGTGTTTTCATTTTACAAGCACGGTGCCCCGCGCGCGCAGTAAACATGAATGCATCTCGCTCGATGGGCGCGGAAACTCGCTGTCAAAATGCCGGAGAGAGGAATCGCGGCAGCAGCAGCGATCGAATTGACCTTCGTGCATTTTCTCGCTTCAACGCGAATGCAACGTCGAAAGCGCAGCGCTTAAAGAGCTGCCGCCATTACGCTTCCTCTGAAAACATGGCAAATTGATTTGAAGATGATGGCTGAGTGGACTCGAGGGGCTGCTCTCCGCTCGGAGGCCTGGCGGAAAATAACCCCCCCCCCCCCCGCATCCATCAAATCACACCGGTGTCTCGCGTGCGATAGGAGAGGGCGCGCTTCCGGCCAGCCTTCGTTGCTCGCGCATGCGAGAATCAGCTGCGTTCGCGGGCTCACCCTCGCAAGCTTCCACTCGCACTTACGGCGCCCGCCCACGATTTTATAGCCCTTGGGCTTCAAACGGAGCCTCACGGCATTCGTTTCCTGCTCGCCACATGCGAGACCTTCAGCTCTCCGCAATTGCACCTGGAGGCATTGACGCTGCTGTAACGGCAACACATATCTCCGAGCGTTGGCGGGCTTGGCCGCGCCCTACAAGTTACGAGCAGCGCTGTATCGAGCGGCTTTGTACCACCTAACTCACCCCTCCCAAAAGAAATGGGGGAGGGAGGCACATGAAACGTCGATCGTTGCAAAATTCCGTTCCTCTCCTTGCAAGGTGTAGTTTCTTCACATTCTTTGCGTCAGCTACATGGCTTTTCCTGCATTTGATTTGGAAATTCAAAAACTTTAAGAACCAAATGCGGCAATTTCAGTTTTTGGCAATGCTTAGACTGCCGTGTGAATGCTTTTAGCGCTTGCCCACCAGCAGCTTTGCTTGTCTCATGACGAGACATTGAATTCCTTGCCCTCACTTCGAGTTAGTAGAGCTGAAACTTGGCAGAAATTCTTTGTTTCGAGTAAGACTTAATTTCTTCGGTGGTAACCAATGTCCTAGTGTAGAGTAAGTTCATCTCGTGTTTGCATGGAATGCGGGACAGATAAGAACATTAATGGGCATCCTTAGCATCTGTCCATCCGTTAACTTTCATAGCATAGGTCCACTGGTTCGTAACGTCAAGCAGAAATATCCAACTACGCTGCTTCCTTTGGCCATATTTATTTTCAAGATCAGGTGCTTGGAGCCATGACACTGCGGTACTAATAGGGTGCTCTGGCGGCATGCAGTTGTGCTAAAACCTTGTGTAGTGAGTAAATGTAACATACCTATATTCATGGCACGCAAAGGCAGGCTTGCAAGAAGAACGAGCTGAATAATATAGACGTCGTTTTACTCGTTGTACTCGCTCTATTTACGTCCTTGATTGCAGAGCTGCCTTTACAGACAACAAATTAATGCCACATCGCTCTCACATTCCTGGTATATTTATTCCTTTGTGTATTGTTACATTATGGCCAATTAAATGCAGTGGGAAATGACTGTGAACAATTAACAGTAATGAAATGTGCAGTAGGGCAAAGCATATACTTATTATAGTTTATACAACTATAGAACTAAGCCTACACGTTGTCTTCCAGCCACTATATTTTTTTGTAATTATGCATTTTTTGTCACGGCGAAGGCAACCCCACTGCCAATGGAGCCAACATGTATGTAATAGACAGGCTCACATATGCCATTATATACGACTTTCCAAGTGAATATCGCTACGTCCACAATGTTGAATAATTACTTTGTTAACTTAGCAAACTTTTAACATATACTGCAACATTCTTAAGAAAATTTGTAATCAGCAAATGGTTTTTTTGATCTAATGTGTGAAGCAGCGAAGGAACATAAAGGTGCCTTTAGCATTAGCAACATTTATCCAGTAAACGTAGCTCTCGCTAATTCGTTTATCTGGGCTTGGCAGCCTTTCCGTGTTTGCTAGCCGGGACTAGAAACACTGAGACAGCCTGCGTTGAGTCAACACACCCTAGAGGGTTGGACGCATTTACGGCGATCCCCAGTCCAAGGGTACAGCGACGAGCCCGATGGGCTGCTTGCGCACTGGTTAGGCGGAAGCCTGGTGCGACGTTCGCTACCCGATGAGCATATAAACATCCTGTGCACAAAAACGCTATGAAATCGTCGAGAACGCCATGAAAATCTCCGGGGAAATGGCTGAGAACACTGTAGAAAAATGCAACACTTTCCTAGGCGTTTAGGAGTCACCGGCGTTTGGGACCGAACCTTAGCTCAGGGCACAGACTCTCAGCACGAGCGCCATTAACGAGCAAAACGCGGAAGAGGACAACCCTCTACATCGTTCCAATCCTTCTCTACAATAGCTTTAGGAATCGAGGATAGTGGTTTTATGGGCCGTGTAATCTTGTAAGCTTTCGCTTACTAACCAAATTAGGAATGATATAATGTCTAAGCGCGTCTGAACAAGTGCTTAGAAAGAAACAGGCACACACAGACAGCGCTTTCTCTGTCTGTGGGCTTCTTTCTACGTCTTGGTTCAGTCGCGCTGGCACATTCTATCATGGATTGAAACCAACAAGCCCGCCTACATGTTTTAAGTTAACAAGGGCGATGTCATGCGCGCACAGGCAAACATGAGCACACATCACTCGATGAGCGCGGAAACTCGCTGTCAGCGAGGAACGACGCGATCACCAGCAATCGAAATGACCTTCGGGTATCTCTCACTTCAACGCGAACGAAACCTCGAGAACACAGCGTATACAAAGCTACCGGCAATACGCGCACTCTTCAAACATCGTTGATCGCTTTCGAGATGAGGCCCGCGTGGGCGTGCACTTCGACCACGTCGCAGATGCTCGCAAGCTACGGGTCTTGCACGTCCACGCCGTGGGCATCCGCCGATGGAGAATAACGCCCCGCTCCCCCCCTCCCGTCCTCTACTCAACCTCGTGCCGAGAGTGAGCCGCGTTCGACGGCTAACTCTCGCACGCTTTCGCTCTCACCTACAGCATACTGGGCGTGCCGCCGATTTTATCGACCTTGTAATTTATACGGAACCTCACGGCGTCGGCGATGGCAGAAACGCACCCGGAGGGTCCATACAATTGATATTGCAGTATAATAAACACACTAGGGTCGTCAGGCAGTTATTGTTCGCAAAGCAGCTACGAGTAACGCTGTTGGCTGCATGCATTCTGTAGCCAAATGCGCGCACCAGACTTTGAATCCTCGGGAGAGCACGCCGCACGTGATTTCCCATGTTGCTTAGTTTGCCGTATCGTTTTCAATGGCGCTCGCCGCTGTTGTTGGTGCCGCATTCTCCGGCTCATGACGCTAGCTTCCTGCTCGCCACATGCGAGACATTCAGCTCACCGCAATTGTACGTGGAGGCGTTGACCATGATGCAACGGCAACTTTATCCCCGAGCGTTGGCGCGGTGGGCCCCGCGCTGCAACTTACGAGTGGAGCATTATGTGGAAGTGCAACATATTGCAGGGGCTCTTTGTATCACCTTCCTCCCGGCTCCCAAAAGAAAGAGGGGAGGGAGGTAGATGAAACGTTGATCGTTAAAAATTCCGTTCCTGTCCCTGCAAGGTGTAGTTTTTCACTTTCATTGATTTAGTAACTTGACCTTTTCTGCATTTGATTAAAAAAATGAAAAACTTCAACGAGCAACCGCGGCAATTTAAATTCTTTTGCAAAGCTTAGACTTGCGGTTTCTTCAAAGCTTCTTGCGGTTTGCCCAGCAGCAGTTCTGATAGTCACATGGTGAGACTTTGAATTCCTCGCCGTCACTTCAAGTTGACACAGCACAAAACTCCGCCGAAAGTCTCTTTTTTCTCTTCGAGTAAAACTTGATTTCTTCGGTGGTAATCAAAATCTTAGTGTAAAGTAAGTTCATCTCACATTTCGAAAAATGCGATACCGATATGAACATTAATGGGTGTTATTAGCATTGTCCATCCGTTACCTTTCATAGCATAGGTCCACTGGCTGGTGACATCTCGAATAAATATCCAGCCGTGCTTCTTCCATTGGGCAAATTTATTTTCAAGGTGAGGACCTTGGAGCCACGAAACTGGGATATTAGGGTGCTCTGATGACATGCAGTTTTGATGAAATGTTGTGTAGTGAGGAAATGTAACATGCGTGTATTCATGGCGCGTAATGGCAAGCATGGAAGTAGAATGAGCTGGACAACACGAACGCCTTTGTCCTCGGTCCATTTACGTCCCTGTTTGCACACCTGCCGTCACAGACACATCGTTTTCTCATTCCAGGTATGTCTATTTCTGTGTGTAATGTTACGTAATGGCCAATGAAATTTAGTGGGAAATAGCCGTTAACACCCAACAACAATGTAATGTGCAGTAGGTTAACACTCATATTTACTATTGTTGATACGTGTGATCATGTAAGCCTGCACGTACTTTTCGAGGCAGGAGGTACTTGGTACTGGAGGTTTCGTTCTTGGCACGGATGGAGTGACTGTTCATGGAGCCAGCTTCCAATAGAACTGCTCGCACATGTAACTATATAACACCGTCAAACTGTATATAGGTAGATCCGGATTTTTGGAAATATAATTTATGAGCATTACAAGGTTTTGAAAAATGCTGCAAAGCGCACGACAAGCTTTCTTACCAGCACATGCCTTTTAATACAATGTCTGCAACGACGAAAAACTTTAAGATTTAGGTGCACGGTAAGGAACCCCAGGTGGTCGAAATTTCCAGTGTCCTCCACTACGGCGTGCCTTATCATAAAGTAGTTTTGGTACGTAAAACCCCGTAATTTAATTTTTTTTTTTTAACGAAGGACATTAGCGCGCCATTAGCTTTGGCCACGTTTATCTGGTAAACGTAGCGCTGCCTAATGCGGGTGTTCCGGCTTGGCACGCTTTCGGAGTTTGCCTCCCGTGCCTACATTCGCGGACAACTCCGTGTGGCAGTTAAGCAAAAGCTACAAGGGCTCAGCTTCTGCGCTCGTCTTACCGCGCCAAGTAGTCCGCCAGCGTTTGACAGTGCTTTTGGTTGCTCGGTAGAAACGCTGAGGCGACGCAACTTCTACGCCCGGTGGTTTTGCGATTCCCAGACGCGGAAGGGAAAAGCCGCAAAATAGGTAAAATTTTACATTCAGTGACGTGTTTTTTTTTCTGTATAACTGCTGCTAATCAGATGCCTACGTTTTCTCTTCTGTTGCTTAAACTAACGTGAGTGAAAACACGGGACTCTTTTCAGAAGCGCTCCCTCCTGCGCGCGCTTCACTCCGTAGCTTTCCCTTCATTAGACAGTTTTAGTTTAGTGTACGCTACACCATTGCATACGCTACAAAATAGTGGGCCGTGACTGCGCATGCGTCAATGCGTGCTTTGCAGAGTTTGCGTGAAACATGGCGGCGGTCCTGGCTACTCGCTTCGAATCGAATTTGGCGTTGCTTTTGTAAAATGCTCTTCGTTAGTACAAATGACTATAAATGGCTTTCGCTTAGTCTCAGGCCGCTTCGACGACATAGTATTATGGATAACCTTGTGGTGTTTTCGAGTTCGCTTCTAGTTTCGAACGAGTCGAAGCCTAACGAAAGAAATGGATGTTTGGGTGGATTTTATGCGCGTCGCCTTTGGAACGGGGCGGTGGGTTGCGCCACGAAGCTCTTGCTATTATAGTGCTTGGTGTCCTACCTCAATATTCGAAAAACATTCGAGATGTCATCGCCACCTATTGCTACAGTCGTGAGATAGCTGCAACGAAGACATATGGCCTCTGAGGTCCGAAGGCCTCGCACACCAACTAAAACCGTAAAAAACGCGCGCTGCTTAGTAAAAAAAAAAAAACGCGCGCTATACTATAGCATATAGCGTACCGTATAGTTGCGTATACTAAACTAAATCTATCTATTGCCACAGAATGTTGTCCGCCAGCACAGAAACACTGAGACAGCCCGGGTTGGGTCAACACCTTCTAGAGGGTTTACCGCCCTTGCGTCGATTCGCCACTAACACGCTACTGGGACAAGCCGTATGTGTTGCTTGCGCACTGGTTAGGCGCATGTCTGAGGCAACGCTAGCTACTCGATGAGCAAGTTACTATTCTACGCACAAAAAACCTTATCGATTCGTCAAAAATCAGATGAAAATCACAGGGAAATTCTGACACCACTATAGAAAAAAAGGGGCATGCGCAGGTCACCGTCAAGAACATTGAAACCGAAAGGAACGTCAGAGATTACACTACACAAACAATAAATGAAGAGGTTCTCAGTGACGTGATGGAAACCGGCAGACGGCGTTACGAGCGTTAGACTGATGAGCTATACGGAGTTTATATATCAGCCCAACGTTAGCTCGAGTCTGTTTAATGAAGCAACCGCGATGCCTCACAGTTTGCCGCTTCCAACTTACTCCGCTGCCCACTATCAGCGTCAAATCATTCTCGAAGGACAAAACGCTGGAACAGAGAATGCATGGACTGCTTCTCTTTTCGTAAGTTGTCCTTCGCCAATTATGTGGTTCTCGTTGTATCATAACAACACATCAGCTTATGGTGACAGTCGGCACAGATATTAAATGACAATTTTGTTTGCTGGATGCGTCTGAATGGAGCGAACTCACGAGACACTTTAGAATGATGCGCACGAAGCTTTTGCAGAAGCCTTTTGATATCATACGTCGCAAAATGGAAAGGTAATGCTGAGGAAACCCGTCAAGAGTTGAATGTTACATCAAAAGAAAAAATTAACATTACCTGAACTGTAGCAACTATGGCACGATAAAAAAAACAACAAGACGCTGAAGCGGCATTCGAACAAGGAAACCTTGAACGTTAAAGGAAAATGTATCCTCGTGCGAAGATCGAACATAGGACCAACGCCTTTAAATCGGTCGCTCAACAACCAGCAAACAAGCATATCAGCAAACCAGGATCCTAGCAGATTGCACGAGGAGGTCAAGTTGATGGGCAACCCGAAGCATCAAGATACTGAATACGGCAAACTAGCTCTGAGAATGCACGCAAGCAAAAGGAACTTGTGAAAAGGGAACAAAACTGAAGCTCAAATATTCTGGTTTCCTATTCAGCTGCCTATTACAGTAAAAGCGGATGTCAATTTTTCCAATTCTACGAATATTGCAGCACCCGTTTTGGTTCGTAATATCCGTGGCTTGTGAATGAGCATGGCTGGCTGCCACTCGAGTCTGACAGCGTCGCGAGTTTCCAGTAGGAATAATAAGCAAATCATAGTTTCCAGAAAACTAGCGAAGAAAACCGCTTTTGCTAAGTTTAATTGATACCTCCGAAGGACCGTAATCGTAAATGCAAATATTGGTGCAGTAGCAGCATGGATCAGGGGTGTTTCAGTCCATATTACTGGAACCTTTCCGTTGTGGTGGTTATGGGTGAGCAACCCTAGTTTTAGAAAAAAAAAAAGGCGCTAAGGTGCATGCACACATGGGAGGAAACGAAAGCACAGGCGCAGTCGTTTGATTGCCTTAATTGTAGGTTGGTAGATGGCCAGGCAGAGCCCCGTTTCATGAGGTACATGGCTCAGTAAGGGTATTCTTGATGTATTCGAGCATCAGGTATCGCTTCACGAGGTACCAGCAATCCTGATTCAGGCTGTCCAGTACACGAATACACGAATCGTCGCAAGAATCGCAGACGACGCGGAGCTTGACGACGCCGGCCATTTGCATGAAGGCGCCCATGTCTCGAAAGCTCCTGATAGCCTTCCGAATCATGGTGGCAGCCTCGGCCACACTGACCGATGACAGCCGGGCCACCTACTACCGGGGCGTGCTGTGACGCTGGGCTCGTTCCTGCGCTGGGGCCGAGCACCTGCAGCAAGGTTGCCAAAGTTCGTAAAAGCAATATCAACATCCACGCTAAAGTGTTCATTATACTAGCCTCATGCCACTAAATCTTACGACGTCCCCTCTGTCGTGACGGCAATGTTACGCATGATGATCTTGCAACGCTCTATTTCCGTTTGTCCTTTGTAGTAGATAAAGCACCAAAGCGGAAAAATTCTCTTGCAAGGGAATATTCTTTCTGCGCACTGGAATATCCCCATCGTAAAAGGACATCGGGCAGAACACTTAAGGCTCTGAGCACGATGTCGCGGGATCGAATCCCGGCCACGGCGGCCGCATTTCGATGGGGGCGAAATGCGAAAACACCCGTGTACTTAGATTTAGGTGCACGTTAAAGAACCCCAGGAGGTCGAAATTTCCGGAGTCCTCCACTACGGCGTGCCTCATAATCAGAAAGTTGTTTTGGCACGTTAAACCCCATAATTTAATTTTTAATTTAACACTTAAGGATCATCGTTTGACCGCTGTAGACAAGCACGGAGGAACCAGAACAAAGCGTGGGCGCTGCTTCGCGATTCGCCAACAGCAGAATATCTGGAAAATTTTAAGCACGTCAAATCACAGGCAAGGAGAACGCGCCGACAAGCAAGACGAGAGAGTTGGGCAAAGTTTATATCAAGCATCAACTCTTACACAGGTAACACAAAAGTCTGGAATAGAGTGAAGAAAGTTAAAGGGCAACAAACATATTCCTTACCTTGAGTAAATAGCCACGGAGAAAGCCTGGAAGATCAAGCCAACTTTCTTGGTGCGCTTTTTGAATACATATCGAGCTCCTCGCACTACTCCGAAACCTTCCTAAAATACAAAACGCCAATAGAACAGCAAAAGTTATAAAGAAAATGCACTAAATGTGTGGCGTACAACGAACCGTTCTGCATAGCAGAAATACAGGCAGCACTGAACTGTTGTAATACATCCGCCGCAGGTTCAGACCGCGTAATATATGAGATGTTAAAACAACTACCATCCGAAACACAGAAAACCCTCCTTTACCTATACAAGGTTATATTGTTTTCCGGCGAGATCCCCTCTGTTTGGAAGGTGGCTATTGTAATTCCAATTCTGAAGCACGGGAAGGATCCTTCCTCTGTATCAAGTTACCGACCTATAGCGCTAACAAGTTGCCTCGGCAAAGTATTCGAAAAAATATTTACTGTCGCCTACTACATATCCCCGAAACAAATAAATTCCTCGACCCATACCAGTGCGGGTTTCGCGAGAGTCGATCTACCAGTGACTATCTCATATGTATCGAGGCACGTATCCGTGAAGCTTTTGTTCATAAGCAGTTCTTTATCAGTATTCTTAGATATGGAGAAAGCTTATGATACTAAGTGGCGGTTTGGGATATTGAGAGACCTCTCACCGTTAGGTATACATGGTAATATGTTTAGTGTTATTGAATGTTATCTGTCTAATGGCACATTCCGTGTTCGAATGGGCAATGTTCTGTCACGGAAATTTGTACAGGAAACAGGAGTGCCGAAGCGCGGTGTGCTCAGCTGCACGCTCTTTATAGTAAAAATGAATTCTTTTCGTCTACACATACCACGTAACATCTTCTACTCAACATATGTTGACGATGTGCAGATAGGATTTCAATCAAGTTCTCTTGCAATCTGTGAGCGACAGGTCCAGCTTGGCCTTAACAAGGTGTTCAAATGGGCTGATGAGAACGGTTTTAGACTGAACCCACAAAAAAGCACATGTGTCGTTTTCTCTAGAAAAAGAGGACTGCACCCTTATCCTGAAATTGCCTTGCATGGGGAGCATCTGCCTGTAAATAGGGAACATAAATTTTTAGGCATAATCTTAGACGCGAAATTAACCTTTATACAGCACATAAAGTATCTTAAAAGCAAATGTATGAAATCAATGAGTATCTTAATGGTGCTGTCACACACAACCTGGGGCAGTGATAGAAAATGTCTCATGAACTTGTATAAAAGCCTCATACGCACACGACTAGACTAGGGAGCCATAGTTTACCAGTCGGCTACTCCAACTGCTCTGAAGTTGCTAGGCCCTGTGCACTACTTAGGAATTCGCCTATCCACAGGGGCTTTTAGAACAAGCCCCGTGGAAAGCCTTTACGTTGAATCGGATGAGTGGTTACTTCATCTGGAGAGAACATATTCGTCTTTCATGTATTTTCTGAGAGTAAACACTAAATGTGAGCACCCCGCGTATTCCACTATAAATGATTTGTTCAGTTCTCAACTTTTTCGCAACCGGCCCACTGTGGCAAAGCCTTTCTCACTGCATGTTAGAGACATGGCTGACGAAGCCAGGGTTCCACTGCTTGAATACCACCTTATGCCCCCTGTTATACGGCCCCCGCTCTGGCAGTAGGAGCCTATACATTGTGATACATCTTTCGTAGCTGTAAGAAAGCGCGCGCCTGTCGCGCATATCCGTCTGCACTTCCTCGAATTACAGCACAAATACTCCTCTCCTGAATTTTTTAGAGACGCATCGAAGTGTCATTCTGGCGTGTCTTACGCGGCGGTCGGTCCATTCTTTCCGGATTCCGGTGTTATGCACCCTAGCACAAGTATTTTCACGGGAGAGGCCTACGCGATATTGGCCGCCGTTAAACACATTAAAGAATTTAATATCCAAAAGGCAGTTATATACACAGATTCTTTGAGCGTCGTCAACGCTTTGAAAACTGTCAAAAAATATCAAAACCCTATCATTGTATCTCTTTACTCAGCATTACTAACCACCTATGTGTCAAAGCAGCATATCGTGGTATGCTGGATGCCGGGGCACCGAGAGATAGATGGAAACGTGTTGGCTGACCAGCTAGCCACATCCGTCCACACGAACGCTTCCAACACTTCCATGGCTGTCCCTGTAATGGACCTCAAGCACTCAATAAAGAAAAAGCTAAGGGCTTTGTGGCAGCGCTTGTGGGACAGAAAAATGGAAAATAAACTACATGTTATCAAGCCATACCTTGGCAACTGGCCGCCGGTATAAAAGAACCACCATACAGAAGTAACACTTTGCTGACTGAAGATAGGACACACATGCAGCACACACGCATACCTCTTGTCCGGTGGTGATCCACCCATGTGTGATAAATGTGGTGAGCCACTTACCGTGCTTCACATCCTGATGCAATGCAGGGAATTAGACGCAAATAGGAAAAAGAATTTTCCATTACCACACCGGCAGCGAATTCCACTCCATCCTCAAATGTTCATAGGCATAGAACCTCTCTTTAAATACCAATCCCTGCTTCAATTTTTAGAAGATATACATAGTTTTTGTGTTATAGCCCCAGGAAATCCGTAGCACAGCCCCTTAACAGAGGTTTCTGCTGCAGTAACTGCAATAAAAGAAAACACCTACCTCCCAGCCTTTCGGCTCAAAGGCCCCCCGGAAGCATAGGTGCTATTTACATATTCTTGTATTTTAGCTCCATGATCACTTATCACGCGTACTATATCCACAGACCACTACATGTATCACTATCATAATTTTATACTATATTTATTTTACGCTTCCATGACACTGATTGATTTTAGGCCACTTTACAGCCATGTTACATCCCACCATCGCAACTCACAAATCAGCGCTTAACTCAACATTATCAGTCATGGCGCTCTTTAGCCATACCTGGCCCTTGCGCCACTAAACAACACACATCGATCCATCCATGTATTTAAGTTTTTTGGCAGTCGTACACAGAACTTTCCCTGCTTTCATGTCATCCACTCTGATAAGCCTGACAAGGCGGTGAGAATGATCTCACCTTTCGTTGTCTCGAAATCTCTGACGGAAGTTTTCAGTCCCGGATAGAAAGCATCGAAAATGGCTAGCGGTGATCTTCTCCTAGAGCTCCGCGATCAGAAACAATATTATTACGATATCTTCGAGCGATGCTCAAGAGACGAGCCGCCGCGAGAACGACGAAGAAGCTGGTTGGTGCGCTTGGCACGAGCGAGTGTCAGCCTGGCTGCCTTGGCTCCAGTGTAAATAGCGTGTAAATAGCGTGCTTTCGTCTGTCTCTCCACACGTAGCAATTCCGGTGGAGGTCAGCGATCCCCGTCCTCACCACGGAATTCCGAAACGGTCGGCACACCGAGCTTGTCACCATGCCTCCCGGTTACAAGCCCGCCTCTGCAACGGCTTCGACTTGTCCGACTGCTCCAATCGTCACGGTTGGCCCACATCGTGTCCCAGGTGTGTTGTCTGGCCAGGAGGGACAGGATGTCGACGACTGGATCAAGCTCTATGAACACGCCAGTGCTAATAACAGGTGGAACCCAACGATTATGCTCGCCAATGACATCTTTATCTCGGCGGCACCCCACGCGTGTGGCACCAAACGCATGATGAAGAAAGAACCAGTTGGGACAGTTTCAAAGAAAAGCTATGGGAACTGTTCGACGACCCCATTGGGCGCAAGGCTGCAGCGAAAAAGACTCTTGCGTCTCGTGTTCAGTCATCTACAGAGCCACACGTTTCCTAGATCCTCGACGTCTGGGCTCTATGCCGTAAAGCTGACGGTAATGTCCGAAGCAGATAAAGTGGTAAATGTGCTAAAAGGCATCGCCGACGACGCTTTCAATTTGCTTGTTTTCGGCAACGTCTCCATTATCGACGCCATTATAAAAGAATGCCGTCGCCTTGAACAGGCTAAGAGCCGCCGCATCTCACACCACATTGCGCGGCTACCCAACGCTGCTGCTACGTCGACATGTGAGGGTCGACCGCGTCAGACCACCACCTGTGACGACGTCACCCGTATTGTTCGCCGCGAACTCGAGGCCACCTGTTCACCAGCCTTCTCCACGACGCCTCCCGATCCGCCAGCCACCACCATTGCGATGATTCAGGCAGTTGTCAGACAGGAATTTGAAGGCATGGGTCTGAACATCGTGTGTTCCACGTCTTGACCCAGCGTTCCCCAGTTATCGAGCGGCCCTCGTCGTCCCCGGCAGTCCTGTTCTGCCACATCTCGCCGCAACCCGTCCGAATGGCGTACCCTTGATGACAGGCCGATCTGCTTCCACTGCTGTCGCATCGGCCACGTCGCCCGTCACTGCCGCAACCGATGGCCACCACCTGCTCTGACTTACGCCGCCCTATTTCACCCGCCATGAACCCACTACCACTGATGTCCCTGCTCCGAACCTTCGCTACAGCCGCTCGCCCTCACGTCGACGCCACCAGTCTCGTTCACCCAACCCCGCCGTTTCTCTTCGCCGCCTATCGCCTCCCTTAGCCAGCCGGAAAACTAGTCACTGCAGCTTCCGGAGGTGGAGCTGCGTTGTCGACCCTGCCCTCAAATCCTCTGTTTACGTTACCTACTAACCGAAACCTTCTTGACGTTGACGTTGACGGCTATTCTGTCACCGCACTCATCGATACAGGAGCATATCATTCTATTATGAGTGCGGCCTTCTGACGACGACTGAACAAACTCCTCACCCCAGCGTCGGCACGTGTCGTCCGCGTTGCGGATGGCGGTACTGTGCCTATTATCGGCATGTGTACGGCACGTGTCAGCATCGCCAGCCGCCACACTCCTGTCCTCTTCCCCGCAGGGACATCTGCGTCAGCAGGCGTTTCGTGTGTTGCGACACCACGTACCCGAGCACACGAGGGTTGGCCCCTCCCGCGTATAGCCGTGCGCGGCTTAGCCGTGTCCTGGGAAAGGGGGATCCTGGGGGTTGAGCCGATGCCGGGTGTTTGGACCTTTACGCCCCCCCCCCCCCCCCGGCGGAGGCAACACACCTCTTTGGCCTCGGCTTCACGTAGACGGCACCCCCGGACTGACCCGCCCGAGGGAAATCGGTAGTTGCCTTTTCCTGCCTCTCTCTCCCTCCAGCTTTCGTCTTTCTCTGACTTTTCATCTTTCCTGTCGTCTCCTAGCTTCCGCTTACTTCAATTTTTTCCAGGCAGCAAGGGTTCACCTTGTGTGAATAGCCAACCCAGGTTGTTTCATATTCGGTTATAGTAATTACGTAGAGCTGGCGTTTGCAGGACCTGTTTTTACAGTTTCTGCAGCGTCCCCTTGTAGGGCTCCACGATGGGTGGCTGGCGTTATTGCCGAAAACTGCACATTCCTCTACGGATAATTCCTTCCCGCAACTGCCTGATCGCCCTCAGAAAAGAGGGTGCACCGATGAAGTTTTCCAGTATTTTGGCTGCCAAAAAAGAATCCTTACCGTGTTTTCATGTAATTCATTCTGCCAAACCAGATAAACTAGTACGAACAATCTCACCCTTCCTTGTTTCCAAGTCATTGACTGAAGTCTTTGGTTCCTGGTTATAAGGCGCCGAGGATATCAAGCGGTGATCTCCTCTTGGAGCTCCGCGATCGGAAACGATATGAAAAATTGTCAAAACTAGTGTCATTTGGGGAAACCCAAATAATTATAACCCCGCACCGCACGATCAACACCACCCGTGGTGTTGTCTTTGACAATGACTTGATGGAGCTCACTGAGGCTGAACTCTTCGAGGGCTTCAGTGACCAGATTGTTATCAATGTTAAACGAATTAAGATGAGGCGAGATGGTAAAGAGATCAAGACGAAATACCCGATACTCACCTTCGGCTCAAGTGTCCTTCCCGAGACCATCGAGGCCGGTTATATCAAACTTCGTGCTCGGCCATACGTGCCCAATCCTATCAGATGCTTTAAATGCCAACGTTTCGGCCACAGTTCACAGAACTGTCGAGGCCGGCTTACTTGTGCCATGTGCAGTGATAATGAACATTCCTCCGAAACGTGCCAGAACACTCCACATTTTGTCAAGTGTGATGGCGAGCATGCCGCATACTCGCGGTCGTGCCCGTCTTCGAGAAGAGAAAAACAAAATGTTACAGTCAAAGTCAAGGAAAACATAAGTTTCAAGGAGGCACGCAGGCGGGTCTCATACCTGCCCAAGAAAAGTTTTGCCGATTTGACGCGTCAAGTGGCAGCGACACAATGGCCTCCGGCGGCTGTCCGACCCATAAGCAGTGAGTCGGTAGCTACGCCATCTGCCCCGTGGCGGTTGCAGCTAGCGCTGCTCCGTCAACCCAGAATGAAAGACCATCGACCCCGAAAGTGGGCGCAGCCGAGGCTGCCCCAACCACCCCAGCCCCTTCCAGCGCTGGCAACAGCCGGCGCAGCCAAATCCCTCAGAAGGCCCCATCGACCTCCGGGTTGGTGGTCGCAGGGCTCTTTCCCTCTGAGGCGTGACCCTCTCTGGTAACTTCTCGCTCGCAAGAGCACATGTCCGCGCCTCACAAGAGGCAATCGACACTACACCTATCCTCAAGACGCACCTAGCGCATAAGGGGCGGCGGGGTTCTCTCGAACGCTGCAAAAAGGGTCACATGCCCTTTACAGGGCTGGAAAGAGCTCTGTAAATTAAGGTATCACTTCCGTTTCTGTACACACAGCACCAATTTACTTTAAATATGGATACACAAATTATTCATGGGAACGTCAGAGGTCTTCTTAAAAACGTTGATGACGTACAAGAACTCATCCACAAACACAATCCAAAACTGCTGTGTTTACAGGAAACACACCTAAAATCAAAGCACACAAAGTTTCTCCGTCAGTATATAACTGTTCGCAAAGATCGCGATGATGCTGTCGCATCATCGCGAGGTGTAGTCATTGTTATCCACAAAAGCATTGCGTGTCAACTTTTACAGCTGCAAACGCCTCTTGAAGCAGTGGCGGTTCGAGCTGTTCTCCTAAACAAACTCATCACCATTAGCTCGCTTTACATACCCCTACATTACAAATTAAACATACATGATTTTAAGTCCTATATAGATCAATTGCCAGAACCTTATGTTGTTCTTGGCGATTTCAATGCGCATAGCTCCCTGTGGGGCGACTCTCGTATAGATGCGCGAGGTTGTCTTGTTGAACAGTTCCATTTCTCTTCTGAATAAGAAGAAACCCACATATTCTTGTCTTGAAAACAAAACCTTTTCTTCAAATGAACTCAGCATAGTTTCCCCGTCTATACTGCCTGAACTCGAATGGGAAGTTGCGAACTGTCCTTACGGAAACGACCACTTCCCCATACTATTAAGAACACTTAAATAAAACGAATATCTACCACAGGCTCCTAGGTGGCCGATTGACACAGCCGACTGAGAGAAATTCCCAACCCTAACTAGTATATCATGGGATCACATGTCCTCGTTAGGAATTGATGCGGCTGTGGAGTATTTTACAGCCTTCATAATAGATGCCGCATCTAAATGCATACGTGAAGTTAGTGGCTCGGCAAGCAAACGGCGTGTCCCGTGGTGGAACGATGAATGTAGAGTCGCACGTAGGAATCAGAACAAAGCGTGAGGGTTGCTACGCGCTTCGCCCACTGCAGAGAATCTTGTAAACTTTAAAAAAGTAAAGTCCCAAGGCAGGAGAACCCGCCGACAGGCCAGAAGAGAAAGTTGGCACAAGTTTTTATCGAGTATTAAGTCGTTAACAGATGAGGCGAAAGTCTGGAACAGGGTAAATAGAATTAGAGGGCGACAAAGATATTAACTCCCTCTGGTAAACGCAGGGCGATACGCTGCAAGATCAGGCAGACTCACTTGGGGAGCACTTTGAGAGCGTGTCAAGTTCAAAACATTATTCGAAATCCTTTCTGAAATTTAAAAAAAATACAAGAATGTGAGCCACTCATAAGAAAATGCCCACAGAATGAATGGTACAACTGCCCTTTTAGTATTGCCGAGTTGAGAGCTGCCTTGAGCTCATGCAAGAGCTCTGCCCCGGGATTTGACAGAATCATGTATGAAATGATCAAAAACCTACACAATGACCCCCAAGTTACACTACTCACAATTTTCAACACCATTTGGGCTGCAGGATACCTTCCAACTGCATGGAAAGAAGCCATTGTGGTTCCTGTTTTGAAACAAGGCAAAGATCCTTCCTGAGTGGCAAGTTACCGCCCGATCGCCCTCACAAGTTGCCTTTGTAAGGTATTTGAAAAAATGATTAATCGGCGACTCATCCATTACTTTGAAATGAGCAAAATGCTTGATCCCTATCAGTGCGGCTTGCGAGAAGGGCGCTCCACAACCGATCATCTCTTACGTGCTAAAGGAAATATCCGGGACGCATTTATACATAAAAAGTTCTTCTTATCGATATTTCTTGATACGGAAAAGGCGTATGACACAACGTGGCGTTACGGACTCTTAAGAGATTTGTCACAAATGGGCATCCATGGTAATATGCTAAAATTTATAGAAAGCTACCTGTCCAATCGTACCTTCCGGGTAAAAGTCGGCAATGTACTTTCACGTCCTTTTACGCAAGAAACGGGTGTACCCCAAGGAGGCGTGCTCAGCTGCACGCTCTTTATCGTGAAGATGAACACGCTTCGCGCTTCATTACCACCGGCGATCTTTTATTATGTCTACGTGGACGACATTCAAATAGCTTTCAAATCCTGTAACCTCGCAGTGTGCGAGAGAGAGGTACATCATCGCCTGAACAAAATGTCAAAGCGGGCAGAAAAAATGGATTTAAGATCAATCCTAACAAATGTTCTTGTGTTCTTTTTACAAGAAAGAGAGGCCTGATCCAAGATCCTTGCTTAGAACTTTGTGGACAACAGATACCTGCAAACAAAGAACACAAATATCTAGGTGTTATATTTGACTATAGACTCACTTTCGTCCCCCATATTAAAAATGTTAAACAAAAAGGTCTAAAAACAATGAACTTAATGAAACTTCTATCACAGACTACATGGGGTAGTGACAGGAAGTGTTTAATGAATCTCTACAAGAGCCTCATTTGATCACGATTGGATTATGGTGCCGTCATTTATCACTCTGCCGCCCCGAGCGCGCTAAAGATGCTATACCCAGTCCACCATCTTGGAATCCGACTGGTCACTGGCACTTGCAGAACAAGTCCCATTGAAAGTTTATATGTAGAATCAAGTGAGTGGTCACTTCATATGCATAGAACGTACATCAGCCAAACATATTTTCTGAAAGTTCCCTCTAATCCTCAACATCCGTGTTTTAATACCATTAACGATATGACATATGCTACACTCTTTCGTAATCATCCCTCTGTAAGACAACCTTTTTCGCTCCGTGTGAGGGAACTTAGGGCTGAAATGGATGTCCCAATCCTCAAACATCGCCTAATGCCTCCAGCTAAACTGCTACCTCCTTGGGAGTGGCAAATGATTCAATGCAATTTAACTTTCATGCAAGTTACAAAGCACGCTCCAGAGATTGAAATACAAATGCGTTTACGGGAACTGCTGTACAAACACTCCTGCACGGAGTTCTTCACAGAAGCATCGAAGTCACACGACGGTGTGTCCTATGCAGCCGTCGGTCCATCCTTCTTGGAAACCGATGTACTGCATCCGGAAACTAGTATCTTTACCGCTGAGGCCTACGCACTGTTGTGTTCTGTAAAGCATATAAAGAACTCAAAACTCCAGAAATCAGTTATTTATACTGACTCCCTTAGTGTTGTGAAGGCCTTGATGTCATTCTGTAACCTCAGAAATGTAGTAATTATTAACTCTATTTCATCCTATGTAAAGTATATATATCTAACCAACATGTGATTATATGCTGGGTGCCTGGACATAGGGGCATCGAGGGTAACGTTCTAGCGGACCAGATGGCCACATCAATTTTATCGCAAGCAGTTAATCCTACTGCTTCGTTCCCTGTCACCGACCTGAAGCCTTTCTTAAGAAGGAAACTGCGAAACTACTGGCAACGCTTGTGGGACCTGGAAACTAATAATAAGCTGCATGTAATAAAGTCACAATTAGGTTTCCGGCCTCCTGTAACAAAATCACGCCGGACAGATGTCCTATTCTGTCGTCTAAGAATAGGGCACATATTTTGCACACATAACTTTTTACTCACCGGAAACGAGCCTCCAACCTGTGGTAGATGCGGGGATAGGCTGACCGTCCTCCACGTCCTTCTGGAGTGTCAGCAAGCCGAATCTAAAAGAAAGAAAAATTTTTCCTTAGCATACCGGCAGCACATCCCCCTTCATCCTGTTATGTTACTCGGTGCAGACTCGCTCTTTGATACCAACGCTGTCCTAGGTTTAATGAAAAAAGTTGTGTTACATGTTATTAGCCCCATTAGTTCGTAGGGCCTCCTCTCTTCAGAGGATGCCGCTGTGATAATTATTTTGAATAGCACATGCCTCTCGGCCCTTGTGTTTCAAGGGCTCTGGCGACGCAGTAGTGCTCCAAGCAATTTAGCATCTCTCAAATTTTATATAATGCATCACTCTTTCTTAATGCATTTTAGTGATCATAGTACACGTCATTAATCATTGCCATAATCTTATTACGTGTACATTTTATGCAATTTACACCAATTCTTTGAGGCCTCTTTACAGCCACGTCACATTAAATTCACCGAACCCATCAGAGCACTACATATTCATTACCACTAGCCCGCCGTGTAGATTTTATGCAATTTACACCAACTCTTTTAGGCCTCTCTACAGCCACGTCACATTAAATTCACCGAACCCATCAGAGCACTACATATTCATTACCACTAGCACGCCGCTACTTTGGCCATACCTGCCCCTTGCCCAATTAAACTTAAAACATCAATTCGTGGGCGCGAACGTTATTGCTTTTTTTATTTTTAGGCATCATTGTTTTTCTACTTTAGCATTTTCATGCACTATGATTTTACTACCGGCTTTAGTGAAGTAGTCTCTTAAAGCATATGTTATACTTCATGCGTGTGATCTAGTAAGCGCACCTGTTTTTCGTTATTTTTTAAGCATCATTACTATTCTACTTTCTCATTTTCATGCACTATGGTTTTACCATAGAGAAAGGGATGGAACAAGAGCGGACACTCGGCGAAAATTGGAAACAGGAAACACTTCACGCTATAGTATTAACATCGACGAATTGGGGCCGCGAGCATCGAAAAAAATAAGAATGTGAAATGAGATTAACAGAAATTGTTTTATTTTTTTATTCTGTCCAGGAAAAATTAAAAATACCTACGTGTAAATTAAATTAAACATTGCGGCTTACTTCCGTTGCCTAGCGACAGGCGAACCGGCGAATGACGAGCCAGATGTTTGCGTTTCGTCAGACACACCGCCGAAGCGGGAGAGACTGGCCGCGCATCTGAGCGTTGGACTGTTCGGGCACCCGCCTGCCTGTTTTTCTATTTTGGGATTTAGTCTGGTTTGGTGGCCTCCCGCCAAATTATTGCGTTCGTTCGGAACTTCGACATGGCAGCACTGCACTATTCGACTACGGCTAGGTGAGAAACTTTGTTCGACAGTCTGCGACGAACTTCAAGCAATTAGGCTTACTGCCCGGTACCTATAGGCTAGACTTGTGACGCAGTTAACGAAAAACAGCGTGGCCGTCGTGGAGCAGTTAATTTGAATTAAAGAATCGTACTGGGAGATGTTTGCGACGCTTCCTATAAGCCCCTACATTATTTTAACTAATTTCGGTAGTTTTTGGGCACGCTAGTCGCACAGGGTGGTGTGACGCAGTTTCGCGTGTACTAAATTTTACTGCGACAAGTTTTGGCGCTTTCTCTGACTGCCAACATTATTGAAACTAAGTTCATTGCTTTTTGGGCTTCCTGTCGAGCGCAGTGGGCGCGCGTGGCGCTGTGACTCGGTTAGCGAAAATCAGCTCGGCCGTGGTGCGCGGTTTCGCGCTTTAATGCACTGACAAGTTCATGGTGCTTTTCTTTCTCTGACGCCCAACAGATTGAAAATTATTTTCGACACTTTTATGTTATGAGGCTCGCTCGCCGCGCCTGTTGTGACGCAGCGAAAAGCAGCTCGGCCGTGGTGACAGTTGGTTTGGCGCGTACTGAATCTTACTGCGACAAGTTTGTGGCAATTTTTATGTCCCCGCAACAATTTAAGCCTTCTTTCGGTAGCCACGCTTGTCGAAAACGCGACGAGCAAACGAGCAATCCTCAAGAGTGATAACACGGGAGTGCGTTGCTTGCGCCTGCAGAACGCACAAGAGATAAGCCAATGAGCTCAAACGCCAGGAACTAGTAACTCGAAAATTCTGTCTTCGGAATGGCACCCACGCATTTTGTCTTGAGTGCGAGTAGAAGGAATTCTGCGAGCGTCCAGCATGCTCTGGTTGAGAGCCTGTGTTGTGGCCACCTCTGTGTATTCGTACCGTACTATCGCGTATTGGGAAGATGGGAATTGGGAAGATGGGAATTGGGAGTATTGGGAAGATGGGAATGCTTGGAATTAGAATGTGTTTGTGGTATGTACGGTATTGCTTGGGATGAGTCCTGTATATCTACGCCGTGTAAATACGGACTGCTTTTGTTGGTAATGCCTCCCACTCAACACTTTCGCACGCTTCGCCTCTACAGGCATTATTCTTGCATGTTAAAACTGAGATAACGCTTGTAATTTTTTCAGCTCACGTCGTCTGGTGGAGCTCGCTGCGGAAACTACTGCTGCTTACCTGGTGCCACAATGTTGGATGAATGCACAAAAAGCCCGCGACGAGCATTTACAAAGAATAAAATAAACGTAAATTTTCCTCATTTCACAAGGTGTCTTGCATCTTTAAGAAATTGCACGTGGCACAAATTCAATGGAGGCTTGTGAAGATCGTTCGCAATCAGTTTTACTTAATGATTTGCAAATAAATATTGAATAAAAAATAAATATATAAATAAATATTTGCTGCAATAGCAAAAAAAAAAGAGAGCCAGCGTAACGCGCACCAGCTAGTATTCAAAACGCGCGCGCACAATACCGAAACCGGAAGTGTGCTTCAGGTTTTAACATCCACGGCTTGGTGCGCTGCAGTCAATTCGGCCGCTGGGCTCTATGGGAGTGTCCGCTCTTGTATTCCTTTCTGTATAGTTTTATGTGTTTAGAAAAAGTTTATTTCGACAAGAGACGATACGAACACAGAGTCATAATCACGGCACAATTCCACCGGGACGATAACATGTAAGAAACGAAACACAGCACGTTTTCAACGTAAGTAATGTCCGAGTCCTCACGCACCAACATATAAACACATCTACCCACGGAAAGGCACAGTTACACATAAACTAAATGCCACATGTACAAAATGATTTTAAATATATACAGTGTACACAATGGTTATGTACAATGATGATGTGATAGAACACTCTACACAATTTTGAAGTGATGTGCACGAGATGTCTATATACTACATTCATTCGTTCGACTTCGTACACGGAGCCACTTATAGGAAGATCGGCTCGCCCACGCCACATTACGCAACCTTCAAAGTGAATATGGCTACATGCGCGGTTTTCGAAGAAATATTTTGTTAAGATAGACAACTTTCAAGTTCTAGTGCAAATGTCCGGACAAAGTTTTTCATCGGCATAAGCCTTTTAATCTGGCCGCAGCATCAGCGACGGAATGTAACTGCGCCATGAGCATCGGTCACATATATCTAGTACACGTAGACATCAGTAATGCGGCAGTACCAGCTTCGCACCCTTTTGGTGTTTGCCAGCCGGGCTTAGAAACATAGGGACAGCCCGGGTTGTGACAGCGCCTCCTAGAGGGTTCGACGACGTTACGGCGTTCCCAACTCGCAGGCCACAAGAATGAGCGTGACGGGCTGTCTGTGCACTCATGCATTGGGAGGATGTGGTGATGTAAGCTACCCGACGAAAAAAAATGTTTCCGCGCACAAAACCCATATGGGATCGCCTAAAATGACAAAAAATTATGCAGGGACATGACGGACAACACAGTATAAAAAATTCAGAAGGTCAGCAACAAAAATTCAGAGTGGCTGAGATATTAGAAATTACATTAGAAAACAATAATTGAGGTCATCAGCGAAAGCATGTAAACCAACAGAGCAAATGACAAGCGTTCGGCCGAGGAGAAAGGGGCAGTTCATATATCAGCCCAACCATGGCTCGAGCCTGTACATTGTAGTGGCTCACAAAGCAACCCTGATGACTCAGAGTTTGCCGTTTCCAACTCTCTCGAGTGGAGTCAACTTCACCAGCGTCAAATCCTTCTCGAATAATGCAACGCTACAACAAGGAATGTTTAGACTATTCTTTTTTTTCGTAAGCCGTCCTTCCCCAATTATGTGGTTTTCGTTGTAATGAGGCAATACGTCAGCTAATGGCGAAACTCAGAAGAAATTGGAAACGACAGTTTTAGCGGTCGATTGCGTGTGAATGAAGCGAACCCTGGATATACTTAGGTTGGGAAGCTCTTGGATATCAAACGTCACCAAATGGCAAGTCGGTCTTGTGGAAACATGCACAAAGGTGAATGTTTCCTAAAAGGGAAAAAAATCTACACTGTATGGACTGTAGCGCAAAACTACTAAAACGTAAAAAAACACCCACGCGACATTTTCGAAAAGAAAGCTTATAGTTGAAGGAAAATTTCCCTTGGTCTCGAGATCGTTACGCGACCAACGCCTTTCCGCCTTGGTCGCTCTACCATCTCAGGAAAGCAGTAGTCTAGCAGATTGCTAGGGAAGCTGAAATAACGGGCAAACCAAAGCTTCAAGACACTCAATACGACAACTCAATTCGACGAAAGCACGCAAGCAGAAGAAAGATTCAGAAAAAGGAACGAAACTGCAAAGAAAACTATTTGGTTTCCTCTTTAGCTTCGTGTTACAGTAAAGGCGGTTGTCAATTGTCATCTTTCTCGAACTATTACCGAACCCACTGAAAGACTGTAAGATAGGTCGCTTGGGGAAAAGTACGGTTGTCTACCACTTGAGTATAGCACGTCTGGAGTTTCCAGTACAAAGTATAGGCAAGTAAAGCTTTCGAAAAAGCAAGTGAAGATAACTTTTTAGAAGCGGTTTTCGATAAGTTTCATGCATTTACGCGAAGAAACATAATCGTAAGGAGAAATATAGATATTGTAGCAGCATGGATCCGGAGTGTTTCAGCCCATATTACTAGAACCTTTCCGTAGAGATAGTTATAAGTAACCGATATCAGTTTTAGAAAAACAGTGAAAAACAGTCTATATTGTATGCCGGATGGCAAGAAACGAAACCGTTGTTGATATCGGCTGGTTGGCTTTATTGCAGAGTGATAGACGGTCAGCCCAGCAGCGTCTCACGGGGTTTATGGTTGAGTAATGGTTTCTTTGATGTATTCGAGCCTAAGGTATCGCCTCACCATTAACAAGTAATCCTCCGCCAGGCCATTCATTTGCAGGCGGGCATCCTCGCGAGAATGGCAGACGATGTCGCGTCTGACGATGCAGACATTTGCATGAAGGCGTCAATATCTCGAATGCTCCTGACAACCTTTCGAATCATAGGGGCTACCTCGGCCGCACTGACCGATGAAAGCGGGCAAAGTGGTCCCGGGGTGGGCTGTGACGCTGGACACGTTCTAGCGCTTGGAACGTGTACCTGCAGCAAGGCTGCCAAAGTCCGTGAAATCAACATCGGAATATATGTGTGAAATTGATCTTGCTATATTGGGGAAACGTTCTGCCTTCTTAACACCTGACGGCTCGGCCGTTTCAAGCATGTCTATCGTCTAGTCACTGGACGTGTTTTCGGCGCCCTTGTCATCAGCGTTGCAGAGTTACGAGGCAGAGAGAGGGCGGCATTGAAAAAAAAAACCTCGGACATAAACCATCGAAGCTTACTCTAGATATCCAGCGATGGAATCCCGTTATACCTTCAGAGATACAGTGGTAATGACGCTTAATAAATAGCCTAATTGGTTATGGGCGCCAGTCCTATGGTTCTGTGACGTTTAGGTGCTCCCATGGTTTCATGCATTGAACACTACGTTAACTGCTTTCCAGGACACGTATAGGGCATTGGCGTATCCGGATCGGTCAATAGAGCCGCAGTCTCTATACCCGTGGTTGCTTGGTAGCTATGGTGCTGGGCTGCTAGGCACGAGGTCTCGGGATCGAATCCCGGCCACAGCGGCATCATTTCGATGGGGAAGAAATTCGCAAACACATGTGCACTTATGTTTAGGCGGGCGCTAAAGAACTCCTGGAGGCCCAAATTATTGCCCAGTACCTCACTACGGTGAGCCTCAGAATCAAATTGTTGTGTGCGCATGTAAAACCACATAATTTCCTTTAATTTTGCCTCGTCGTATGAATGTACTGTTGCCCAAATTATTCCATTGCACTCAGACTACTCAGTCGACGTAAAGTTGGGAAAAAGCAAGCAGAAAAAAACAAAAGCTTCGCCTACCGAATACGCTTTCAGACTCGCATAATCAAACCTTGTCTCAGTGCCGAATGCAGCTCTGCTGCTCGATTGTACTTCAGTGGCCAGAGCCTGCGTTGGCGCGGCATGAAATGACGTGCCTTTACCCCAAACGCAAGTGGTCATTCAGCAATATTTAGCTCGGGCGTAATTCCGATTCCGCCTATTCAAATACTTGCAAAACGCAGAAATGCTTTACTGATATAACCCAAGGTCAACTTCAACTAATTTGGGTGCATTTGAGAGAGGAAGTTAAGCTCTAGTGACTGTTAGTGCAGATACACTATTTAGAATGTGATTTTTTTTACTTGCGGGAAATCTCTAAGTGTATAAAAAATAGATGGACGAAGAATACAACTCCCTAACCCTACACCTGAACAAGTATCGCAGTTCTGTAAATTCATCCGTTAGAATATCCATAATAAACAAATTTTGTTAAATAATTTATGTCTCGGGTAATTTGTTACTGTTTGTAAGGATTTTGTAAAACTGCTACTCACGCATTAGTGGCGCATTGTCCGCTTTAGAAGCAGTATTACCTGCGATTTACAAAATTGTGATCCCATTTTTAATTGCTGAGTTCCACAGTTGTTAACTTCATACTCTCGTTTCCTGAAAATTCGCGAATATCAACGATGTGTAATAAAAAATGCATGCCCTAATTCGAAAAACAACTACCAAGAGCCACTGGATTCTAACCTTTTCTTTTACGTAAAACTCTTCTTACGAACTGTGGTACAGTGGTTGGCGAGAAAAATTTACTCCTTCCCCATGTATTTAGATTGAAGTCCTCATGCTAAAGCTTTCTCCTAATGAGATAAAAACCAAGATATGTTCGAATGACAGTGAACAGTTGTGTTAAAAAAGGCAATAAAAATCGCACGGGACACTTGCGGCCAAGGTTTATTCTACCTGGAACCTCTTTTCTAGGATAGCTGAAAAAGAAGTGTTATTTTAGAACGGGTTCAGCATAAACAAATTCCGGTATCGAACTCTGAACATGGCGTCCACAAAGTACCCAGTACTCAGCACGCATGGTTCTCTGAGAAATAACTTATTTCCCCAATTTCATGACGAAAATATAGTACGCAGAATTTTTTAGACCTGTGTAACGCTTTTAACGATGTGGTACACGATATTTTGTTAAGAAAACATTAATGATGTGGCCTACGCGAGAAGGGCGCATCTCTAAAACGTTATTACGAGGAAGAACGCTCGCAAACAATCTCAAATATTGATTCACTTTCAGACTCCCTTCCTTAGTCCTCAAGAGCAGGACAAGCATGCTTTTTAGGAAGGCTCCTGTTTAATATTATTATCTATCGTTAACAATATAGTCAAAGTCAACGAAACTATCATGTGAGCAGACGATGCCAGTATGCATTCTTAACGGGCAAATCAATTGACGATGTAATTGCTGCAGAAAACTTACTCTTAAGAAAGGTCATAACGCAATAGCTTTCATAGTAATGTTGGCTATGCAAACAACGATGGTATTTTGATCCCAGATCTAAAGTATATCCAGTAACAAATATTCCTAATATCACTACACCTTGACAATGTCCCTTACTTCAAGACGTTAGGCGGTGTACTTAAAAAAGAAATTGTCATGCGCTCACCTCATCAAGCCGTCAATTGCTCACCTAGGTGGCACAAAAATTCGTTGTTATTAACCGTATTTGCCGCATATTGTCATCTAGCTTTAGGATTATCTTCAACACCTTCCTTTCCTATAGAGTTCACAAGTGTCAGATAGTTTGGGCAACCACCAGGATGTAAACCTACGTATGATAAATGAGTTGTGAAAACGATGCCTCAGGTCAGCTGAACACGTGTCGTGGTACGATGCCACGAACATCGTGTTTATCAGAAATAAAGTATTACCTAAGACACACTCGTTTGATTATATTTTTCCAAAACAATTGGGGTTGCCAGCGCGAACACACCAACATTTCTTTACAACGCTAACCTAGACGCAAAAACACGCACGTTACAAATGATCGCATGCGTAGCACAGCACTGTCGCAAAATTAAAATTTTAGAACAAAAAGTTTACAAACAATGCGCGATAGATAGGAAGACGAATAAATAGTTTAAATCATAAGACATACATATAGAAAACGTCACATCAAGGGAACTTTGTGGCTCGTTCGCGATGTGGTTTACTTGTTAGAATTTTTTCATTAATATTGCTATCGCCAATTGCAGTACAGTGTTTTCGACTGCCTTGTGAATATTTCCTTTACTCTATTCGCATCTATGCTGAAGTACTAACGCGATCATTATGACCAAGCGCTTTCGCAGGCTGAATACTGGTGACGACTGGTGCGATGTTCCCGATCTAAAGGGAGAGCGTCACGTTGTTATTAGGTCCGTGCTAAGCTCCTGAACCAGAGCGAACCAGTTCACGGCGGTACACGAGAAGTTCGGAAATTGTGCAACTCGGTTTCTTTGGGGCCGGCACAGCGCAACACTCGAAACGAACGTCGATTTGCAGACACCGGGCAATCGTATTGTTCTTGTCTGTTTTTTTTTTTTTTTACCAGAGTGCACGGAGTGCATGAGTTTGAGAATTCCGTCAACTGCTGTTATGAGGATGCACGTAAGCTGCATTGCGCATGTGTGCTGTGTCGTCTGCTGCGCAGCTTTTTTGCGGCTGTACGTCTGCACCATGTCGGTGCGAAAAGTAGCGAGGGTGCAGCAAAATCTTGAACCAAATCTGCACTGTTCCTGTACCTTTATGATGAACGTACCCATTGAGTCGGGCGTAGCCCCTTTGTGCCTGCTTTCACTCTCCCTCCAAAGCTCAAAGAGGAGATGTTTGTTTCTCAAAAAGAATCCGAACAGCGCCTTGGGCCACCTCTTGCGGCGATCTTGTTGTACTTCGTTCTGGAAATAAAGTTTGCCGTCACCACAGAATTTTAAGCTCTCCTTATCTCTCCTCGATGCCATGATCAGACATGTTACTGCATTGGTGTTCAGTGCATGCATTTGTCATTTCTCTCTTTCCGCGCGGAATTGAAAAATATGCAATATAAAGAATGCGGCGAAGTAGCTGTATCGTATCTACAACAGTTACGGGGCCGAATCGTGCGTGGAACATTGATTGACGCATAGGTGCCACTGAAGGTGGCCACCAGCGGCCCTTGTCGTATTCAAGAGATGGAAATACTGTGCTTTAAACAGGGGGAGAGGGCAAACCAAGGCACAACGAGGCGATGTATATAGCCAGTGCAAGACTGTAAAAGTTGGGTACTTGTTTCTCAGGGTTCTTTTTTTGTAAAAAGAAAGCCATAGGTACTGTTCGTCGCCATCGTTGGCCTCACATTTTATACATCAAATATTTAGCCGCGTTCAGCGCCCTCAGCGGACAAAAATGTCCAACCCTTCCCCTACTGAAAAATGTGGGTAAGCAAAGCTTGTCCTGCGTGCACTTAACCTTCGTCCCGTAGTAACCCACGGGTAACGGTGCTCGATTGCTTACATCTCTCAATCCGTTAGCTCGGGAACTTCTTGTTGCTTTTCGATAGCCTGGACTCGGATGGCGTAACCGCTGGATCAATAACCTTCCGGATATTGACTGGTCAGCTGGGGAACCAAGGGATACTGCACGAGGGAGCCTATACTCAACTTTCTTTGATATTTTAGATCAGAACACTTTTTATCAGTATGTGCACGAGCCATCACGCACTGACGGAACAGGTCACGTACTCGACCTTGTGCTCTGTAACGTGCCTGATGTTGTATACAATGTACGGGTGTTGCCAGATTTGAGCGATCACAACGTTGTTCTAGCAGATTTATCAGTTCTGTATGTGAAGGTTGCAAAAACACCTAGTCGAAAGATTTATGCCTACAGCAGGGCCAACTACGAGGCGATTAGCGCTGCTTTCAAGTCGTTCTTTCCAACTTTTGATGCACTCGCAGATAATCTAGATATCGAACAACTGTGGAATACTTTCGAATTGAAATTGTTCGAACTACGTGAAGCTTTTGTCCCATCACGAGTTATATCAAGTAGGCGAGCTCGAGACAAACCCTGGTTTATCACAGAGTTACGTGCCCTTGTTCGACGACAGCGGCGAAACTATCAGAGATATAAGGCGTCGAATTCGCCAGAGCATTTGGCCTTGCTGAAAGCAACAAAAACTGAATTTAGGCAAAAGTCCGACATCGCTAAAGATTTCTATTTCTTTAATATAGGAGAAAGACTTGTCAGGGATACCAAAGAATTTTGGAGGTATGTGAAGCGTAATGGCAAAGACAACAGATAAATACCTGCTTTGAAAAATAAGGAAACTATTATTCATGATAATGTGTCTAAAGTTGGAATTTTTAGCCGTTATTTTTCATCTGTCTTTTTGCCATCTAGCTGACGTACTGTCTGTTTTGAATTACCTGCTGAAATAGACCCCATGCCAGAAGTCACCTTTTGTGTCGATGGCATCCGTAAATTATTAAAAGATGTGAACCAGGCTAAGGCATGCGGCCCTGATGACATTCCTGCCCCTATCATACGGAACTGTGCGGACGCGTTATGCTTTTATTTCGTCCGGATGTTTCAGAAGTCCCTCAATGAAACTGTTATGCCAGATGATTGGAAATTAGCGCGAGTCGTGTCCATACATAAGAGTGGGGTGCGTAACACCGTTCAGAACTACAGGCCCGTTTCCTTAACTAGTATAACCTGCAAAATTATGGAGCATGTAGTATACAGTTCTGGTATGGCCCATTTAACTAAGCATAATCTCCTAAGTCCCTGCCAACATGGTTTCAGGCGCGGTTTATCTTGCAATACACAGTTGGTAGAGTTTATTCAGGATTTAGCCTCGGCAGTTGATAAGCAACAAGTTGTGGACTGCGTTTTCTTGGATTTCAGTGAAGCGTTTGATGTAGTCGCCCACAGTCTCCTAACCTCCAAATTAAAAGCTTATAACTGGGATGGTAAAATAATAGCGTGGATTGCCGAATATTCGTCATTGCGGAAACAGGCTGTGGTTGTGAACGGTATATCTTCGCAATATGCATCAGTTACGTCGGGAGTTCCCCAAGGTTCAGTGTTGGGGCCACTATTGTTTTTGTTGTATATTAATGATATTTCAGCTGGTATACAGTCTTCATTCAGGATGTTTGTCGATGATTGTGTTGTTTATAGAGTCGTACATGCCATTTCAGATTCACAAATTCTGCAAGTTGACCTAAACACTATAGCAGACTGGTGTGTGCGTTTGGATATGTCATTAAACATAAATAAGACTGTTCACGTCACCTTTACAAGAACACGAGCTAATCATCCCTATAGGTATAGAATTCATGATTCAACTCTAAAAATAAGCAAGGAATTTATATATCTAGGTTTGTTTTTTACTTCTGATTTACGATGGAACAAGCATGTTAACTATATTGGAAATAAGGCAGCATCAGTCTTGGGATTCTTGCAGCGCAATTTTAGTCATTTACCGAGTAACTTAAAGAAGCAGTTGTACTTCAGTCATGTACGTTCTATACTTGAATATGGATGTGTTTGTTGGCACCCACACACATCTGAGCTTATAAACAAATTAGAAAAAATCCAGAATAGGGCAGTTAGATTTGTTCTTGATAACTATAGCCGGCAGCTTAGCATGACAGAAAGCAAACTTAAACTTAAATGACAAGAGCTGAAGGATCGTTGAAGGCATATCAGATTAAAATGTTTCCACGATATTTATGATTCTAAAACAGGCATAAACCACAAAAAATATATCCAGGCACCACACTATATATCTAGGCGACTTGACCACTGTATGAAGGTCAGGGAATTTTCTTGTAGGGGTGACGTCTTCCGTATTTCCTTTTTTGTTAGAACTGTTCGAGATTGGAACAGTTTGCCATCAAGCATTGTATACATTACAGAAAAGGATGCTTTTTTCCACGCGTTGAAATAATTTGTTGATGTATTCATTCAAGTTTGTAACCTCCCTGCTGTAATGCCCTACGGGGCGATGCAGGTAACTAATAAATAAATAAATAAATAACGATGAATAGCCGGGCAAGGGAACAAAGAGCTCAAGATCGACGGTAAGCCCTGAGAGTCTGTAAGGTGTACGTTTACCTAGGTGAAATATTCACAGGGAACCCAGATCATGAGGAGGAAATTGACAAAATAAAATGGGTATCTATAGGATCGCATAAGGCAGACATTGTCATTTCCTGACTTGAAGCTTACCATTATCAATGAAACGGAAGGTGTGAAATTAGTGCATTTTACAAGTGCAGACATATGGGGCAAAGCCTTGGACTGTGAAAAAGAAGCTTGAGAACAAGTTAAGGACCGCGAAAAGAGCGATGGAACGATGATTTCTAGGCATAACGTTAAGAGAAAGAAAGAGAGTGGTTTGGATCAGAGAGCAAACGTGTACAGCCTATATTCTAATTGACATTAAGAGAAAAAAATTGGAGCTGGGCAGGTCATGTAATGATAACCGTTGGACCATTAGGGCAACAGAACGGGTACCAAGAGAAGGGAAATGCATTAGCGGACGGCAGAAGTCAACGTGGAGCTATGAAATTAGGAAAATTGCGGGTGCTAGTTGGAATTGGTTGGTGCAGGACATAACTAGAGATCACAGGGAGTGAACATAAAACAGGTTGTCGATCAGAACAGTTCTGGTCTCGGCACTGCCAATGGAGCCAGAGCAAGTAGCAGCTGTTCATTACGACACAATGAACAACCATCCAAAGCAATCGGGGGGAAGGGAAGTTTGCTACAAAATATTTTACGTAAAGGACTATTTTTGGAATCAGTATGGCGAGAGTCCCGAAAAACTCAGTATTCAACTAACAACTTTTTATCTAGCGTATTTGAGGACAACGACAGAAAAAAGATGTGTCAACCAAGTGTCGACGCTGAGGAGGGTATGGTCGACGTGCATGGTTGTCAAAATGATTCGATGAACAAATGCTGATTGTGTGTATGTCTTCTGTCTCGTTATCCACAGCGAAGTTGTTATAGCCTCTAGTTGGCGCGCAGTTTTCGCTCTGTGCTCACTGGAAATCAAATAGCAACCGGAAAAGGGCTTCTTCAGGTGAAGCTGTTTAGGAGGACTCTGTGCCGTCGTTGTGGGCGTCCGCTAAAACTATCATCTTCAGCAATGGCTCGAGCGTCGTCGTCTTCTTCTGTAGCGCTACGGCGCCAACGCGCTCATGCTGGCTCCATTGCCGCTCGTCCTTGTTCTTGTTCCCCACTGAAATGGCGCAACCTACTCTAAGCGATCGGCCATGAATCGGGCAACGAATAAACTGCTAGCATTTTTATAAGATAAATTAGCATCTTGCAAATGTTATTTAAAGTGTGTACTGTTCTGCGTATGCATAATCAAATTACCTAGATATCTTGTGAATTTTGTGAGCATGCATGGATGGATTGATGGAATAACTTTACTGAAAGTTCCTGTGAGCTACGGGTCGCAAGGCCCCATAGAGTGGGCTACTCCCACGTTGGGACCGGGAGTTTTAACTCCCTGGCCTCATCATGGGCTCACTGGACGGCCCAGATCTGCTCCGCCAGGTCGGTGCTGCGTAATGCTTCTTGTAGCCCGGGGGAGTCTTGATTTTTTGTTTGCGTGGGTCCGACCACATGGTCATAGCAACTGATGTACGTCTAGTATGCTAAGGCAATTTTCGCAATATGATGTTTTGTATAGCTCAGGCATGTAGGGAGGTAGTCTGTTCTGCTTGGGGCACGTGTTGGTTTGAAGCAGTCTGAACGTCAGGCCTTCAGGCCTGGTGAGCTTTTGTGAGGTGTGCTATATATTTTGCGGTCTAAATAAAAGTGCTTTGTGATCTCGTTGTATGTGGAGGGAGGGCCCCAATTTTCGCTGGGAGGGTCACGACCAGAATAGGTGGCGTCGTGGAGGGTTAGGTCTGGCGTGCTCCTGCGAGCCATCTCAATGAGATTTTGAGGGGCGTGCTCCATCTCTCCGAGGTATGCCGGGAACCAGCAGATGCTGCGATGCTGCAGCGGTGCGGATGTACTGACTATTTGTAGTGCTTGTCTTGCAACGCCTCCTTTCAGAAAGGCTTTGACGGCCGAGCGTGAATCGCTGTAGGCGTGGGTGGTGGCCGTGTTTGTGAGCACGAGTGCGATGGCTAGCTGTTTTTCTATCTCGGACTTGTGGGTCTTGACTGTGAGTGCGTTTGTGACTTGACCTTGCTTATTGACCGCGGTGGCAAGGAACGCCTTCCTGGACGGGTACTGTGCTGCGTCTACGAAGCAGTCGAGGATCTCCTTATCATGTATTTCGTTCATCCTGCGCAACTTGGGTTTGTGCCACTAAATGAGACATCATCATCAGCAGCCGACACTCGGGCAATTAGGCAAGAAGCGGTCCGATAGAACGACAAGGAGGAAGAGAGGAGCTCTGTTCTTCTTCTTCTTCTTCTTAATATTATTGTTATTATTATTATTATCATTATTATTAGAGGTTTCATAAATACGACAAAGCAACAAATCCGCATCACAGTTTTCTGCAATAATCACTAGAGGAAATTCTGGCACTGCGATCGTTCAGCCACTGTGGGAATGATGGTTAGTATAGATGCATTTGTCTGAGATCCCTGCTTGCGGCTTCCCAAGTTTTCGTGGCTTTGTTCTCTTCGCTTTCTCTGCAATTATTAGCATATTGCTTTTTTCAAGCACTCTATCCGTTTCTAAATGCAGAATACTCTAAAAACTAAATCGAATAATATAAATGAAATTCTGGATTTATTACGTGCCAAAACCACGATATGACTATGAGGTACACGCCGTAGTTTGAGAATCCGGATTAATTTCGACCAACCGGGGGTTCTTTAACGTGCACCTAATGCATAGTACACGGGCGCTTTCTTTTTTTCTTTCTTGTTTTTTATTTCGGCCTCACTGAAATGCGGCCGGCGCGGCCCGGATTCGTACCGGCTCCTTCACGCGTAGCACGCAGGAGACTCCGCAAACATGCATCGTCACTGCTGGTTGCGCCGATTCCATCTGTCGAGGCGTATTTGGTCAAATCGAAACGCGTCAAGGCCAGGGGTCTTGACAGTCAAGGTCAAACTTCTGAACGCCGATTGCTTATCCCAAGAAAATTCCTTGAACGTTGTTTTTATTCCACCTCTCGACGGGTTCGTCCCTGGCGTATAATGGTTACAATGTGGGCCCTCTGTGCTAGCGGTCCTCTGATCCAATGCGGTCGCGGCACAATTTACTTACGTTTATTTATTCAGTTATAACACAATATTCGTTGGAAATGATCAGCAGTTCCGAAGTCATAAAACCATTGGAAGCATCGAGGGCGAAATTTAAGGGCAATCCTCGCACTAAATAACCGTCATTCTGGAGCACAATTCTAATCATTCTGGTCAAACTCCGCCATACTGCCGAATTCTGTAAATAATGAAATTTCGAGACCCGATCAGACTAAGCCGCACGTAGCAGGCCTATGGGCCAATCAGAGCTGACCACAACGCAAATTTGACGACAAGGCGGAATCCGACGATGCCAAGCACCCCTGGCTAAAAGGCTCGTACCGGTTTCCATTGGGCGAACAGGAGCAAGAGCAGCGAGCAGACAGAGCAGCACACGAGAGCAGCGGGGACGCGGGTTCACGGCTCGCGACTGGAACAATCACGCTGCTCCGAGAGCAACGCAGCGATGAGAGGGATGTGACGCCAGGAGTCACGCGACCAAACTTTTCTCGAGCTCTCGTTGCCGCCTGCATTCCGTCGTGCGCGCGCAGCATATTCGGTGGCGGCCTAGCGTTCGTCGCTGTGTTACAGTCACTTCTGTCTGTTGAAGCTTCAGATTACTGTGTATGCCTGCTTTACTGTGAAGCATCTGACCAATCAAAGCAAGCCTCTTTATTTTTGCCCACAGCAAGGGCTGATGCCATGCTTCGTCCGTCGCAAACATCAGACGCTTAGTAATCTGAAGAAAAAAACCTTATCATTTCAGGTTGCACAGAGTAGGCACCTCGGTACATTTTTGCAGTTGCAACTTTTATGTTCACTTGCAGAGAACACCGCTGCGTCGGACGTGGGCAAGAGGGGGCCGCAGCGAGCGCCAGAAGTGAAAAGAGGCGGCGGAGGTGAGCTTGTAAAACGGAAAGTTCAGCTGTTCGTACAGCTTTGAATACAAAAACGGCGCTGCAAGAGGAGTGAGACAGCGCTTGTCCTCATTCATCAAAACGCGCCTCTCCTCTTCAGTTGTCCCGTCTCAGCGCTGTTTTTGTATTTAGTGTCGAACTTGTGCTGCCTGCTTTGCTTGACGAATTCGACGTGTTTAGTAAGGTATCCGCATTAATATCTTAGCTCCCGAATGGACACCAGGAGAAACCAAACTGCTATTAGATTACTGTTACAAGTACTTTCCGCAGGTGGGCCCATTCAAAAAGTTCAAAAACAAAGAGATGCTTTTTAAGCAGGTTTCACAGGATTTGGCTGAGGTTCTTGGATGTAACAAAGCGCCACAGCAGTGTGAAAATCGCTATAAAACAGTAATGAGGCAGAAGAAAAGGGCAAATGACAACAACAACAAATCAGGTGCTTCACCTCATCCTGTCCCATATGACGATGAAATGCGAAAAATCCAAAGCATTGATGACAGTCTCGAGCCAGAGATTCAAAGGGACTCTTTTGGAGTGACCCACAAGTCAACGTCATCAAGCTCTGACAGCTCCGCTGATCCACTTTCACCTGTGCCTGAAATGTCCAGTGCTCCGTCGAGCAATTTAGAAAGTGGTGAAAGTATGAAAGGGTCAACAGAGGTGAGGAAAAGGGAATGCCGTGCCAGTACTAGTCGTATGCAGCAGATGCAATTTTTTTTTATCAAATGAGGGCTATAAGCGCAGAGCGAATAGCTCAAAGGGAAAAGAGAGAAGACGAAAAGAAGAGGCGTGCTGAGCGGCAAGCTGAGCGCATTCAAGAACGCCAGGAACATCGCAAGATGCAGGAAGATAAACTTCAGCTCATCCGTGAGGCCTTGGGGCTCAAGCAATAAAACACTACACTTTGGATGAGCATGTTTTTATGAGTGCTTATTTCGTGCAAGACAAAAACGTTTCTGTGCATGGTCATCACGAAGCATTGCTTTGAACATATGTTTAGCCCTGTGTTTGCATCACTACAGGCTTTGTGGGTACCTCCTCTTCAGTCCAATCTTAGGCTTAATTTTTTTTTTTAACTTCTGCAAGTGCCCGTAAGAGGCTCTCTTCTCTAGATGTTCCGCTGCAGACTTCATCTGCAGTAGGGCTCTGATCATTGTTAACCTGGGAGCTCAGACGCATGTCCTCAAGTGGACTATGGAATGATTCCCCGTTGTCGATGCAGATGTTGTGAAGGACACAGCAAGAGAGAATAAATTTTGACATTTTGTCTACAGTCGTGAGGTCCAAACGCTGTAGCTGCCTAAATCTACCCTTGAATTCCCCAAATGCGTTTTCAGTTAGCACACAGGTGGATGAAAGTTTCGTGTTAAATGCCTTGTCAGAGGCATCCAGGCTTCCATAGTCTCGAATGGGAGTCATCAAAAACTCTCGAGATGGGTATGCAGCGTCCCCAAGAATATGGTATTTTCCAGCACTGAGTTGAGGCAATTTCTTCGAAATGTTTGAAAGCCAAAAGATCCTAGAGTCGTGAATTTTACTAGGTGCACCAGTTCTGGCATCAAGGAACCTCTTCCAGTTATCACATATCCCCTGCAGCATCAAGGATGGGTAATAATGCCCATTCACGTACACTGACCGCACCTTACCAGCAGGGCACCTAACAGGAATATAGCTCCCGTCAATGCCGCCAATGGTGTCTGGAAACCCTGAAACCTGTAAGTTAAAAAAAAATGTTGCGAGAAGCCGGATCGATAGCCGTCATTATAGCAAAATTCATGTACAACACATGCATAATGTGGAGGTCGTGGCCTCGGCTCTCATCGGTGGCAAGTTATTTTTCCATCCTCCTTCCTCCCCTTTTCTTTCCCCTCCTTTTTTTCTCATTTCAGCTTCAAACACAGCTCATTTCCCCCATGCTTTCCTTGGCTGTTGGCTTTATATGGTTGTAACAGTCTGCTAAACACGTTTACAAATGATGATGCCCTGCATGTTGCCCAGCATGACCGACAAGCCCAATGTTCACAGAGTTGTATTAAAACAATGGCCCTCACTAATATGGAAGCATTGTTTGCCGGATGCCAAAACCTTACTGGCATACACATGCATGCAGCAAAGCAATCACGGCATTAGGGCAGTGTGTGAAGAGACTGCAGCTAATGCTCAGTGACAGGAGGTCAGAGCATAGACATCCAAATTATAAGTAGTGTATAAATGTGTATTTTATTTAGTTAAGTATGTTAAGTCCCCTCGTAGCAACATACAGCCATTGACATTGTCACATGTGCAGGAAGGCATGAAATGCATCCACAGTTCGTTCATTCAGGCTTTTTATTCATACACCAGGGTGTACAGGAGGCGAAGGAAAAAGCCGTTCTAGGACGGCTTGAGGAGCCCCTGGCCCATAAACAATACATTAGCAGCAGAACACACAAAGAGATAGTAAAAAAAAATATTACAGCCTAGTGATAACAAAGAAGATCAAATTATTAGCGTGTAAGCATGCACAAGTATAACAAAAAACATTCAGAGTTACAAGTGCTTCGTGCAGGAAAAGACAGCCTTAAAGGGTAATATCGATGGCAAGTGACATGCTGTTTTGATTAACGTCAAAGCCTATGCACGGCGCAAATCAGAAGTAGAGAATTTTTGGTCACCTGTTCCAACGCATTAGCAAGCTTCTGCAAGTCATCTGGGAAGGTCACGATGCGGGGTGCGATGTCCAGAAGAAACGCCATGACGGGGTACATCATCGTGTGATGCGTGCTTTCCCCAACCTCAAATCGCCCAGCGACATCCCGTATGCAGGATTTATTGGTAGCATACCTGTAAAAAATGGGATAATTTTTTAATAATGCGAAATTGTTAAACTAGCATCTCATGTTACCATCAAGCATTGCAGCGAAGTATAGGAAAAATAGGAGTCGGATTCCTGATTAATAAGAACATAGCTGGTAACATACACGAATTCTATAGCATTAACGAGAGGGTGGCAGGTCTTGTTATGAAACTTAATAAGAGGTACAAAATGAAGGTTGTACAGGTCTACGCCCCTACATCTAGTCATGATGACCAGGAAGTCGAAAGCTTCTATGACGACGTGGAATCGGCGATGGGTAAAGTCAAAACAAAATACAGTGTACTGATGGGCGATTTCAATGCCAAAGTAGGCAAGAAGCAGGCTGGAGACAAGGTAGTGGGGGAATATGGCATAGGCACTAGGAATAGCAGGGGAGAGTTATTAGTAGAGTTTGCGGAACAGAATAATATGCGGATAACGAATACCTTCTTCCGCAAGCGAGATAGCCGAAAGTGGACGTGGAGGAGCCCGAACGGCGAGACTAGAAATGAAATAGACGTCATACTCTGCGCTAACCCTGGCATCATACAAGATGTGGACTTGCTCAGCAAGGTGCACTGCAGTGACCATAGGATGGTAAGAACTCGAATCAGTCTAGACCTGAGGAGGGAACGGAAGCAACTGGTACATAAGAAGTCGATCAATGAGTTAGGCGTAAGGGGGAAAATAGAGCAATTCTAGATCAAGCTACAGAACAGGTATTCGGCTTTGACTCAGGAAGAGGACCTTAGTGTTAAAGCAATGAACGACAATCTTGTGGCCATCATTAAGGAGTCTGCAATAGCAGTCGGTGGTAACCCCGTTAGACAGGATACCAGTAAGCTATCGCAGGAGACAAAAGATCTGATCAAGAAACGCCAGTGTATGAAAGCCTCTAACCCTACAGCTAGAATAGAACTGGAAGAAGTTTCGAAGTTAATCAACACGCGTAAGACAGCTGACAAAAGGAAGTATAATATGGATAGAATTGAACATGCTCTCAGGAACGGAGGAAGCCTAAAAGCAGTGAAGGAGAAACTAGGAATTGGCAAGAGTCAGATGTATGCGCTAAGAGACAAAGCCAGCAATATCATTACTAATATGGATGAGATAGTTCAAGTGGCTGAGGAGTTCTATAGAGATTTATACAGTACCAGTGGCACGCACGACGATAATGGAAGGGAATAAAGTCTAGAGGAATTCGAAATCCCACAGGTAACACCGGAAGAAGTATAGAAAGCCTTGGGAGCTATGCAAAGGGGGAAGGCAGCTGGGGAGGATCAGGGAACAGCAGATTTGTTGAAGGATGGTGGGCAGATTGTTCTAGAGAAACTGGCCACCCTGTATACGCAATGTCTCATGACTTCGAGCGTACCGGAACCTTGGAAAAACGCTAACCTAATCCTAATCCATAACAAAGGGGACGCCAAAGACTTGAAAAATTATAGACCCATCAGTTTACTGTCCGTTGCCTACAAGGTATTTACTAAGGTAATTGCAAATAGAATCAGGAATACCTTAGACTTCCGTCAACCAAAGGACCAGGCAGGATTCCGTAAAGGCTACTCAACAATAGACCATATTCACACTATCAATCAGGTGATAGAAAAATGTGCGGAATATATCCAACCTTTATATATAGCTTTCATTGATTACGAGAAAGCGTTTGATTCAGTCGAAACCGCAGCAGTCATGGAGGCATTGCGGAATCAGGGTGTAGACGAGCCATATGTAAAAATACTGAAAGATATCTATAGCGGTTTCACAGCCACCGTAGTCCTCCCTAATAAAAGCAACAAAATCCCAATAAAGAAAGGCGTCAGGCAGGGAGATACAATCTCTCCGATGCTATTCACAGTGTGTTTACAGGAGATATTCAGAGGCCTGGATTGGGAACAATTAGGGATAAGACTTAATAGAGAGTACCTTAGTAACTTGCGATTCGCTGATGATATTGCCTTGCTTAGTAACTCAGGGGACCAACTGCAATGCATGCTCACTGATCTGGAGAAACAAAGCCGAAGGGTGGGTCTAAAAATTAATCTGCAGAAAACTAATGTTTAACAGTCTCGGAAGGGAACAGCAGTTTACAATAGGTAGTGAGGCACTGGAAGTGGTAAGAGAATACATCTACTTAGAACAGGTAGTGACTGCGGATCCGGATCATGCGACTGAAATAATCACAAGAATAAGAATGGGCTGGGGTGCGTTTGGGAGGCATTCTCAGATCATGAAAAGCAGGTTGCCATTATCCCTCAAGAGAAAAGTTTATAACAGCTGTGTCTAAACTATACACCCGTACGGGGCAGAAACCTGGAGGCTTACGAAAAGGGTTCTACCTAAATTGAGGACGACGCAACGAGCCATGGAAAGAAGAATGTAGGTGTAACGTTAAGGGATAAGAAAAGAGCAGATTGGGTGAGGGAACAAACGCGAGTTAATGATATCTTAGTTGAAATCAAGAAAAAGAAATGGGCATGGGCAGGACACGTAATGAGGAGGGAAGATAACCGATGGTTATTAAGAGTTACGGAATGGATTCCAAGGGAAAGAAAGCGTAGCAGAGGGCGGCAGAAAGTTAGGTGGGCGGATGAGATTAAGAAGTTTGCAGGGACAACATGGCCACAATTAGTATATGACCGGGGTAGTTGGAGAAGTATGGGAGAGGCCTTTGCCCTGCAGTGGGCATAACCAGGCTGATGATGATGATGATGGTGGTGGTGATGATGATAGGAAAAATTTGCATCTGCCCAGTTGTCTGAAAAAGCTTCACATGTGTTCATCAGTCACCTTTGGTACAGCCATGCGCTATTTTCCCCCTGAAATACCTTTAAAAACCATAGGCAAGCGCAGAAAGAAAAAACTGGGCACACTGAATTAAGTGTTAGCAAACCCGTTTACATTCAGAAGTGGGAAGATTGAGCCCTTGAGCCCTTCGCAAGCAGAAGAGCAGTGACCTGTAAAGGCAATTTCCAGCCATTATAAGCATTTGAGAAATCGGTTGGTAAATCCTCACGGAGTGTATAAGTGCACTCAATATCATGCTTCGTGCCAGGTTAGATGTACCGTGACGCTTTTGTCATCAGATGCCCCCAATCACTCATCCTAAATCACAACTTTTCTCTCTTTATTAGTAAATAATTTCGATATGTTATCACTTAAAACCGGCAGCAGAGAAGAACCAGACACAAGGAAGAAACACACAAACGTGAACGAGCAGCTTCATCCACGTCTGTGTGTTTCTTCCTTGTGTCTGGTTCTTCTCTAAGGCCGGTTTTAAGTGATTGATGCGCCAATTAGCTCAGCAATATAGCTTATTAACGTTTATTTCGATATCTTACCACAAAAAGGACTGCACATGCTCTTGAGGCGACTTTGGGGGCAGGCCTCCGCGATCAGTTCTTGAAGCGTAGTGCGGCGATTTCGCGAACTCAGCAGCAAGGGAATCTGCAGCCGACCGTGACAGTCAGAAATTCCTGCGAAACTAGTGAGGTACAAAAAAAAACGCAGGTTGGTTATTGATTACAGGTTCTAAGTAGGATGCAGCAACTCACCTCTTCGTCCGAAAAAGCGGCGACCGTCTTTTCCACATACGACTCGACCTTCGGTCGCTTCTCCGGCGGGGTAAAAAGCTGCTCGAACATCTGCTCATACAATGCTAAATCCTCGTCGTCGCCGCTGCTGTCCGAAGAGGAGCTTGTGCTCGAATCTGTGCTACAGCTGCTGTCTTCATCAAACAGCAACAACAACTCTTCGTCCAGACGGCAGCGCTTAGCTGCTGCCATTACGCTTGCTGGCACCGGCCGACTATCACCGCTACCACCGTCCGCCATTTTTACACGGCTTTCCCGGGGATGAAACCAGAAGTGACGTCAAAAAAGTCATGTGAATTCGTTCGTTCTCCCTGCTACTCCGCCGCTGACGACGGAGCACTTCGGACTGCTCTCGGCGCCGTCAAAGCGCGCCTCCTCTGCCATTGAAACACGACGCTCGCACTCCTGTTCGACCAATGGTAGGCGCTGGAACTCGCGAGAGCACTTTGAGCGCAGTTTCAAGTGCTCCTGTTCGCCCAATGGAAACCGATATTGGTTTGCAGACAGCGCCAGGATTCATTTTACACCCGTAAAATACTTTGCCCTTTTTGGAGCTTATCTTGTCCGCCAACAATAATCGTCGACTATCTTGACCGAATTTGCTTCCTTTAACGCTGCGAGCCCGGTACTTCCAAGTCGCGGACGGCACGGGCGTTATCAGCGTGACATGGCATTCTCGAGAAGAAAGTAGTGAGCGCAGATTGTTCAAGAAATGAAACGCAAGCAAGGTAGATGACGATTATCGCTGCGGGAAAAGACAAGCCACAGAGGGTGCCAACATTATAAAGAGAGCAGTAGTTATTGTATCAAACTCTTGCCACGACAGGGCGCACCATTTCGGAAACCGTTTAGAAAAGTTCGCCGTCGTTCAGGCGCCAGCGCCGTCAAGAATATCTTCAGGCCTCCTCACTCTTCCTGCCGTGGACTCTGACGTCACTCAATTTTGAGCTACACCTCCCTTCGCGCGGACGTGTTCCCACGCATATCCACGCCGTTCGATAGACCAGGATTGCTAAGCCTGACGAGCGCTTGAAGTGGCGTGCTGGCGATGCTGTTGGCCACCAGAGAAGACGTACTTTGCTTCATCTGTGAACTGCTGCGTCACGATGTGAAGTGTTTTGTTCGCCGAACATTCACGTTAGTGCGCGCCTACAAACTCTCGCAGTGGGTCGATGCCGCGTGCCACTGTCGCGGCGACTATGGCAAGGGACCGAAGGTTCAGGTGTTCTCGTTCCCAAAGGACGTAACCGAAGAGTGACGTGGAAGCGTGCCGTTCGTCGACATGACGCTGATATTCGTGCTCTCCGTGATCCGAAGGTATGTGCACGTCTTCACTGCTGGCAGTTAGGTCGTTCTAGAAAGCTCCACGTCCAGCTTATGCTCGGTTCTTTTTAAAAAATAATGATCTATTATACGCTTTTGACTTGCTGCAGCGTAAACCTTGATATTGCCACGTGTGTTCATTTCTTCTTTGGATCGTTCGCTTTGACTGCACCGTTTTTCTGGCCGCTTTTCTGTTGTCGCATGGCGAGGGCGCTTTGGCTATGAGATCGCACACGTGTCTTGAGTGCTGTCGTTCTTTCTAGGAGCGCCGGGAGGCATATCGTCAGTTCGCGCGGACGCTCGAAATAATCTGTGGATTTGTCTCGAACGTACGAGCGTATTCGCTGGCCAGCGCTTCGTCGAAGAAGCTTGATGACGCAGCATAAACACGTATCGGGGAACAAGCTGGTAACTCATTCTCGTTAATTGCTGGCGGGGCCGCCGGCGAGTTCTTTGTTCTTCGTTTGTTCAGGCTGATCTCGGTGACAATATGCTACTGGGTGGGGGTAACGTTGCCGTGTTGTAGGGATGTCAAGGAAACGGAACGACGGTCAAGAAAACAGTAGCGAACAACTGCGAATCACGAAACTATTTGTTGAGGGAACCATCTATGAGGCACTGCCGAGAATTCCCCGCGAGGCCTCCGAGTAGAAGAGCATGGGTCGCCGGTGCCTGCAATCGTTGAGAATTGCTCCCTCGCATGGCCGCACACTAAGTGGTACGTATTGAGTGAGCCAAGTTGGCGGGAGGTTCGTTGGAGAGCGGCGCATTCCCAATGCATTCATGGCGCAGCTCACTAGCAGTAGTAGTAGTACACTCCTAAGCAAAAGTATGCCCTCTGGGTCGCATCTTGCCACATAATAATCGTCATCTGACTTGCTTGTGGTCCTTTCTTGAAAACGCCGCGCCCGCTACTTTCCTGTCGGGAATGCTATCATGCTGACAACGCGCATGCCGTTCGTTACTGGAAAGTACCGGGCTCGCAGCGTTAAAGAAAGGAAACGCATCAAGGTAGATGGTGATTATCGTTGTGTGGCAGAAGGGGCACTCCAAAGGGTGTAACTCTGCCTAAGAGTGTAGAGTGTTGTAGTAGTAGTCGTAGAAAACTTTATTTGTTGTTCTGTAATGAAGTCCCAGAGGGTAGCGCCCTCAGTCCAGAGCCTATTTGCTGCTGCTATCCGGCTGGCCCGGTCAATCAGGTATCCTTGGTCGTCCAAGGCTGTGCTGGAAAGAGCGGCATGCCACTGGGATGGCGAGAACTCACTAAAGCGTTGACATGAAATGGGTTCATAAAAAAAGTGGAACATACCCAGTGAATTTGTGGCACAGCCTGTTAATACGTCGGGTTGCTGTCCTTGAGGAACTTTTGTGATGTGGCATCGCTTCCATTCAGCTTCGGAGAAATTTGAGGCATCTTTTTTCGTCATCGTAAAACGGCAAGTCTCCAGTGACGCACACACCTGTTTAGCCAAGTTGGCGTCAAGGCCGTTTATTGAAGAGCGGCGCACACACCTATTGGCACGTACATACCCAGTGTCCCAAGCTGGAATCGAAGGAGGTGCATTGGAGACCAGCAGAGACTGAGTGGCGCACACCCCGGACTCCAGGTCGACGTGAAAGAGTTTCTTTGAGCAGCGGTACCCACCTACTCCCTCGTCTACAATGACCCATGTCGACCTGAAAGAGGTTCGTTGAAGAGCAGCACTATGTCTTCGCAGTGCCACATGCTCAGTGACCCAAGTTGGTCCGACGGTTGGTTCCCAATCCTGTTACTGCAGCCCAGCAGCCCGATGCCTCACACCGGTTCAGCCATAGACAAAACACCCCCGCAGCTATTAGAGTGAGCAGCCACCAGATGTAATAAAGCCGTTAACTTTAAGGCCACAATAACCAGCAAGCACGGCCCTTCAATATACCCTACCAACGACGCATTCGAGCAGCGCATGTTTGTTGAATTCTTGAAGGGGGGCAATTGGGACACCGCGAAGATAAGACTACGCCCCAGTGCTCTAGTCTGACACGGGTGTGGAGCACTTGCCGCCCTAGACGCCACACGAATTTGGGTGCGTGGCCAAGTAGAAATGACGCGGTTTTCCTCTCCTGTGTTTAGAAAAAGTTTACTTCAACAAGAAACCATAAGAACACTGAGTCACAATCACGGCACAATTCCACCAGGACGGTAGATATACAATAAAACGAAGCATTGTACACACGGCACGTTTGTAAAGTAGTGTCCGAGTCTTCACTTACATCCTTCGCTGACAAGGAAATTTATTGACCCGTAGGCACGCTTACCACTGTGGTATGAAAAAAAAGTACAATATAAAGTACATCACATGTAATACATCATACTTGATGTAAACAAAACAGATTAACAAATGAAATTATAAATGGTGTCTACATGACCCTGGCTTTGCCACACACAACTACAACAACAACAACAACAAAACTCATGACCGCATCCACGCAAAAGCATTATTGTCAGCCTCGAATTTATGAAAGGTACCCGGGGCACATACAGATACAGTCTGAACTCAGGCAACAGAATTGAGCATTATTCTGGCTGTAGAAAGACTTTGCCTCGGGAGACGGTTATGTACCGCGTAGACCAGCGGCGAAGAAACTCGGCTTCACCGAGTTTGAACAACTGTTCTTCAAGATGGCCCCATATTATCACCCGTAGTTTCCGCATTCTGGGGTACATTGCTCTATTTGTCTGCCGAGATCGTTCTGCGATGTTACGGAAGCACCACAAAATGTAGCTAGCGCTGTAGTAGACGAGACTCGCAAGCCGATCTCGGTGCTGTGGTTGCCGCACAATGGATATTCCGAACATTCTTGCAACTAGCTTCCAGAAGGTGCGTGCTACTACGCAGTCCTTTACTACATGCGCGTTGGTCTCTGTTTGTGCGCAATATATGCATTTATCATTCGCTACCATATGCCAGCGTTCAAGCCTGCCTCTTGTAGGTAGAATGCCCCACTGATATTGCCAATGAAAATCCTTCACTTGAGAGGGCAAATCAGGTGAAAGCACAGCTGTCCATGTTTGTGTAGTAGCTGTCCGTGGAGGTACAGCTGTCTCACACAACATTTCACAAAGCCTGGAAACTGGTGTCGCATGCCACTTTGTAATTCTTAGTTGTACAAGCTGGCTTTGCAAGCGCGCAGCCGCCGCATACTGCGGTGCTGGCGTTACCACCGTCGGAAGCAAGTTGCCTGTACTCTGCGGCATAAGCGTTCGACGGTAATGGCCCAGCCCATAAAGGAGCAGTGGCCTACCAGGGTACTCATCATCATCAAGTAGATCACATGTACTCTTAGTGCACAACAGCCTACCGAATGTAACTATGCACGGCAAGCTCCATCCTCCGCTGGATTTTGGCAGACACAAAAATTGCTGCGCTACGTATTGCGACGTGTTTAGCCAGAACCATGAGAAAATAAGTGAGTTTACTACTCGTACTGTTGGTGACGGCGGGAGAGCTACCCTTGCAGCAAACCACAGTTTACTGCACAATACGTTCTTAATGAAGAAAGCCCTTTCTGCCAGCGGCAGTGGCGACGCAGTCACTGCTTCTGACTGTTCTTTAATGGAGCTGACAATGTCTAGCCACGTGTGAGGTGAAACACCACTTGTACAAAATTTGATACCTAGTATTTGCATATGCTCGGTCTGTTTATGTCCCCTGGTAGCGTTATTTCGCCGCGACCTAAATTTAATGCTTCACATTTTCTCATATTTATTTTGCCCCCTGACATTGAAGCATATTGATTATAAATACGAAATACCTCAACAAGACTGTCCCCATCCCGTAAAAACAAAGTGATGTCATCCGCATACGCCGATACTTTTATGCACCCGGATCCCGGCATAGGAAGACCTCTTATGAGCGGGCTCTCGCTAAACCGCCTTAACAACGGGTCAATCGCAAGCACAAACAATATGGAGAATATAACAACAATGGTGAATAGAACCGAGTACAAATAACACCTCTTCATTACGACACAATTACCAACCCTCCAAACTGCTCTGGCGGAATGGGAAGTTTTTGATAAAATATTTTAAGAATGAAGCAATGTTTCGGAACCGGTGCTAACAGTCAAGAAAAACTTTTTACTCGACTACATTCTTATAATGTAACGTATGTTACAACAACAGAAAAAAAAGGAAAGTGTCAACCAAGTGTCGACGCTGAGGAAGGTAAGGTCCCCGTGCGCGGTTGCTCAAGTGATTGGATGAAAAATCTGGAGGACGCTTAGGCTTCGCCTTTAAGAATGGAACGCGAAAGCGTTTAAGGACCCCTTACTGCTTTTCATGCTTCCCGGCAACTGCAGCTTGTGTAACCGTAACGTTTACTGGGAAACGCTGGCTGCTAACGCTACGCACGAAGGCGAGCTTTGTGGTGGAAACGCTGCCTCTTGCGTGGGTCTATCTCCTGTCATTGTTTCGTATTTTTTATGTTTCTGTCTCAGAAGAGAATACGTTGCAGCTTTTTTTTTTATTCCATTTGCTTGTGGGCTGCCGTTCTCAAAATTCCGAGGAATAACTTTGTAAAGAATAAAAGACACGGTATGAGCAACTTTGGTGGCAGAGAAGTGGTTGCGTATGCGTAGTTTGGAATTGCGTTCCAAATTCTTTTTGCCGATGCGACGTCCAACGCCGACGCGGGATGCAGACGCTGACGCCGTATTTTCTGAGGCACGGGCTCCTTAATGCTATCGCGTTAAATAATACTGGTTGTATGTCCCTCTCCTGTCTCTTATTTTGCAGCGAAGTTCTTAGCCGCTAGTTGTTCGGATGTTTTCGGTCTCGGCTCACTGAAAACGATGTGTCAGCGAGAAGAGGGCTTTTTTGAGTTTTCGTCTAAGAGAATTATGTTTTCTTCGATATTCAGATTACAATCCCATGCTATCATGTCTCGAGGTTTTGCGAAATTCGTACTGTACCACTTTTAGGACACATTTTACTTTCAAAAATTGTATGATTCAATAACGCACTTGCGCCAGGCGGAGGGCATATTAGCATGAGGAGGTATGGTGCACTTCCACGCACCTTTATGTGCACGCGACTAAAGTATGCGCAGAATGTAGCTGTTTCCACTTCTGTGGAGGCTCTACTCTGAGGTACTGTCGTTTCTATCAGAGAATCTCATTTTCCTTGGGGAAATAGAGTTCCTTCGACAGTGGTCATACCGTCTCCTGTCGGCAGCTGATGGACGCGTAAGGCTTAATTTCCGACCGGCCTGGTTCTCGTAGGCAGACCATCAGAAGTCTTCATTGAATAGGCATAGATTGTAGGCGCCCGTGATTTCTGTGTATGCGTGCTCTCGTATACATGATCTTTTCTGTATATACACATCTCACAGTATCAGTGCAAAATTATGTAAACGTTCTCTGTCACATCATCATTGTTGATAGCCATTGTGTACACTGCATATATTGAACATCTTTGTTTACATGTGACAATTAGTTTATGTTTAACTGTGCCTTTCCGTGGGTCTATGTAGTTATACGTTAGTGAGTGAGGACTATTACACGACTTCGAATATCTGCTGTGTATAAAATGCTGCGTTCTTTGTACATGTTATAGTCCTGGTGGAACTGTGCCGTGATTGTGACTAAGTATTAGTATCATCTGTTTATTGAAATAATATTTTTCTAAACATAGAAAGTGGAATTGCGCCGTGAATGTGAATCAGTGTTCGTAACGTCTCATGTTGAAATAAACTTTTTCTAAACACAGCTTTGCACAGAGGTAGTATCGCCTCTAATAATGTTATTGAGGAGTTTCTGCTGACCTTCCCACGGGTTTAACGTCAGACACGTCCACCTCTTACACCATGGCGCCTACATGTCGTGGACTCCGTCGAAGGCCGAAGTCTTCGATGTTGTTGTTCTTACGGAAAATGGTCCCGAGACCGTCGTCGACGCGACGGCCTCAATAGTTGGCCTCTCTGAGGTCTGCTGCGTTGAGCACATGGGAGGCCTTAACTTCCAAGTCGCCGTCAAAAGCATGGCTTCCATCACTCTAATAGTCGATTCTGGCTGCCTTGTCATCGGTGGCGAGCGTTGTCCTGTCGTCCTCGTCGGCCCGCATGTCACCAACTTAACCTACCTCTTCCTGCCGTCCTTCGTTCTGAACGAAGTCCTAGTCCAGGCACTGTCACCGTACGGCATGGTCCTGTCGGTCGACGCTGGTGTTATGAGTGGACGACGTGGCCTGCTCACGGGCACCCGCTTCGTTCGGATGGAAATGAACACCACGACCACTATCCCTAATTAACTGAGGGTGTATGGTCACCGTGTGACGTTTCACTACCACGGCTTGCAACGCGTCTGTCGTAGGTGGGGCTCCAGCGACCACTACCATACTCAGTGCACCGCAGTGTTCTGTGGCCGTTGTGGCACCCATGGCCACGAAAGCGACGGATGTGACCATCCTTGTCGGCGTTGGTCACCCTACGATCTTCTGCCCTGTGCGGCGTTCATACTGGGTCGCTGCTGCTGGAGCCTTTCGCCACTTACCGCCGACGTGGGCTGCGGTCACGACTGCGCGAGACCCCGTAAGCAAAGAAACTGCCTTGACACCGCATCAGCCAGCATCGGCAAGTTACAAAGAAGAACCACGCAGCTTGGCAATAACAACACGCTATGTTCGCCGGCCTCCTAGACCGAAAAAGAAGACCGTGCTACTGATGACGTGACCGAGCGCAACACGGCATCTTCGCTGGCCTCCCAAGCTCCTAAGAACACGCATGCTGTCGCCCATAGCGCCTACACTTCGGCTGCTACCATCAGTCCTCCTGATCATTGCGAGGTTTTAGCCATGGCTAAAACACCAGACCCTGCGATTTCTACGCCCCATAAGCCCATGAAATCTGCAATGGTTTCAGCTGCTTCAATTGCATCGCTTACAACACGGCATCTGATTTGTGGCTTTTCAACAGAGCTCTCTCGCAAGATTACCATGTCTCTTTATAATGAGGCAGGACGGATATTGGCATTTGATTGTATACTGTCTTCATTAGGGATCTTGTGCATCTATGGACCCGTGCAGGACACGAAGTTCAATTATTTTTTTTCTTGACCTGTACGTGTATTTGCTGTCCTGTCGTCACGTGGTGCCTTTTGGGGATTTTAATTGTTTTAGACAGGCGAACAGATGTGTAAAGCCCGTGCTGTGGTTGACCTGACTGGAACATATGGGAGTTGCGTCGTCTCGCCCAGCACTTCGCGTTGCCGGATACATATAGACTTTTTCATGGTTCTTTATTTGTCTGGACGTGGCCACGAGGCACGTCATCAAGCAGGTTAGAGGGTGCCTATGTGCCAAGCAATTTAGCCCACTATGTCTCACAATCTGATGTGATAACTTGACCTTCATATTCTGTTTATATTTCCGATCACAGACGAGTTTAGGTTGAACTTTGCTTCCCTGCTTCCTCATCAGTACATCCTTGGCGCCTTGACATATGCATTTTATAAGATGCACGCTCGCGCGTTTGTTTGTTGAGGGTCTTGCGCGCCTCTCTTTCTAGATCTGACCCAGAGTCATGGGACGTGCTCAAGGTGCAGTGGCGCTTGCTTTGCTTAGTTGAAGGACGTGCACTCAGAAAATGTATATCAGAAGAAATGGCGGATACTGCCACGAAGCTCCGCATCGCCCTTCGGGTCGTTCAACAGACTCCGGTCCACAGACGCTGGTCAACAGACTCCATTCAACAGACTCCGGTCAACAGACTCCATTCAACAGACTCCGGTCAACAGACTCCGGTCAACAGACTCCGATGAGGCGTTTCCAACGCCTCATCGCAGCGTCGTCTATGTCAGCAGAAGCTTGGCGATGCAGACGTAATCCACGTGCACACCCTGAAGTTCTGCGCTTTGCAAGAAACTCGCTTTCTAGACAGCCGAATGCGTTCGGTTCCGTGGCCCCTAGAGCACTTCCTGTTATGTCACCTCCCGCTCGTGATTATTCCCTCTTTGTATCGCATTTTGAAAGCATGGTGCGGTGAATATGTAAATGGATCATGGTAATGTACAAACGCTTAGTGGGCCACCTCAGGTTCCACCTTAAGTCACTGACCGTCTTTGTGCACAACCGTCAACTGACCAGCTGAAAGCAGCATTATCTTCCATGTAGCATGGCTCGGCCCCAGGGCCAGACGGGTTAACCGTTGAATTTTATCTAACCTTCTGGGAAGATATAGGTGCCACTTTTATATCTGTTATCAGCCGCTGCTTTGAGAACTTTGAATTCTTGGCTAGTTTTCTAGATGGTCGTATTGTGCTGATGCTTAAGCACTGTCCATTATCGGTTCGTCCAGAAGAATGGAGGCCAATCACGCTTCTTACGTTGACTACAACACCTTCACAGCTGTTGTCACTCAACACTTGGGGAGCCCGATGCCTTCCTTAATAATATGACACCTTCAGGCATGTTCGGTCCCTGGCAGATAAATACAGTTTCTCGTTTGTTACGCGTGACATAATGACGTATACAGTGACCAGGTCAGCACGTGGTCTCTTTAGTTTCACTAGATCAAGAAAAGGCACTTTATCGCCTTGAACATAGCCACATATTTAATGTACTGACCTTGTTTGGCTTATTTCGTTGAACTTATTAGGAATGCCTACTCAAATATTTGAACTACATTGTTTCTTGATGGTCGATAAAGTGCACCATTTCCCGTCACTCGTGGTGTTCGTCAGGGGTGCCCTCTGTCGCCAGTACTCATTGTGCTCAGCCTGGAGCCAATTCTGCGCACGGTACTGAGAGATCCTTACGTGGGCTGTCTCCCACTGCTATGTAGTGGAGTTGTGAAGGTGGCAGCCTTCGCCGATGACATCACATTGTATCTCAGGAATGAATACAGCTTATCCCGCAGCCTTTGACTTTTCAGTAAGTACAGAAATACTTAAAGTGCTTTGGTAAATTTTTCAAAATGTGGTTATTTGCTCATTATTTCCCTACAGAGAAGCCTAAGTCCCCTTTTCCGTCTTCAAAGAAGCGATTCAGTTTGAATTTTAGGCCTTGAATACACCTATCATGGCATATAGGACTGTGTGGCTCTCAGTGCTTGATGATGTAAGGCGAAATATTCAGAGTGTCTTTGCAGCCATGTATGGTACGTTTGTCACGTTGTACAGTCCCCATTACGTGTTACTAAGTCTTTGCAGTCCCTTCTTGGCTCCTTCTTCTGGTCGGGCAATACAGAACTGGTCTGTCGCGTGGCGCTTGGGCAACCACGCTCTCGCGGTGGGTTCGCGTTCCCATCCGTGTCTGTCCGCTTTGTCCGATTTCTGCTCCCTCAGTTACAGCGTAATCAGTGTCCCGTACGGGAACTCGTCGGCTATTTCCTTGGCAGAATAACTCTGTACTTGCTACCAGCTGAACCATTAAATCGCGAACCACAAGTGTTAAACGCCCCCGCACTTTACTCTACAGCCGTGGCATTTTATCGCCACGTACAACAGGTATGTACTGATGTAGACGTTCTGGAAAACCGTGTTTTCGATACTATGTCAGCCTTACTGCTTCCTCTGGTTCCTCCAGCGCGCCGCGCACGTTCCAATAATGTGTCGTGGGATGCAATAACGGCGTCCTTTCTGCCTGGCCACCTACGCGACTTCATGTGGCGTCTAGGATGGCAAGTGCTCCCAACTCGTGACAGGCTAGAGCGGTGAGGCGTAGTCTCATCTTCGCTTTGTCCGACTTGCCCCCTTCAAAAATCCAATAAACATGTGCTGCTGCAACGCGTCTTTACCAGGGTGCTTTGGAAGGCCGTGCATACTGGTTCCCATGGCCTTGGAGTCAACCGATTTATTACAACTGGTCGCTGCTCACGTGGCCGCTTTGCCCGACTTTCAATTGCGGCGAGGGCCTTTTGTCTATGGGTTGGCAGTTGCCGCGCCATAGACAAGTGCGAGGCAGTTGCCGCGGGTCGTAGTCGCTGCGCCCTATTTCTACTTCTTGAGAGGCTCTACTCTGAGCTGCTGTCCTTTGTGTCAGAGGAGTTGTTCTTCCTTGGCGAAGAGGAGTTCCTTCGACAGTGGTCATGCTGTTTCCGCTTGGTGGCTGATGGACGCGTGTGGCTTAATTTTCGACCAGCCTGGTTATTGTAGCCATGTCACCAGAAGTATTCATTGAATGTGCATAGGATGTAGGTGTCCGTGATTTTTGTGTGTGCGCGCTCTAGTATACATAATAACTTTTATTATACTGATCTCTAAGAATCCTTAGAAAATTATGTAAAGTGCGTATGTAACGTCATCATTGTAAATGACCACTGTGTACACTGTATATATTCAACATCATTTTATACGTGTGACAATAAGTTTATGTGAAACTGTGGGCTTTCGTGGGTCTGTGCGGTTATGTGTTATGGAGTGAGGACTCGGACACTCCTTTGAAAACCTGCTCTGTTATACAACGCTTCGTACTTTGTGTATGTTATCTTATATGTGCCTCGATTGTGACTCAGTGTTCGTAACCTCTCTTGTTAAAATAACACCTTGATGCATGAGAACTTCTTGGTTAGGGCAAACACTGGTAAAAGAAATTTAATGAACGTTGTCTTCATGAACGCGATTTACGTGCAAGCGTACGAACTCCGCGAACAAGCACAGCGAACACTACGGCGTCAAAGCACAAATGGAAAGTGCGCGAACGTAGTCGCTGACGCTACATAGTTCTCGATGGTGCGACGCCTTTTGTTGTGGTACTCGTTTAACGTCGGCAATAAATTCGCTGTGTACATCCACTTTCACACGCTGGAATGCAAGAGGAATGTCTTCATGCTTATTCTTCACTTAATTCGTATTTTAATAATATCGTATTCCACGCGCAATTACGATGGGCCCCATCTGCTTCCCGCGGCCGTCCTGCATGGTAGGACACGCTCGTTGTATTCGTGCGTAGACTCGGTAGCCACGCCTCCACGTTGGATCACCTTCTTACGTCATCAGCCATGACCGTTGGTCGAGGTACTTCGGCTCTTGGCTCACACGACGCGAATAGCGCATTGGAACGAGACTGCAAGGAATTTTATTTTAAGCCTCCTTGCGAGACTGACCTCGCGAGATCCGGCCGTCATCTTGTCTTGGATGGAGCGTAATTGTTGGATTAACGCGCGACGGTTCTCTCATTTGCCTGAAGAAAGCACGCAGCCTCACCGCGTTCGCGTTTTTCTCTCTTCAGTTTCGACAGCCATGATCCGACGCGGCCGCATCTTCGCGTTCCAATTTCCCGCATGCTGCGATAGATACCGTACCAGGGCTTCGTCAAGGGCAGCGAATAAGCGATAAAAATAACAGAGGTTGGCTCGGCACTTTCGCAACGAGAGCTTCTTCCTCGCGTTGGCCCCTTCGACAAAAAAATTCCCACAGAGAAATGTGGGGACTTTTCGTAGGGGTTTGTTGCCCCCCTCTTACTCCTCAAAATGTGGCTTTGCGTTGGTACTAAGCGGGACGACTCGCTTTGCTTTGTCGGTCGGTTTTATTGGCATTGCTTAGACACGAGGTTTTGCAAGCAGTACTTATTCAATCATGTCAAATGATCTGAAGATTTGGCAGAGAGAGAGAGAAGTGGTTCTTGTGGGGAAAGGAGGAAAAGCTGGCACTATCGTCTGCAACGCTTGCGTGAGCGCGGCTCAGCACCAGCAAGGGGACGGATATGGGAGTGAAGGAGATAGAAGGAGCGAGAAAGGTAGAGAGTCGCCATGGCAGCAGCGGAGCAGCCCGGCCGGGAAGGCCCAGTGGCTTCGACCGGAGGAGTAGACGGAGGTGGTGAATAGCCGTTAGGCTATTCGTCTTTGAAGAAATTTCCTAGAGTCTCGCCGAAAGCCCCGACGAGTCGAGGTACTCGACGACACTTAAGAAGGCTGGTAGCTGATTACGACTGGGGATGAGGATGTCCTCCTGTCGTGAACATGGGAGTCCCAGGTGGGAGAACTCCTGCAGAAGTCGGCCCCGGTGCTGCAGGGGAGCAGGGCAGGCCAGCAGAAGGTGCTCCAGAGTCTGGGTCACCGCAGGAGGCACAGGCTGGCGAGCTGGCTTTCCCAAGGCGGTGCCGGCGGGCTGCCGTCTAGTAGCAGCCAACCCGCAGTCGGAGAAGCAAGGAGGAATCCCTTAGTGAGAGGCCGTGCTGTGGAAGAGGCCATGGAGGCCATCCCAGGGATACCCGTTTATCCGGATGGCAGGCGATGATGTGCCGGCGCAGCCTGTGTCTTGTGAAGTCCGCGGCCATTACAGCAGGCCTGAGGGGGACGCTTGAGTGGTGGGCGCTCTTTGCGAGAGTGTCTGCCTCTTCATTGCCCGGGATCCCTACGTTCGCCGGTAGCCAGTGCAGGGATAGTGAGCATCCTGCATTCTGAAGGGCCGCCAGTCTTGAGGAGAGCAGTGCAACCCCAAGGACAGCCTTCTCAGGGCTCTGCAGGCAAAACAGCGCCGCCTTGGAGCCGCAGAAGATAGCTGCCGGAGTCGTTGGTAGCTCCTCTGCCAGTAGGTTCACAGCAAGGTGCAGTCCTGCTAGCTCTGCTGCAGTAGACATTGCATGTCCCGGGAGACGGCACAGCTTGCTCTTTTGTAGGGCCGGTGCAACGCAGGATGCTGTGGATGAGCCCGTCTCCGGTGTCACGGATGCGTCAACGAAGATGTGAAGGTGGTCCCCAAGTCTCTCTTGGAGGAGAGAGGCTGCCGTCTGCTGTAGGGCACATGTTGGGGAACGGTTATTTGAGACACCTGGCAGCTCCGTCGTGATAGGGATTGGTGGTCGGTGTGATGGACGAGGCTGTACGGCGTTTACAGGCGTGTCCCCTATGACTTCCTTATAGAGGCCACACAGCAGTCCAATGTGTGATGCTGGCCGGGAGCGTAGGCGGGTCAGGAGTGCTTGACCATCTGTGGCAGGCAATGAATGTGTCGTAGACCCTGTTGCAGGGATAGCAGTGACAGGGTCCAGGTACCTGCCTCAGCAAGAGCGGCGGCCACTTGCGAGGTTCGGGGAATGCCAGGACCGACCCGTATTGTTGACCAATGCTGCAGCTCCAGTTTCCGCAGACGGGGTGGGTGGGTGATGTCTTGTGGTTTTGAGCGCAAAGGGAAATAGTTGACCCACATTCGGTCTGCTGAACTGTTTAACAAGAGACCTCAGAGAAACAACATGACAAAACAAAGGAAGTGGGAAGGCTATACAAGTGATATTATCTATAGAGAGAGATTGCAGTACATTACCTTAATTACAAGGGATTGCGGTTCCCTTAATAATACACAAGCACAGCCGAACAAATTCCTCCTTCTTTCCATATTGATTTTTCGCCGCTTGCGACTTGATGGGGAATTTCGCGAATCTCCAATGGCGCTACAGAAGCAACAGCACTTACTGGACCTACACTACAAGCTAACTCCAAAACGCGACCAGTGCACCCCTGTGCCTGAGCTCAATGAGTCACCTGAGCGCAAGTAAAGAAAACACGGGAAATACGGGAGATAGAAATTCAACACGATGAGCAAAACAAGAATATAAGGTGAAAGCAGGAGCCAAGGTTTCGACGGGTGGACGTTGAAGGCAACATGAGCTTTCTTCGGCATGGTATATATAGCTAGGGCTCTTCTAAAGGTGAAACGGGGTAAGGCTGGTGGGCGAGGCAACGAACGAGGGGGTGTTAACGGCGAGGGTGTAGAATTGAAAGACGGGTATGCTATTCAACGTCGGTGGAGGAACGTGAGGCAGCGCCGGGTGTCAGCCGGTTGACGTGTCACTGTACGTTCCTTGTTTTCGTAGAAGGGGCCTGGGTGACGGTTGTAGCGGGGCGAGGAATATCTGCTCCGCTGGAAGTCGGTGAACAGTCGGGTCTCTGTAAGAGATAAAAAGAAAGGAGCTGGAAATGGTGCTCCTGCGAAAGAAAGAAGGAATAAATAAATAATAGAAGAACAACACAAAGGGAGAAAAAGCAAACGCTAAGCAACCCAGTGAAGAATGACCAAGTGCTCTTGCCTATAGACTCTAAAGCTCCCTTTGAAACGTTTATACCTATTGGTTGCGATGTCTCGCCTTGGGAAAGGCAAGTCCACTTTCCGAAACCATAGAAGAAGGAATACAAAAGTGGACACTTCCATAGAGCCCAGCGGCCCAATTGACCGCAGCGCTACAAGCCTCCGGCGTTAATACTTGAAGCACACTTACTGTTTCGGATTTCTGCGCGCGCATTTTTAATGCTTGCTGGTGCGCGTCACGCCAGCTGCGATTTTTGTTTTTTTTTAGCTTCTGCAGGCTCGACCGCACGCTGTATTCGTGCGAAATCGTTTACTGAGTAAAATAGATTGCAAACGATCTTTACAAGCCTCATCGAATATGTGCCACGTGCAATTTCATAAAGACGCGAGACGCCTTGTGAAATTAGGAAATGTTTATTTTATTCTGTATAAATGCTGGTTGCGGGCTTCTTGTGCGTTCATCCAACGTTGTGGCACGAGGTACGCAGCAGTAGTTCCCGTAGGAAGCTCCACCAGACGACGTCAGCTGAAAAAAATTAAATTACAAGCACGTGTCATTTTGGTATTAACTTGCAAGAACAATGCGTGTAGAGGCGAAGTGTGCGAAAGTGGTGAATGGGTGGCATTACAAACAAAAGCAGTTCGCTTTTATATAAACGGCGTAGAAAATGCCCGACCTCACGGGCTACTGCGCGTTTCCAGAATTTGGCTACAACCGACGCGATAGTACGCTACGAATACACCCCAGAGGTGGCCACAATGCAGGCTCTCAACCAGACCATTCTGGACGCTCGTAGAATTCCTTGTACTCGCACTCAAGAAAAATGCGTGGGTACAAGGCCTGTGTTCAGTCGTTCACAAGACAGAATTCTCGAGTTACAACTTCCTGGCGTTTGAGCTCCTTGGCTTTATCTTTTGCGCGTTCTGCCGGTGCAAGCAACACGCTCCCGTGTTATCACTACTGGCAATTGCTCATCGCGTTTTCGTCAAGCGTGTCTACTGAAATAAGACGAATTGGTTGCGGGGCCATACAAATTGTCACCAACTTGTCGCAGTAAGATTCAGTAGGCGCCGAACTAACAGTAACCACGGCCGAGCTGCTCTTCGCTGCGTTACGACAGGTCCGGCAAGCGTGCCTCATAAGTAACAAAAGAAAGTACCGAAAATAATTTTCAGCAATATTTGGCGTCATAGAAAGCGCCATGAACTTGCTGCATTAAAGCGCGAAACTAAACTGTGCACCATGGCCGGGTTGCTTTTCGCTAACCGCGTCAAAGCGCCAGGCGCATTTACTGCGCTTGAAAAGTATCCAAAAAGGTAACGAATTTAGTTACAGTAATGCTGGGGGTCGCCAGAACTTGTCGCAGTAAGATCGAGTACGCGCGAAACTGCGTCAAAGCACCCTGTGGGCCCACCGTGCCCAAAAACTACCAAAGTGACTTGCAATAAAATTGGGGCTCATAGAAAGCGTCGCAAGCATCTCGCAGTACGATTCATTAATTCAAATTAAGTGCGCCACGACAGCCGGGCTGTTTTTCGTTAACTGCGTCCCAAGTCTAGCCTAGTTGCCCTGCCGTAAGCCTAATTGCTTGTAATGCGTCGCAGACTGTCGAACATAGTTTCTCACCTCGCCGTATAGTCCAGTAGTGCAACAGTGCCATGCCGAAGTTCAGAAGGAACGTAAGAATTCGCCGGGAGCCCACTAAACCAGGCTAAATCCAAAAGTAGAAAAGACAGGCAGACGGGTGACCGAACAGGCCAACGCTCAGACGCGCGGCTGGTCTCTCTCGCTTCAGCGGTGTGTCTGACGAATTACGCATGCGCCTGGCTCGTGATTCGCCGATTCGCCTGTCGCTAGGCAACGGAAGTAAGCTGCGAAGTTTGATTTAATTTATACGCAGGTAGTTTTACTTTTGGCGGGAAAGAATAAAAAAATGAAACAATTTCTGTTAATCTCATTTCACATTTTTTTTTCGATGCTCGCGGCAGCAGACGGTCGGCGTTAATACTATAGCGTGACGTATATCCTGTTGCCACTTTTCGCCGAGTGTCCCCTCTTGTTATATTTCTTTCTCTATGCCTAAGCGTTTGCTCCTGCTATTACTTTGTTCCTCTCTTGCTGAGCACAAGCAGTATCTTTGACGCCGTCACACCATCCGCGACGATCTGTCTGCTCAGTGCACGCCGACAATGTGCGCAGTGTAGATGAAAGCCAACCATGCGTACAGTTGAGTCAGTGAGCTTACTGTGGTGGGCCACGTGACCCTTCTTGAGCTAAATACGCCGCGCTCCTCGCTGAAGTGGCCGTCATAGTGGGCAATTTGTGGCAGCACTATCGCAGCGGTAGTCTCGATAAACGGTCGGCTGCACGTATTGAAATGTACACGGCGGCCCTTCGCTGTGGGTGATTTGAGCGAATTTATTAATTTTGAAACGCACTGACTGCTGGCAAGGTATACTATATTGTACTCCCAGCCCACATTTTTGCACGAAATAAACGAAAAATACCTACCATACGCGAACGGAGCGTAAAACGCAGTTTGTTCTGGTACATCTATGGTAATTTTTGTTCTGTTTGGCTTGCATTTTGCCCATGATGCTGGCGCTGCCGTTAGCTTAGGCAAGTCAAATTTCTGCTAGTCTCGCACTGGTTATAAGAATGTCCTTACTCCTGTACAGTGGTGTTAAATGTTCAAGTTCTTGTGACTCTACCTCACCACTTGTACGCATACATAACTGCCTTATACAGAAATATAACAATTTATCAGACGCGCAATTTTGGGATTGAATGCGCTCTGAAATGGTCACCACGTGACTTCACAAATTTTTTTTGTCGCGGTAGCATTAAAAGCACTGTATTTTAGCAACAAGGCTGCTTTTGAATAATTACTGAGAAAGATGCCAGCAGTTTTTAATACCTTAAAATGGCAGCCTTACTCCATTATTTTGTTTATTTGTCAAAGAATTACCGTTATATTCAGTCAATCTAACAACACCATGCGAACGAGTTCGTGATATAGGCCTCAAGCAACTCAGTTTTAAAGTGTCGTGTGTTTAGCGACTGAAATATTACGCACGGTGCTCTTGTAATACTTTATTTACGATTCCCTTTTGTAGTGGCAAAGCGGTAAAGAGCACTTGCGAACCAAAATATTTCTCCGTAGTGGAATATTCACATAATAAAAATAGACCCTGTGAAACAATCAAGGATTGTCGCGTCACCAGTAAATGACAATCGTGCAATCATATGTGTCAGACCAATTCTCTGCTGCAACAGCACATCAGCGCCTAGGATTTTCTTCCCTACTGCTGTGTGTTCTCATGCCACCTTGTTCATGTTTCGTGCTGTAAGAAACATTGTGGAATAAACATGGTGCGAAGAATCTGTTAAGCATTGCGTTCACGTATTGTAGCACCATTTCATTTATTTATAACGAAGCCAAGTGTTATTTGTGAAGTGTAAAAATCACCATCTCGGCAATAAAATTTCATCGATTGTGGTCAAGGGAGAGTGCGGCAAGATGCAGCGTGCTCTCGAAATGTGTGCAGTGACTACTTTTATTGCAGCGCAAAGGCTGCAGCACAAAGAAAAATGAGTCTCCGCTTCGTAAAAGAAATTTATACCATTTACGACTGCGATACATCCACGGAAGATACAGACTTTAAAGAATATGTGCGCCCAAAGCACAGATGCAAACAAGTAACGAGTAGCAGCCAACGCGACGTAGCATCCACACCGATGCACATTATCGTGGGGTAGCAAATGTCTGCCAGGCGGCTATTTGGCTCAATCTCGCGTCAATTAGAAGCAGAAGACGTCGTCCGATCCGATACGATTTCATTTTGGCTTTTGATACGTGTTATATCCGTATACGGCTGAGGACAGAGTATTTTGGGTTACAGTAGACTGTCTGGGCACACAGAGGTGGGCTTAAGATACTCAACGCGCAATAATACCCATGCACAACTTTTGAAGACAAGTGGTTCTAGGCTGAATTCACACGGATTGGGAGTATCTTGGATCTTCTAACCACTTCGCGGGTATCTGGTAACCCCTTTTGAAAAAAAGAAAAGAAAGTCCTTTCTCACATACAGAGGACTGTAGCAAGTCGCAAGAGGTATCAATATGTAGGTCTCAACAAGACGAAAAGCAAGAGTTAGCCGCAGAGTAGGTAAAAGAAACGGTACGGGTGTAATTAGCGCTAATATATTCGAAAATCTGCCACAGTGCGTTGCGCAGATGAAATAGGGCGCCGCAATTCATAAAGAAGACTCCCCCATTTCACGAAAGTGAAATGGGGGATTCCGCTGGGACTAAGCAAGGATCACGCGACGGAATAGTGTTCGGGAAGCTGCCCTAGCTAAACCACCAAAAGCGAAAGTTAGTCGCACAATATGTAAATATTACGGTAGGGGCGTAATTACCGCCAATATATAGTCGAAAATAAACCGCATTGCACTATACTCCTGTAAAGGGTGCACTGCCGTAGACGAATCCATGCTGAGGCAGAGCCGCCATACGGCACAATCTAGGGAAATGGAAAGAGTTTGCTTGGACGGAGTAGGCTTCGAGCAATCGAGCCATTGGTATCCGGAAGGCGGCTTCGGCTGGGGCCATAAGAACGATAATTGGTCACAAAGTAATTAAGGTAGCGCTAAAGGCGTAATTTGCAACAATATAGTTGAAAATTAACCGCATTGCGCCATAGCACCATCTCCGGGATGCCTACACCTAGGCTCATGGTCAGAAAAAGAGTGGGAACGCACATTGGAAGGAGGAACGATGACCCCTCAGCGAACCCCATCACCACCGGGGTACAGTTAGGGTGGCTAGAAGGGGAGGTGTGAATACAGGCGGCGCAAACGTGACCCCACAGCGCACCGATGCCGCGGGGCGGCGCTGTTGACCAAGGCGGGGTAAGCACGCAGCCGAAATGAGCGCCTCGCCAGCCTCGCGTCGGCTGCATCTCTACCAGCGAAGTGAAAGTGAGCCCGTTTCGGGTATCGCGCGCTTTCTGCGAGCGTCAATGAATGAATCTTTATCATGAAAACAATGTTATGTCAGCACAAATCATTACTCCTGTGAAATTTTACGGGCCCAGTTCGCACTGTATCGACATTACAACGCGTTTTGTCTGTGCGCATTTCGTGAGCTGGCTTTGGGTGTTAGGAGCTAGTGGGGGCTTCGAAATAATTTCGACCACTTCGGGTTCTTTAACTCGCACTGACATCATACGGCACACGGGCGCCTTGCATATCGCCTCCCTGAAAATGCGACCATCGTCCTCGAGATCAGCAGTCAATCACCCTATGCGTGCCGTAAGACCTGTAAACTTCAGACATTACCTGATAAAGTCTGGACGTATTTCCAAACCACTTTTTGTCTGCGCTTGCAGACCTGTAGCATGTCATTTTGATGCTCATATAAAGAATTTACTATGATTGCAGACAGTGAAGCAACAGATCTGGTCATGAAATCGTTTATTAACAAGTGAGCAAAAAAATATACAACACACAATGTTTCAGTGTTTTCCGTTTCTTCTCACTGCTCTGCTGATTGACACCTTTAAGCAAAAAGTGAATCCTTGTGAGGCAATAAAAACGTATAACTGAGGCTGTCAGGGTAGCAGAATGGTCTGGGCAACCAATCTTTAACATTTAACCAATTGACTGCAACATCTCGGCCACAGCTTTGGCATGCTAGCGTGTTACACTGAATTAAAAATTATGGGGTTCTACGTGCCAAAACCACTTTCTGATTATGAGGCACGCCGTAGTGGAGGGCTCCGGAAATTTTGACCACCTGGGGTTCTTTAACGTGCACCTAGATATAAGTACACGAGTGTTTTCACATTTCGCCCCCATCGAAATGCGGCCGCCGTGGCCGGGATTCGATCCCACGACCTCGTGCTCAGCAACCCAACACCATAGCCACTGAGCAACCCCGGCGGGTGTTACACTGAATAAACGAGTGAACTTGTTTTCAAGGGCATTGTCCAGCTTATAGAATGATTCTGACGGATATAAAAGGCCCTCAAGGTCCCACTCTTTGGATGCCTCTGGTGGAAGCTCTCTGGGGATATTGCCTTTTATGGTGCTTCGCAGTCTTCACGATGTGTGGGCAAAACACGTCTTCTCGCCACATAACCTGCAATGTAATAAACTAGCCGTGCGTCGCTGCGGTGCTCAACATAACTTTGGTGGTCCACAGCATCTCGCCCTCAAATGACGGAATATCGGGAGGAACACTCCAAAACAGGCGACGAGACCAACTGACAGCGGAGGGCGCAGGCCAGCGCGGGAGTACCACGCCGTAATACCACGCCGCGAGCAGCAGCGCCACGTTCCCCCTGGTGGCATCGGTGCGCAAGGGGGTCACGCGCGCCCGAAGGAAAGCGGCGCCGGTATTCACACCTCCCCTTCTAGCCACCCTAGTACAGTATGGCGGAGTGAAAAGGCCAAAGTCGTTCGAGATCCGGATCTCTCTCACCGATAAGAAGACGTAGCCGAAGTCGTAAGAGACATAAGCGCAGAAGTCGAAGCCGGAGTCTGAGTGGAAGCTGCAACCGGAACCGAAACCAACCCCTGCCAGACGGCGTGCGAGCCACACATGGCGAGATACAGACAGGGCCGCGCAAGGTCACCTGGTCCGACATGGTGAAGAAATGGACACTCTGTAGAGAGCATCCCCCTCTCTGGCAGCACGAGGGGAGCCCCCGACTCCCTCCTAGCGGCGAGGATGACGATGGAGCATGCTCAATGGAATGCCTGCCTCAACAGGGTGACGACGCTCCTCGAGAAGCAGCACGCCTTCGGCACCCACATCATAGGTTTCCGCAAGGAACTTTCTACGCAGGACGCCTTGCTGCAGACCCAACGAACGGGTCGTGAATGCTCCGAGCACGCTTGTGCACGGCCTGCTTGGGCTAGACCTCAATAGCGCCTTCGACACTGGGAAGCACATGACCATACCCGACAAGATCAGCCGACTCGATCTCGGTGCGAGGTTCCACCGATATTTCAGCAGCTTCCTGAATGTGCGCGAGCCGACGGTCAAGATCGACGGGGCCCCGCCGCGAATGGTTCAAATGGGTCGTGCGGGAATGCCACAGGGCTACGTACTCTCCCCCATGCTTCCCAACCGCGTCATGATCGACCTGCCGGAGCATCTCGCCGCGGTAGAGGACATGAATCATACATTATACGCAGATGATGTGACGCTGTGGACCACGGATAACATGCGCGTCGGCGAAATGCAAGACCGGCCGCAGCGGGCCGACCGGCAGGTAGAGCGACACCTCGAAGACACGGACTCGTCTTCTCACTCGACAAGTCGGAGATCCTGCTGCACAGACCATGCAAGAAAGGACACCTCCCGTAGGGCGTGCTAGACGCCCGTCGTTTGGGTGTCCGCGTCACGACGAGGGAGGGGACCCGAATACCGACGGTGTCGAAGTTGTCAGTGCCCGGCCTGTGGCTGGAAGAGAATGGTGCCGACCGCGAGCTGGTTTCCCGACTGAAGAAGAAAGTGGCCGCCGCCACACACTTCGTGCGGTGGGTCGCGGACAAGAGAAAAGGAATGAAGGAAGACAACGTTACGAGCCTGATACAGGCGTACGCGCTGAGGCACATAGCGCACGTCGCCGCGTTCACCCACTGGAACAGGAGCGAAACCGACAAGCTGAACGTTGCGATCCGCAGGACGTTCAAGACCGCCCTCGGAGTACCCCGGTACGCGCCAACTCACAGGATCCTCGAGCTGGGCGTACACCACACGCTCGAGGAGATCGCCGAGGGGCAGAGCATCGCGCAGCTGGAGAGGCTGTTGAGCACCAGAACGGGAAGACGAATCATAGAACTGCTCGGGATTCGATATCACGAAGCGCGGGGACTGAATGAAACACTGCTACTGGTAGTCACGGACACCATACATACGGAAAACATGTCGAAGAACATGCACCCGGTGCATGGCGTGCAAACACGTAAACGCAGGAAGGTACCAATCCTCGAGGAGCACGGAAGACGAGAAAGCGTCCTCTTCGTCGATGCAGCCAGCTACCGACGACCAGCCGGTGACCGTGATGGCGACGAGGGAGGACGATCATCACCGCCGCTACAACAGAATGTGCGAGACGAACCGGAGTTACCAACATCACTACTACTACTACTACTTTTACTACTACTACTACTTCTACAACAACAACAACAACAACGGCAGCAGCAACAACGGCAACGGCAACGGCAGCAGCAACAGTGCCAAGATCGACACGGCCGGCCGACGGCGGCGGCTCCCGCCTTCTCCATGGCAGTCGTAGACGGGAAGGGAAGAATTCGAGTGACGGCATCAACGAGGCTGCCATCGGCCGAAGCAGCGGAAGAGATGGCCATAGCGCTCGCGGCACTCCACGGAGGTGCGGAGGATAGCCTGATCATTAGCAACTCCCAATCAGCGATTCGTACTACACCAAATGTTGGGTGTCCGCGGATGCGGCGCGCATGCTCAGCGCCAGGGCAGGGGACTTCGGGTCCGGTACGATTACAAACAAGTCCCTCAAGTGGTTCCGCGCACATGTCTGGTATCTTGGCACTAACAATAACAACAGCCGCGACAACAACAACAACAATGCTAACGGCCGAAGACACACCGACAGCACGCCCAACCACAACGAGCGCGTCCGCGTCGTCGCGAGGCAGCTCACCCGCCGCGACGCGGTCACCCAGAGGGCAGCCGCTGCCGTTGTTGTGGGGGTCTCCAGCGGAGGAGTGACGGCGATGGCGGTGGCCACCCCGTCCGGCGCCGCCGCAGTCGTTACCAACACAACGCAAATAGCGGCGGACTGAGCTGGCGACTACGGGGATGCCGACCGCGATGTCGAGCAGTTTCCGGCAACGTACCGAGAGGTGCCTGGTCGCTACAGGAAGGAACGAAGGAAATATCCACAACCCCACGGGCGGCTGGGCAGGTCCAGGCGGTCGACCTGACACGGTTGCAGACGGGCACTTTCACCAACCCCTAGCACTTGCACCGCCTGTGGCCCACGCTGCGCCCGTCGCCCGGCTACCCGTGGTGCGACCACGAACGGGTCGATGTGCTTTGGGAATGCCAATCCATGAGGAAGAAGCACCAAGAGGAAGGGGGAAGACAACAGCAGGACCCTCTGAAACGGGGCGCCTCGTTGAGAGGTGGCAAGCCGCCCTCCTCAGCGAGGCACCCGAAGACCAGGAGGGGGCTGTCCAGCGGGCCAGGGCCATTGCCGAGGATCTCAGAAAATTTTCTTCGGGCGATGGACTGTGTGTCTGGACAGGCTGGACATTTCTTCGATGGTAATCATTATAAACTGCATCTCGAATTCTGATAAACTATGGTACCTATGATAGCATGTATACAGAATAGTCGCGTCGGTTCATAGATTAACTTTCACTAGCAAAGGTGTATTCGTCCGTGACATCAAGAATAAATATCGAGCCTGGGCGCTCCCTTTGGTGAACTGTTCTTCTTTTAACGGTTAGCCCTTGGAGCCATAAAAAAACAGCTGAGGTATTAGGGCGCTCTGATGGCATATAGTTATACTGAACTGTCGTACAATTAATAACTGTAAAATACGTGTATTCATACCACGTAAAGGCAGGCTTCAAAACATGGCAGAATATAAAGAAGACGCACAACGTAAACGCCGTTGTCCTTGTTGCCCTCGTTCAAGTTAAGTCAAGGTTGGACACCTGCCTATTCTCCTTTCGCATGTTGATTCTACCATAGATTTCATCAATTCGTGGCTATTGACGGAGCCAACAATGAATGGATTGGCTCCCACACGCCACATCACACAACCTTCAAAGTGAATATGGCTGCTCGGGTTGTTTTCAGATAAATATTTTACTAACATGGCACACTGTTGGCAGCATCTGCAGAAATAATGACGAATTTTGCTCCTGAGCACATGCCTTCTAATCTAATGTCTGCAACAGTGAAGAAACCTAAGTGCACATTTACAATTATTACATTTACCTAATGAACGTCGTACTCGTTAATGCGGCTGTCCCCGCTTGGCAGCCATTCGGTGACTGCCAGCAGGGCCCATATGAAATCGTCGTGATTGACAAGAAAATCTGCATGGAGATGATGGTCAATACTGTAGGAAAAATAATTGAGAAGGCACACCACAAAAACATTGAAACCGGCATGAATCTCATAAATTAGACAGCAAAATCAATCAACTAGGAGGCCCTCAGCGACGGCATGGAAACCGGCCTAGAAAGTTACGAGCGCTGGACCGACGAGCAATGCGCAGCTCTTGTATCAGCCCAACGTTGGCTCTAGTCTGGACATCGTAATGGTTCCCGAAGCAACCATGACGTCTCGCACTATGTCGTTTCCAAGTTGCTAAAGTGGCCACTATCAGCCTCAAATCCTTCTTTAAAACTACAACGCTAGGACAAGAAATGCATATACATTTTTTTCGTCAGTCGTCCTCCGCCAATTATGTGGCTTTCGTTTTAACATGGCAACGCATCGCCATATGACGAAGGCGGCAACGGATTGCAATTGCCAGTTTTACTGGTCGAGGGCGTCTGAACGAAGCGGACTAAGGAACACTTAGAGGGGGAAACCTTTTGTTATCGAATGCCGCCAAATGGCAAGTCAATTCTGAAGAAACCTGCAATGATGTGGAAGTTTCATCAAAGGTAAAGAAAAATGGCACTGCATGGACTTTAGCACAAAACTACTACAAAATATTGAACGCCCCGCGACTTTTTCTCTGATCAGGGAAGTTTGCCCTGGTCAGAGAATAGAACCGGCGACCAACGCCTTTCCGAGTGGGTCGGTCCGCCATCTCAGCAAAGCACGAGTCTGGCAGATTGCAAGGGGAGGCCTAATTCATGGCCAACCCGAATCTTCGAGACAGCGAATATGACAACCCAATTGTGCGAAAACGTGCGAAATGAAGGAGTTTTCATAAAAGAGGACGGAACTGCAAGAAATAATTTTCATTTACTCTTTGGCTTCACGTTGCAGTAAAGGCGGCTGTCAGCTTTTCCCTCTCTCCAAATACTGCAGCAGCCGTTGAAGGTCCGTAACATAGGTACCTACCGCTCGAGTCCAACGGCGTCGCGAAGCAATACTACAAATACCAAGAAGGGAGAACTGTTTAAAAAATAAGCGCAAAAACCTTTTGGAAACAGTTTTCGCTATATTTCATGCATATATGCGAAGAAACATAATCGTAAGCGGAAATATTTGTGTAATACCAGTATGGATTCAGAGTTTTTCAGTCCATATTAATAGAACCTTTTCGTAGTGGTAGCTAACCGTAACCGACATCGGTATCAGAAAAAAAAAGCACGATAAGTTGCTTGCATGCATGGGATGAAACAAAAATCACACCCAGAATCGGCACATTGGTTTATTGCCGAGTGGTAGTAGTATTGCAGAGTTGCCGTGCACCACGTGAGACGCCAACATCATCTGACGAGGTGGACGGGTCAGTAAGGGTGCCGCACGCACCGATGCTGCCAGGCCGGCACGCTGTTGTCGGCGTTCCCATCCGCCGCCTTGGTGCCAGCTTAAAGAGAAGAGACAAAATTCGCAGTTCCGCCCGAAAGGAGAAGCACCGATTGCGGTAGCAAATTAGTAGATAGTTGTAGAAAGTAAGGATTGTAGTTTTATCGGCCACATAAAATTGTAAACGCTCGCTTACTAACTAAATTAACAATGATATAATGTAACCGTGACTCAAGGAGGACTTAAAAGAAACAGACGCACAGAGACAGCGCTTTCTTTGCGTGTCGGCGTTTTTTATACGTCCTTGTTGAGTCACGGTTGCGCATTCTATCATGACTTCAAACCAACCAGCGCATCAACATTTTTTTAGCTAAATTAACCAGCACGGTGTCACGCGCGCACAGATAAACATCAACACATCTCGCTCGATAAGCACAGAAACTGTCTGTGAGAACGCTGGAGTTAGGAATTACGGCAGCAGCCGCGAGGTAATTGACCTCCGTGCATCTGTAGCTTCAGCGCGACCGTCGAAAAAACAGTGCATACGAAGCTACTGGCACTACACGCGCTCTGCAAATATCGCAGACCCGCTTCTCCGGGCTCCCCCACGGGTAGCAGAATCAAGCGCCTTTCCTTTCTTTCGATAATTGTCATCGCAGATCGCTTTCAAGTTGATGCCCGCGCGGGCGCGCACTTCAGCCACGTCGCAGACCGCTTTCAAGACACACGAGCGCCGACCACGCGTCCCTAGAGCGTACGCCAAAGGCGTCTACTACGGCGTCCGCGATTCGCGTGGATAACGCCGTAGTAGACGCCGCAATGTCTCCACTCTGTACCGAGCGGCGGGTGAGGAGGGCATCGACACACCCTGGCAGCCGCCGGAGAAGACCGCCGCTCCACCCTTACCTGTCTGCCATTGCCTCGCTTGCCACAGGAGAGGGCACGCATCCGGGCCGCGTTCCTCGCTCGCGCACGCGAGATTGAACCGCGTTCGCGGGCTCACCCTCACACGACTTCACTCATGCGGAACCTCACGCCGATGGCTACGGCGACGCAGACGCCGACGGCGACGTTGATGGCAGAAATGCGCCTGGAGTGTCCGTGTAATTGCAATCGCAATCAAATAATGTTGCGCAGCACGTGCTCCAGAGGAAAGCTCGACGCGCGCAGTGTCCTTCTGGAAGTTTGCCACGTTGGTCGCCCGAGCCGCTGCTCCACTCGCCGCCTTCGCCCTTTTGCGGAAATACATGTAAGGACGATGGAATGGCTCATTGGCCGCCATCATATCCTCCTACGAGGCTTTCCCTTATGTATTTGAGCATCGGGCATCGCGTCACGAGGAACCAGCAATCCTCGTTCAGGCTGTCCAGTTGCAGGCGGGAATCCTCGCGAGAGTGGAAGACGACGCGGCGTGTTGACGACGCCGGACATTTGCCTGAAGGAGTCCATATCTCGAAAGCTCCTGACAGCGTCGGGAACCATGGCGGCTGCCTCGGCCGCACTGACCGACGACAGCTGGCAACCTTCTCTTGGAGTGCACTGTGGCAGGGGACTCGTTTAAGCGCTTTGGCCGACGACCCGCAGTAAGGTTGCCAAAGTTCGTGAAATCAATATCAGCATAAATGTGTGACATTGATTTAACATATTACCGTCTCCTATGAAGTCGCTTTCACCGCATCGCGCTTTCATTTTTTTTTAATCAGTTCAGTTCAGTTTATTTCCAACAAAATGTTCGGGGTCCTCCAGGCAAAAAGTTGTCATAGACAACTTGAGGGCGCCTGGGGACCGTACAGACAGCAGGCAAAGTGATACATTTACAAAAGAACAGTTTGAAAGACTACATCACAGGGTGTTTTCAAATAGTGAAAATAATATACAATCAAGAAAAAAAAATCAAATACAGATATGTCTACTACGAACATAGAATGAAAACATAAAAACATGAAAAAATAAATATGCACTTGTCTTAAAGGGTTCTTCACTCATACAACAAAAAACTTCTTAATTGAGACTTGAATTTGTAGAGTTTCATGCTGAAATTTATTTGGGAATTCACACGCTTTATTAATGCAGGTATTTGATAAGCGAGCACAGCCCTTCCAAAATTTGTACTTGTTCGTGGTGTTACTATCCATTCGTTACGCATTGCATAACGAGCTGACGTTGTGTGTGCTGAATGTAACAGGTTATGTTTATGTATATGCAGCAGGAGTTTGTAGTCATATACTTTACTCGCCTTGAGCAAATTGTGTTTAATAAACAAAGGATTAGTTGGTAGATCTTTAGGTTCACCATGATAATTCTCAAGAATCCTCAGCACTTTCTTCTGTAATACCTCCAGTTTGTTATAATTTGTAGTCGTTGTAGTGCCCCAGACTAGTGTGCAGTAGGATAAACGGGAGTAGAAGTGGGCATAATATATGGCTTTGTTTAGGTGCAGAGGAATGAGATCTGATAATTTGAATAATAAACCAACTGTTCTGCTTAGTTCTGAGGTTAGTTTGTTTAGGTGTGTATTCCATGACATTCCTTCTTCAAACCACACACCTAGAAATTTCTGACATCTAACGCGTGCTATGACGGTGTCCTGGAATGTCAGCGTGAGTTCACTGTCACATGTTTTGTTGGTGGGTTTGAACAAGACGTAGTTAGTTTTTTTTAGGTTCAAAGTTAATTTATTTGCATGAAGCCAGCTATCAAGCTGCATTAGGTAGTCGTTATTCGTGTTCTGAAGGTCACCAAGTGTACGCGCAGAAAAAAATATATTGGTATCATCAGCGTAAATTACTAACTGTGGGGACTTAGGTATATCAAATACATCGTTTATGTAAAGTGTAAATAACAAGGGCCCTAGAATCGACCCTTGAGGTACTCCTTGCTTTACTGTAGTAGTTGGCCCATCAGTGAGTCAGTTTGGCCCATCTACGCCCATCCACGTGCAGCTTAGCCTGTTGCTGCTTTTGGTTCGCCTCTTGTGCGGCTTCTGCCAGAGCCTTCTTGCAGACCACCACGAGTGGCTTAATGACGTCGACGTTATCGAGTCGGCGTAGCTTGTTGGGGACCTGCTGCCGAAGAGCCAGGGGTAGCCGGCGGAAGCTTGCTGAACAGTGGCACGATGCTCTGCCGCCACTTGATCCGGTGGAACCGATCCTTAACGAGCCCAAGCTCGCCATCGAAAGGACGTTCGTGTACCAGAAGAACGCCTGCAGGAAGGTGTGAACATAAGTGTTCACCAATCGGCGGGTTAAAGCTGTGCCGTCGACCTGAAAGCCAAGTTGCTGGATAGCGTGGAGGCCCAATGGATTAGTACCATGGGGAGACATGTTGAATGTCGCGTTGGTGTCGTTGGTGCCGAACACCTGTTTCAAAACAGTCAAGCATCTCGACGCTAATATTGCAGTAACCAAGGGTATTTGGCTTTGCTGCTGGTTTACATTTTCTACAGCAACACGATAGAGCCGCTGCCGAAAATTTGCACCAGCAGCGAAGTACAGTACACTTGATGAATGCAATATTCGCTCAGAGTTTCTGCGATTGAGCTCTTCGCCACCAGGTGGCTGCGCCATACAGCACTCATCAAGTAAAACACCTAGTCTGCTTGCGTTTAGCCGTAACTGGACTCGCCTGAAATCTATAAAAGTCTCTATGTGGTAGTAATCCTCCGGCGTGAAGTGACGATCGCAAACGCGTAGATGTTGGCACCGATCTGGTAACGAGAGGCGAATGCGTTGAGGCCACTCTCCTCGCATGTTGTGTCGCAGAGAGACGCCATGTCGCAGCTTGACATGTCGTGAGTAGCTAGATTTGTAGCCCACAACATGTCAAGAAAAGAAACGTGGTCCCGAAAAGAAAGCTCGTGATCAGCATTGACCGTGCAATTCACGTCAACACGGAGAACATTGCAGCACAAACAGACGACACTTGCTATGTTCCGGAAGTGCTTGAGTGCAGTGACAAATTGGGGTATTGTTTCCTTTCTGTGACATTTTTATACAAAAATGTTACCAACATTTCAACTATTAGGAAAAATATTTGTTCCTTATCAAGTTGTAAAAATAATCGACGACGCCACCTATGTAGCCAATCGGATAAATCGTCAAAATGACGTCAATTGGGAAAGGGCGGAAAATCCCATGTAGCGACTCACGTTTTTAAAAATATTAATAAATTACACGCTTTACGCGGACTGCGTAAATGTGTGCCTTACTTATCAAAAGGACTTACCCTAAGCACTCAGTACCTTTGTCCATAATCATCAACATCGTTTTATGGTCTCCTTATTTTATTTTTACACCATTTCTTCTACTGTTGTCGCTACTCAGTTTAGTTCAATTTGTTAATGCTTCGGCTTTGATCGTAGAATGATCTTCTACTTTTCGTTCTTTTATTGTGTACTCATTAATATGGATTTAGTTTGTCTCATTTCTCAATTACCCATTATTACTGCATTTCTTGACATTTCTTTTTGTGAACTGAGCCTATTTTTATGTTTATGAGCTTTAGATTGAACCTTAGTTAATCGCCGGTGCCTGCCACGCATATGGCTAGCTTCCGGCTCTCGAAAGTTATTCTGCCTCCTTACTGCTCCCACAAACCGAGTCTTCATCATAATTATCATCACCACTACCAGCACCACCACCATCATCATCGCAATTATCAGCATTCTCGTCGTCCTCGCTGTAGTCATCATCAGAATGCGCAAGGCTATACCAATGGAAACTGACGCGGTTTCATCAAGAATACATCATCGCAGTTACAGAAAAAAGACGTTTTAGCTCAGTGATGGAACCCACGACACGGCCGCGTTTTTTAAGCTTGTTGCACGCACTTTTTTTTATCTGTACTCTGGTGATTTATTCCTTTTAACAAGATTGATGCAGAAGGAGCGAAGAGGTACGCTTACTGATTCTCGTGCTAAGGTCGACGAAGAAGTAATCTACAGGGCCTTGGTTTTGGATCCTGAACGTCACCAAGAACAACAGCGTCGGAATTTCTCTAAAGAACAAAGACAAGAATCTACAAGGACAAGAGTAAGCGAGGAACATCGACTCGCGCCTCTGGTGAGTGCCAGGCGCATGTGTGTTCGCGAAAAGCTCGTACCGCTGAACAAGTTCAAATGACGACGGTAAGCTGAATTGGGAAACGCGTTCGCTCGAACCAATTCTAGCAACTAGCGGGGTTCAAGGTCCCTAGATAAAGGACATTAGCGGATGTGTGATCCCGACGCGTCCTGGCGCGATGTGATGACAAATCCGATGACATCTTCGGTTGGTCGCGGTGATCCCCGCGAATGCGAGTGGGCCGATTTCTGAGGCCACTATTCTCTGGGGGGCATCCAACTCGAAAAAGTGTCTCAGAATAAATACTTAGGTGTCATTCTAACCGAACTCTTTCACGTTCTAAACATATTGAACATGTTAACGGGAAAACCCTAAAATAAGTAGGTTAGTGGCGCCGCACTTTAGCTAAGACCCCCCCGCAATACTAAACTGCTATTATATAAAACGCTAATTCGCCCTCTCTAGAATATGCATCTGTCGTTTGGTTATCCTATAATGTGAAATAAGCTCGCTGAATAACGTTCACCGAAAAGCTATCCGTTTCATTTGGCAAAGTTACAGCCGCACTTTATCACCAACACCGGCTCAACAATCTTTAAAGATTGAGCCATTACTTTTACGTTACCACATTGAAAGCCTTAAAACTTTTATGTGCAGTTATTAACTTCACCTCTGGTCTTTCTGATTGTAAGTACATCACATTTACTAAGGCAAGTTGTACCCCTAGCTGCCACGCCTTGAACATAACACCTATTTATGCCCATACTGACACATTCGAGTACAGTTATTTTCCACGTGCAATAGAGCTTTGGAATTCTCTACCCGGTATCATTCGTTCCCTGTCACTAAAGGATTTCATAGCTACCACTGGCAAGCACTTCGCTAACATTTAAAGCGCTTCTTTTTGTTCATTCATCTTTTTGTGTTTACGTCTTTTTTTACTTTGTAATGTATAGTGTTGTATAATGTTCAAACTCCTGCTATAGCCCTATATTGGGCTGCAGTATATGTAAATAAATAAATAAATAAACTATAGGAGATATCCTACGTCAACCGAGCTGCGAGCTGCTATTCGGGAACAGGGAAATGGAAGGAAGCGAAAGCTAAGGGTGCGTTCCGGGAGCGCGGCCACCACATCCATCGGCTGTTTTAGATGAGAAACATCGCCACGGTGGCGGCGTGCGTGCAAAATGCATCGTCGCCGCTGTGAACAGGCGGGACGTTCCGCCTTGCGCAACCAGGGAAACGGTTTGGGTCGCGTGATCAGAAAGTGACCCGAAAGATTTGTGCGCTGCTGCGACAGCATTGCTGTTCGAATTCTATTGCGCGCGTTGGAATTTGTAGCCGCCATTTCTTGGTCAGATGACGGATGGCGAAACGGTGACTTGTTAACATTTCTTTAATACATGCAAACTAATCGTCAGGACGCGTTGCTGTCGAATTAGTGCTGTAACACGCATACATGACGGAGGATGCAAGGATGTACGGGGTTCACAATGTTGCCTGACAGTTCTCAGAGCACAGGGCTGCCTGACAAGACACAAAAACGAAAATTTGGAGGTATCCAACCCACGTAATGAAAGCGGCTCTTATTGGCTCTTAACCTACCAACTCGTCCTAGTTGCTGTGTTGATGCTGGTAGAGAGTCGGACGATCGGGAAAGAGCATGAATATGTTGCTGGAGCACGCATTTTCCACCGCGCGAACGAGATCAGCGTTTCATCAGCGATTTAGAACGCGGAAAAACGACCATTCGAAGAGGTCATAAGAAAAATTTGAAATTTACTCAGTGGCCTTACGTCTAGCAACCATCCGCCATCTCGGGTGAGCTATCCAAGATTGTAAGTTGCTTTTTGCTATCTACCGCAAGCGATATTTAAAGATTCTTAAGATCTGAAACAAAAAAAAAAGATAGAAAAGGATCGCACGTCATGAAGGAATTTATATACGTCAATTATAAGCACTTGCCCTGTAACGTTGTCCCTTATGACAAGTTCAACTGATCGTTTTCGAGCGGTCCTCCGAACATTCAACGGTCCTTTCAAACTGCAACTAAAGTTAATCATGGCAATAATATGGCACGTTCCTATAGTGTTAACAAATATGAAATAGTGTAGCAAAAGTCATTCGCTTTCGAAGTACAGCTTCGTTGTCGTTTTACGCTACCGTGGAAACGCTTTGTAAACGCTTTGGAAGGACCAGTTTAATGTGCCACTAGTGTGTACAATTTTGTGCTACCCGTCTGCCTGCTTGTCTCAAGATCGTTTAACACCAGCACAGAAACGTTTACGCTATTCTTCCGCTATGAGGGCTAGCGTTGTGGCCATCGGAACGAAAACAAAGCACACGCTATGGGCACCCAGCATTGTGTCACGAGTGTAACGCCAACTCCCTGGTGCAGTCTGTAGTGAATGCCTGCCGATAGCCAGAGTACAAAATACGATGCCATAGCGTAGAGTGAACAATGACAAAATTGCACAGACCCCGAACTAGACGAGAATACTTGCCGTCTACGCGAGAGGGTTAGGGAGAGAGTGCTTGACGTAAAATTCAGACAGCGCTTCCTAACAGCCTTCGCAGATATGGCTGGGACAATCCTGACGGTGTAAAAGGGGGTCTTGCAGATGAGTCAATAATTGCTCAACTAGCGAGAGAGAGAGAGAGTATAGAAGAGTGGTAAGGCAGGGAGGTCAACCAGACGCACTTTCGATTTAATACCGTGCAATTGGGGAAGAGGTATAGAGATGAAAAGGGAGACAGGAGATACAGAGAGTACAGTATCGCACACTTTTAAAAATTCGTGCCGAGTTTACACACGGTCCCAAAGACCCATCGACTCGAAGTACTGCAACAATGACTTTGGGTCTTTCTGAGCCATCGATGCGTACGACCATGGAGGAAGTTCATTTCCTAAAATAGTCTGGAGTCTACCTGCTTCAATGCTGTCCGGCGAGCTTCACGCTCGACGTCGTACTAGGGACCGAGATATAGGATGTGTTCAATTGTTTCGGTAGCTCAACAAGAATCGCACACGGGCGTATGCCCCATTCGAACGCGTAACGATTAAGCCTTCGCAAATGTAATCTCGAGCCACGGGCTTCACTATAGAAATAGAAACAGCTGATATACTTTCAATTTCATGCGTCAGTACATTTCAGCATGACCTCTTTTCGAAGAGCTACCCATCTGTCGTTCTAGGTCCAATGGCAAGCGGTGAAGCCCCAAGGAAATTTCTGATGACGACTTGTCGGGCCGATTTCGTGAACCTCTTCGACGTCGGCTTGGCAGACATCGATGGAATAAGGGGCTTCTTCTCGGGCGAAGCTATTAACCACGCATCACCTTGCACTGCGACTGAGGATCGAGCGTGTCACATCGTTGGACACCTCACAGCGTGGAATGAGGTGCTTTCACAGGCCAAGCTCGAACTGAGAGAAAACCCGCGAACGCGAAGCGGCCTGGCCGTAGTGGGCATCAACTGTCCGTACATTAGGAACCACTCGCTGGACACACTGCACCGGGTCGCCACGCTGCTGCACTGCCTCGTAAAGAAGCATCACTGCGTGACGCATGTGGACGTCACAATGGGCAGGCTCAACTTATACGACGAGCTCTTGTGTGACGCCCTTCTCGGAAACCAGTTCGTGGAGACGCTCAAGTTGCGGGATTCGTTCAGCCGGGGTCTCGGCCCCCACAGTAACTTCTGCGCGGTCGTCCCGACCCTGCCAAACTTGAAGCACTTCGAGTGCACCAGTGATGCTGAGTGCAGGCAGTCTTTTCTGGACGCGCTGACGTCTCTCCTGTTGACGACGAGGTCGCTCACGTCTCTCCATATTCCTAATTTAAACATGAGTCGAAGGGCTGCAAAGGCGTTCTTGACTGCGATCATGGCATGCTCAACCCTGAGAGAGCTATCGGTGAACTTTGAAGTCATGAAATACGCCCCGGAAGAAATATGTGTCACTTGCGCGGAGTACTTCAAGAGTTCGACTGCCTTGACGACGCTAAACTTTGTGGGAAAGGGCTACCTTTACAGCACTTCTATGCAGTCGATACTACGAGGGCTCGAGCAAAACAGGACCGTGACCAGACTAGACTTCAGGACAGCGTTCGTGTCGCAGCAATGTGTCGAAAGCGTAGCCAATATTTTTGCAAGAAATAGGACGCTGCGCAGTATTCATATTGCGGCCGGCCGTCCTGACTCATACAATATGTACCAACATAGGGGTATTCTCATTTGGGATGGCTGGTTGACATCTCTCATGGAGAATGAGACGCTCGAAGAACTTACACTTCCCTTCAACATCTGGAGGCCACTGAAGTGGGCTCTGTTCTTTGGAGCGCTTTCGACGAAACAGAATCTAAAGCACGTCATCATAGACGGCGTCGCCACAGACGCCATCGCCTTGCAGCAAGTCTGCGAGGCCCTACGAGAAAGTGGTGCAGAGGAGAAAGTCGTTTTTGGACCAGAGTTGGGGGCTTCCTGCTATCGGCACAATTTGCATTTCCTCAGGTACCATTGCTTCCGCACCGTCGTCGCCTCCCAGGCTGATCACGGAACCGATGCTCCGCCACTTGGCAGGCTTCTGCACCAGCTGTGTTCGCTGAACCACGTCACATCGCTGACTGTGACTGTTGATCCAGGCACGTACAGGGAGGACCTGTCGTCTGCTCTGGCAGACTATGTTGGAACCACCACCACGCTGAAAAAATTGCGACTGATCTCGGCGTCTGTCGCCTACCCTTCGAATGAAAGTGACCTAGATTGGACGGCAGTGGTAGAGTCGTTGTCGAGGAACAGCAGCTTAGCAGAGCTGTGCGTCAGCGCGACTTGCGTGCCTAAGGAGGACTCTGAGCGCATGGCTGATGTCGTCAAGCGCAGCGAAAACATACGAAGGTTTTCCGTTTCGGTACAAAAGGGATGGCACTTGACGGCGTTCGTAAGTCGCTTGTCCGACGGCGTAGCTCGGAACTACAGCCTCATAAGAGTAGAATTTCCTGGCTACATGAACAACGACTCGTTTGTCATCTGGGACACGGCGAGAAGAAACTTCCACCTGGTGTCCAGTGCTTCGAGATTCCTCGCAGGCGCTAATGCTGACAAGTAAGTAGCAATAATAGGATGTTCGCACCTCCAGCACTTTGATGGAAATATCCGCAAGACTCTTCGTGTGGGAAAGACTAACGCGTGATCATATTGCTTTCAAAAATTTGGATTTCTTCTAGACCTGCCGTGTAACCCTGCCGTTTAAATGTACAACACAGCCAGCCGTTCTTATTTTTACTGCTAATTTACCGACCCACTGTCGCTTATAGCATTAGCTCTTATGCGGCGGAACAGCTGCTTTGAAACAAGTGGCGAGAACTTTTTGAAACTGAGACCTAACGAGGTGGTGACCTCATACTCGAATCGGCCAAAGGGAGTCGAGGTAAGGACAGCAAGCGCCTCAGGAAATGATGTATTTGGCTATTTATGAAACATACCGAGTCAATATATCATCTAGATGAGCGACATATGCTTTTTTAAATTTAATTGTTTTGACTTGATATTGGGACAGCATTTCGTTATGGTATATACATATATAGAGGAGCTACAGCGACAACAATCCTTTGTGGCTGAATCGGCTCGACCATGATTTAACGCATGGTATCCCTGCAATTGTTGTGAAATTTCTTGCATTTGGCGACTTCGACTATATATCAAACCGTCACGACGCTTGGCGCGCTATCGACAGGGCCATTGCGACGGCGCTGGAGCGGGTCTTGCGGCACCGTGCTCTTCTGGAAGAACTTGCCGAAGTCCAGTCCATCAGCGAGGACGAGGCAGCGGCCGCTCTCCGAGACGAAGTCAGGTCCTTCGAACGCATGCACGAGTTCATGCGACTCGCAGGAGTCGTCAAGGAAAGAGTCACGTGTCATCGACGGGAAGACGGGCGCACGCAGCTCGACGACCTCAACGAGCACTGCTGGATCGCGATCCGGCGCTGCCTCACGCTTGGTGACGTCGTGGACGAATGCGCCCAGTGAGAGCCGAACCGCGTGTGACGTACGCTCGATGCTGTCGTTTGTTGTTTTGTCCCAGAGATATGATATCTGCCCATATAGGCAGTCGAGAAAAAAGAAGAAATCGCACGTACTGCACCCGCTCGTCATTATTTGCAGGAGTCGTCCACCACAAGATGTCATGACCCAAAAGTCCAAACGATAGGTTTGACAGCGATTTAAGAAAACACACAAGCATGCGCTACAGTGGTTCTGGTGTGATTAATAGACAAATCTTCTGATTTAGAAATCAGCGCTGTAAAGTTGAGCACAACTATGATATTCTAGCCCCAACGGAAGCCTTAATCAAATTTTATCACACGGTCTGATATTTCATCTTGATGGGTCTCGTCCACTTATCGTCGCTCGAGTCGTAAGGTTTGACGGATCATAAGCGGTTGGGCGATCACCCCCCTCCCCCCCCCCCCCCCGATGTCACTAACTAATCCCGCCCCCCTTCGACCTTTCTCGACTGCAATTTTTCGGCACGTGGAATTTTTTTAGGCTGCTGCGGCGACTAGCGCAGTCCGCGGCCAGCAGAGCATCCCCCACTTCTGTCTTTTGCTTAAGCGCGAAACTGGCCAACGCAACGGCTGCCTTTGTGTAAGCGAGCGAATCGCTCCCTGTCCACCTGCAATTGTGCCTCTCCGGAGAGCAGAAGGTCGTTTAAGTAGGCCGGGACATCAGCGCTGTAGCTAGTAGTGAGCCTTCCCTTCCCCCTCCCTTACTCAGAGACACGTGCTCCAATGCCCACCACTGCAGTGCTAAGATTCCGCACTGGTACGAGTCACCTTTCTGTACCGGTATATCTGGAAACCATTTAGTGTAATTCAAGCTCACCGCTTTCGTTGCACAGAGTTTGCTTTTTTCGAGAGTCCAAAGGACGGTACCACAAGACATCCTTGATGGGTGATTTATTATTAAAAAAATTATGGCGTCGCCCAACTTGCTAAGTGGGTGGTCACCACGATGTCTTTTTTTTCAAATTTTTATCACTGAGTATTTCTTGTATATGAAATACGGCGGGTAAAATTTATGGCACTGTCTGCTGTGAATCAGTTAACAAAGGCTCAATGCACCGAAAGCCAAAATTCGCATTCATCACACGTGTTGGAAACGCGTGCGCATTTGTCGACATAAGTTGTGGGTGCGTAGATTTGGTGCGTCATTTTTCCTTGTTTCCAAGGACGTTGTATCATGGATTTTGTTTCGACCTCACCAGATGAGTTAGTGCTTGACTTTTGTTTCTTTTTTATATACACTGCGAAAGGTACAGCTCTCTCTGACTACATGAAAGCCAATAGGCTATGCAAAGCGGTATCAATACAGCTTATGGAGACAACTGCGCTGCAGTCATTCATTTTCACAAATCGATATTTTACCGCATACCACATTTTTATTGCTTAGTTCAAGAGAAAAAGTTCATGCCTGGACGAGCAAATTTAAACAGAACTGAGGACGGCGCGGTATGCCTCAGCAATGACAGCAAAGTAAGGCACAGAGAATCCACCTGCCTCATGCGTTAGAACAGAAATGTGCGCATGGACAATTGGAAAGATGACAAAGTCGTAAATTGATATTTCAGTGCTGTTCGAATAGACCCTAGGCTTTCTGCAATTTCTCGTTGAAAGACACAACGAAACCTGGGAAGTATATAGGTATATAACCAATAGGTGAGAGGAGTCGACCTCATCGACAGGTATATTTCAAATGTACGAAGATATACGAAATATACCAAATATATGAAATAGACGAAGGTCAGCTCTAGCAAATGGGCCGTCAGGATGCCCACATATTTCCTCGGTATTGTTGCATGCAATTTCCGAGCCCAATATGGTCGCGGCGCAACAGATTTCTACCTACAACACGAAGAGTTAACGTCTCTCCTGTTCATCAAGCAGGCTGTAGCTGAAACGTTAACGAGATGTAACCCAAATCTAAATGGTACCAGGAAATGAAGGTGCGAATTTAGACCAGCAGCTCCGGAGACCAGACCAGCCTAGCTGCCTGACGGCAAGAGAAAATACTTTTGACCGCTTACCGGAATTTAGTACAATTGAAAAGATTGAAAGTTTCGTGCACGAAATGCAATGTTTCTTCCGCCTGCAAGGATCAATTTGTTTCTTTTATTATTACAATGCTCCTAATTACTGTCCACGGCTGTCGACATTCATTTGTATCGTTGGAAAATAAACATTTTTTGAAATTTTTTTCCACGGCAGTGACGGAGACGCAGGGACTGTTAATAACCTTGGTACATGAACGTGAACAAGCCCTACCCTCACAACTTTGAACATCTGCTAGAGAACCGCAATCAGACAAAGCTCCATCTAGCCAATTTTTTTGCAGATACAAGCATATCAGTTTTCGGGTCACTTTTCACTTTTCGGGTGATGAGCTTAATTGGGCACATGCCGCTGCCAGAACACGGCCTCCGGCACAGACCACTTGAGTGTGAGCTGGCTTCGCAATTCCTCCGAATCAGACTAAGATGCATTAAGTGTGCATCATGAAGAACACGCGAGTCTCCGGGAAAATGCCGGACCCCTGGAAATCGGTCCAGCTCTCGTTCGTTTCTAAGCACGGAGAACCACACGAACATACGGCCTATTTCTCTCACATCATGTGCGGGCAAGTTGCTAGAACACATAATTTTTAGCTGATTTAATCGCCACCTCTGGTCATTCGATCACCTACACTCACGACTTTTTGGCTATCCACGACTCATCTCCGACTTAAAATATGCTACTCAACATTTCCAAAACAAATTATTGACAATTACACCACCGGTCAACTTAGAGCCATACAAGCTTCTCACCTAAAAATCGCGTTCGAATACGCAAGCCATGACATGGTGCTGGGCAAGATTCGAAGGGGAGGTTCGTAGATTTGTACCAACAACTAGATCCGTGACTTGCTCCTTGCCCAGGCCAGGAGCATTGTTGGCGGTATTTCCCCATCCTTCCCTCAACCATAAATAGGAATATCTCAGGGCCCTGTACTATCTCTTATTTAATTTGGTCATGTGCAAGTGCGTTGGGCACTACGGTTGATATCAGACGTTGACGGCGCATTGATATCACGCTGTAGATCAGCACAGCTTCTCGCGGCATGATTCAAAACATGCGATAGGTAGCATATCCGTTTTTGCTCACAACGCAAGAAAAAATGGCTTACAATGTTCCAAATCTACATTTAAACATCTCCTCGTTCATCGTCCAAGATGCGCTCCAAGTGATTAGCGTCACACCCAGTAGTGGGTAGATATCCCACACCCCAGCATTACTGAGTGTTTGCAGTTTGCTGGCCGCGCCAGCAAAATGGCTCCAACCCGGGCACTCAGCGTCGAGGACGCCCACGCCGAAAAGAAGCGTCGCGCGGAACAGGAGCGTTTTTACTACGCAGCGCAACGTGCTACAGACTGCGAATGTATGCATACAATGTACACAAATAATTTTGGAATAAAACATTCAATTACGTGTAGCCTGATAATTCAAATAAACCTGAGCGTTTCTACCACGATGCGATGTTTCATGTGCGAAAATGGTAATGCTCAACTCTCTGATATATTGTGAAAAATGACGCGCAACAACGCCTGAACCAAACATGTCTCCCTGTTTGTTCTGTGGACTACGCACACAAACAGCAGTGGAACACTCAACGCGACGTATAACATGAACTCACCACTCTCGTATTCGGCTAAACTCCAAAGAATTGCACAATTACCACCATCATCATCGTTAATTATTGTCAATCAACGCAAACAGGACACCAGCTATGCGAACGCCCGCTTTTTCTATTAGCATATATGCCGAGATTCACGATCAGATTTTGGCAAGCGTTGGAGCTGGTGGAGTCCGGGTGCTTCGTAGCCTGGTGCTGGTTGCTGGTCTGACCTAAATTAATTTAATTGACTTAATCGATTAAACGTGTTCGAACAATCGTATCGAGGGTTTGACGGGACAATCGCGAAAATATTGGAATCGTTCTCGAATGGCGGCGCACGAGGAGTGACTGGGCGGCTGTGGGAGAGCGACTGTCTACAGCTTTTCGGAGTCCCGAGCGAGCTGAACCGGGCGCTTCTCCTCTTTACACCCACGCGGGCCGCAGCGGTAGGTTTGAACCGCCTAGCAGTTCAAAACATGTCATAGCAACCCAGTCGTTGATCGCTGTGCCATTCCCAGTCCACTAAAGACGTGGCACAGCCTGGTTGCCGGTTTCTCAGCATGGGTTCGACATGGCAATAGAGTTCATGTCCATCCCGAAAATTTATAGCGTCCTAGCACCTATGTGTGGTGATTCAATGAAGGTGCCGGTTTTACTCAAACCTCCCAACCAAGTGACATTCCTTCAAGCTGTAAAAAAAAGGAGCTGGCAATTTAAATTCCTATAGCTGTCATTTTTCTTTCCCTTCGCGTATTGCGATTTCTTACATATATCAGTTGGAGCTCACTTTTCACATTCGTATTTTTCTTATTTCTTGTTTAATTGTACTTTACAGAGATTCACTAGTACCGTGCATATTATTTAATTCTGTGCTCACCGCCATTTTATCCAGCGATGATACGATTGTGTTTCAAACTTTGTTGCATGTCTTAAATTCTAAGATGGGATTCTGCAACACTATGTAACTGCCCTTCAACGTTTCGAAAAGCATCTGGCAAAGTTTCAATTATTCAATTAATCGACGAAAAACCCTTCATGGAAAGCAATGAATCGACAAACGCTAAACAAATTATTGATTCATAGTCATTGATAGCCATCACATTTAAGTCAATCATTGACAATCGTCACGGAATGCGTATCGTATCCTATAGAAATAACAATATTATCAGGCTGGGCTCCACTGCCAGGTCATGGCACCGCTGACCAGCTTGTCCGCGATGCTCTTAATCGGGCGCTTGGCATTGGGCCGCCACTTGCAACAGAATGTCTACAGCGATCCACCACCCTTGAGGTCCCGCCTGAAGAGCCGTCGGTTCCTTCCTCTCGAGCCACCGCTCGCGAGACGACAGGCAAGGCTCTTCCGACGCGCTCTGACAAGCCCGTTTCTTCTTCATGCGCGGCGCCATATAATCTATGAAGGTGCTGGGCCTCTTCTGCAATGGTCACGCTGCTGCGGTTACCCCAATACAGACGACATACTCTGGAGTTGTTCATTTATTTTGCCTCCTCTTTCCCATTGGACCCCTCTGCCCCCTTCTACAGCTTGGTTTAACTTTGGCTCATGGGAAGATCTGCAATTCCTGCCAGCCGCCATTGAAGCGGCTCTCAAACCTCGTACAAGGGCAAAAAGCAAAATTAGCCATTTTTTCAACTGCAGCCAGCAACGTCCTAGTCTTGCACAACGCCCGGATGCCAGAAGAGCGAAGGGAGGGCCAGAACGCCCGGACTTTGTTCCGAAGGCCATCATCTATTCGAGTTCAATGAAGTGTTGCTCTCTCTTTCTCTACGAACTGTTGTCACGCATTGTCGTCGCGCAGCCCTCACTAGCTGGTAGTACCACCACGAACAGTGCAGGACTGTAAGTGGTGGGAACTTGTTTGTCAGGATTCTTGTTTTGTAAAAAAGAAAGGTCATGTGCGAGCTGTTCATCGCTTGCTTTGGCTACATACTTTATGGATGGAATATTTAGCCACGTTGAGCTGCTGTAGCTGAGAAAACGCGAATCAAAGTATCCAACATAAACCATTAGCCGTAGCTATGCACTTCATGCTGGAACGTGCCGCGGTTGTACTTATTTTCCTCGATGAAGATACGTCAAACTGTTTGGTATTCGGCGCCCGGTTTGTCTATAATTCCTATTCTGCTGTCAAAGCAAGGGAACATGCCTATTGATGTGACATTGTGCATGGAGCCAAAGTTTGCACCACCACCTCTTCATCCCGACACAATTAACAACTTTCGAAAATACTCTGGCGGGGGAAGCATTTCTTTTGGATAGTTTTGAAGACAGCAACAATGTTCCTGCACTAGCATTAACAACCATGAAATAGTTCTTACTTACCAGAGTTATTTCATTCTAACGTATTTTACAACGACCGAAAAAAAATGTCTAACCCAAGTGTCAATGCTGAGGACGATAAAATAGACATGCGTGGTTGGTTAAATGATTCTAAACAGACAGCGCTGTGTTTGTGTGTAGGCGTATTTCCACGTCCTTCTTCGGTCGCGCCTACAGATTCTATCATATATTCAATCCAACTAGGCCACCAACTTGTTTTAACTAAATTAACCAGCGCAGTGTCAAGCGCGCACAGGTAAACACGAACACATTTCGATCGAGATTCGATGTCAATATTGTGGAGTGTGGAATCGTGGCCTCAGCAGCGAATTCACCTTGACCTATCTCTCGCTTCTGCGCGACTGAAACGTCGAAAGCACAGCGCATACGAAGCTGCCGGCAGTACGCGCACTCTGCAGACCTCGCAGATCGCTGTGAAGATGAGGCCGGTGCGTGCGCTCTTAGGCCACGTCGCTGATCACTTTCAAGACACACAAGCGCCGGTAACGCCTCCCTACGGCGCAAAGGCTTCTACTACGGCGTCCGCGATTCGCGTAGCCAAGGCCGTAGTAAACGCCGCGGTGGACTCCACTGTGTACGAAGCGGCTTGCGAGGAGGACATCAAGGCACCCTGGCAGCCAACGGAGAAGAACGCTCCTCCTCTCTCGCCTGATCCCCTTCCTTGCACGCGACAGGAGAGAGAGAGCATTCGCGCCGCGTTCCTCGCTCGCGCACGCGAGATTGAATCGCGTTTGCCGGCTTACTCACACCCCTTCATGTTCACGGCGCCCTTGTATGGACACCGTGATCATGCACGGCGACCACCACAGTGCCCAAGCACGAACAGCGAAGGCGCTCGCTGACGCTACATTGATCTGGACAGCGCTTTGTTTTGGTGGTGGTGCTTGTGTGACGTCAGCAACAGCTTCGCTGTACATCCAGTTTCACACGGTGGAATGGAAGATGAATTTCTCATGCTTATTCTTCACTTCATTCCTATTTTACTCATATCGTATTCCACACACAATTACGATGGGCCCCCATCTAGTTACCGCGGCCGTCCTGCAACGTAGGACACGCTCGTTCTATTCACGAGTAGACTCGGTGGCCACGAATCCGCATTGGGCCACCCTCTTTCGTCATGAACCACCAACGTTTGTCGAGGTACTTGGGCTCTTGGCTCACACGACGCGAATCGCGCAGTGGGACGAGACGGCTAGGAAATTTATTTTAAGCCTCCTCGCGAGACTAACCTCGCGAGCTGCGGCCGTGATCTTGTCGTGGCTGGAGCGTAATTGTTGGATTAACGCGCGATTGTACTCTCATTTGCCAGAAGAAAGCACGCAGCCGTAGGATCGCTTGCGTTTTTCTCTCTTCAGTTTCGACAGGTATCTTCCGCCGAGGCGGCATCTTGGTTTTGCAAATTCCCACATACTACAATACATACCAAGCCAGGGGTTCGTCGAGGGAAGCGAATAGGCAAAAAATCCGAGAGGCCGGCTCAGTGCTTTTCTCCACGAGAGCTTCTTCCTCGCGTTAGTCCCTTCGAAAAAAAATTCCCAGAGCGAAATGAGGAACTTTCTGTGTGGCAATTTTACGTCTGCGGGGACTTTTTGTTGGGGATTGTTGCCTCCGTTACCCTCCAAAATGTGGCTTTGGCTAGATGCTGGTGAGGGCAGTGCGGTTTGGTTCTATGCTGGTTTTATGGCTATTGCTCAGACAATTTTTTGCAAGCATTTCTCGTTCAAATGAACCAATCGATCTGAATAATTGTGCGGAGAATTCTGTAATATCTTGTGGTTACGAGCGCAAGTGGAAATACTTGACCCACATGCAGTCTGCTAAATTGTTTAACAAGAGACCTCAGAGAAATCGTCCGACCTAAGAAAGCAGATGGAAAGGCCACGCAACTGATATTAGCTATGCAGAGATATTGCAGTTACAAGAACATGCGACCCGATTATTGATTTACGAGCACCGCAACACAAAATCTGCCATACATCTATATTTATTTGTCAACGTCTCCGCTTTGTCGAAGAGAATTTCACGAAGCCCCAGTCATGCTGCGGAAGCAACAGCAGTTACTGGATGCAGAATATCAATTCCAAAACGCAACCAGTGCACCACCGGGCCTGAACGCAATGAATGAACTGAGCACGAGCTGCATCTCTGACGACGTCACACCATCGCCGACGATCTGTCTGTATCAGTGCGCGCTGACTATTCACACAGTGTAGAAGTAAGGCAACCGTGCCTGCAGTAAAGTGAGCCCAAGAGATTACTGTGGTGAGCCACGTGACCGTTCTTGTTGCAACTACGCCGCGCGTTTCGCTGAAGTGGCCGCCAGATCGGGCTATAGCTGGTAGCACCATCGCAGCGTTAGCGTGGATCACGGAGGAAGGAAACCCAGGAGAGGCCCTGACGTCACTCTTTGTGAAGCTAAAGTGAAGCGGGAAGTTGGAGTTGCTCATGGCGTTGCTCCGCCTATCGGGCCAGCTCTCCTCTCTTGTTTACATTTCTCGCGAAAGCACGCCGCGCTGCGCGCAACCGGGCTGCTCGGACGCGCGCGCTCCGCAGCAATACTAAACAGTCGTTAGCATGATTACGCCAAAGAGGGCAAAATTTCCCGTGGATATACCTTCGTCCGTTGCCATTGCCGTGGCGCGGTACATTGCGTACAGCGTTAATTGCGCGTTCATTTCACCAACTTTAGTTCCTCCTTTGCCACCTTGCCACAGCAACATCCGGTATAGCACGGCCCAGATAACGCAGCGCAACAAAACACGGAGACCAACGCGAACCTGCTCGCACGGCGCCTTTGCCACGGTACGAAACCTACGGAGTAACACGTGTGAGCGCACAGATCAGTAAGAAAGCCGCCATTGTGGACCGAAAGGCGTGACCACAGCAGCAAAAAAACAAAAGAACAGCAAAAAAAGAACCTACTACGTCATTTCCTCCACACTTTTCTCCTAGCGTGCGGAGGGGGTAGGGCCTCTCCTCAGTTTCCTTCCTCCATGGCGTGGATGGCCCGTCGGCTGCATGCATTGAAATGTAAATGGCGGCTCTTAGTAGTGGGCGATTCGGCCATGGTTCTTTTTTTTTTTTACGAAACGCTCTGACATCAGTTTAAGGATGACGTATTGCACTCCTATTCCACGTTTTTTGCACGAAACGCACCACAAATTCCTGCTATCTGTAAACTGAGCTGAAAACGCTGGCGGTTCTGGTAAATCTATGGTACTTTTTGTTCGAGTTCGGCTTGCGTTCTGCTAAATTGTTTGGCGCTTCCGTTATGCAAATTCTTGCTCTTCTCGCAATGATTATACGAATGCGTGTGTATCTATACGATGGTGTTAAATTTGCAAGTTATGTGACTCTCCATCACTCCTTTATCGCCTGCATAAAACTGCCTTCTACTTTTTATTTTGGTCTGTTAAATACAAGACATTAACTAAGTTTAGTTCTACAAGGTTCGCCATTATGGCACTGACTGTGTTTGGCAGAATCAACATGTGTCTTCAAAAGTTTCTTTTTCGCGATATAACATGAAAACATGGCACATTAGCATGGATGGTGTTTTTGAATCATTACGTGCATGAGGTTGATAGGAATAAGATTCAAACACTCTATGCGGCCACCTAAGTACGTCGTTCTCATTATCTGCGAATATAGTGGCCGTTATCTTAAGTAAAGCTAAGAACACTACACTAAAAAGTTCATTACTTTAGCCTAGAGGAACTCACTTTTACGACGTCCTATGTGTAGCAACTGCGATGCTACACATGATCCTCTTGTTTTCTCTATTTCCAACTGATCCACTATTTCCGCTTTCATTTTGTAGCAAATACTAAAGTGCGAAAGGATGAGAAATTCGCCTGGAAAACAAGACCAAGCAAGCAAGCAATATCTGAATTGTGCGTAGTGGCATATTCACATAATAAAAGGGCACCCTCTAAAACAACTAAGGATTTTCGCGTAACTACTAAGCGATAGTGATGCAGTAATGCCTCCGATCAATTATATCCTCCAAGCTCATATGAGCCCTTCAGATGTTATTTCCAACTGCTGTTTGATCTCACGCCACCTTGTTCATGTTTCGTTGCATCAGAAAGATTGCGGAATAATCAAGACATTGGTGGAAGGAACATCTAAAACATTATGTGAGGTAGTCTAGCGCCATTTCATGTATTTATAACCATACCAAGTATTTTTACTCGAAGCGCTCAAAGCAGAATGCGGCATAACACTGAAATGATTGTGACGAACGGAGAGTGCGGCGACAGGAATCACGTGTCCGAAATGTGCAGTGACTAATTTTATTGCAGCGCAAAAGGCTACAGCGCAAAGAAGAATAAATCTCCACCTCGTAGAAAAATGCGTACCATCATTTAGGACTGAGATACAACCACGTTACCAGCAGACTTTCACGGATATGTGCGCCGAACGCGCACATGCAAACGAGTAGCGACTCGCAGCCAACGAGACGCGGCATGCACACCGCTTCACACTATTGGTGTCCAGCCTGTGTCTGCCTGGCGGCTACACCACTCGATCTCGCGTCCAATAAGAGTAAGAGACGTTGTCCGATCTGGCACGATTTCAGCAACAATGACCATGTGTTGAACTTTTCGTCGAAGCGGTTCACATACTCTGGTTCTGCCTGCGCTTGCAAATCATTTCAACTACCAACTACCCCGGTCATGTACTAATTGTGGCCATGTTGTCCCTGCAAGCTTCTTAATCGCATCCGCCCACCTAACTTTCTGCCACGCCCTGCTACGCTTACCTTCCCTTGGAATCCAGTCCGTAACCCCTAATGACCGTCGGTTACCTTCCCTCCTCATTACATGCCCTGCCCATGGCCATTTCTTTTTCTTGATTTAAACTAAGATGCCATTAACTCGCGTTTGTTACCTCACCGAATCTGCTCTTTTCTTATCCCTTAACCTTACGCCCATTATTCTTCTTTCCATACCTCGTTGCGTCGTCCTCAATTTAAGTAGAACCCTTTTCGTAAGCCTCCAGGTTTCTCCCCGGACTTGAGTACCGGTCAGGCACAGCTGTTATACACTTTTCTTTTGAGGGATAATGACAACCTGCTGTTCATTATCTGAGAATGCCTGCCAAACGCACCCCAGCCCATTCTCATTCTGCTGATTATTTCAGTCTGATGATCCGGATGCGCGGTCAATACCTGCCCTAAGTAGATGTATTCCCTTACCACTTCCAGTGCCTCACTACCTATCGTAAACTGTTGTTCTCTTCCGAGACTGTTAAACTTTGCTTTAGTTTTCTGCAGATTAATTTTTAGACACACTGTTCTGCTTTGCCTCTCCAAGTCAGTGAGCATGCATTGCAATTGGTCCCCTGAGTTACTAAGCAAGGCAATATTATCAGCGAATCGAAAGTTACTAAGGTATTCTCCATTAACCCTTATCCCCAATTCTTCCCGATCCTAGTCTCTGATACCTCCGGTAGACACGCTGTGAATAGCATTGGAGAGACCGTATCTCCCTCTCTGACGCCTTTCTTTATTGGGATTTTGTTGCTTTCTTTATGGAGGACTACGGTGGCTGTGGAGCCACTATAGATATCTTTCAGTATTTTTGCATAAGGCTCGTCTACACCCTGGTTCCGCAACGCCTGCTTGACTGCTGAGGTTTCGACTGAATCAAACGCTTTCTCGTAGTCAATGAAAACTGTATGTAAGCGTTGGTTATATTCCGCACATTTCTCTATCACCTGATTGATAGTGTGAATATGGCATATTGTTGAGTAGCCTTTGCGGAATCCTTCCTGCCTGATCCTTTGGTTGACAGAAGTCTAAGGTGTTCCTGATTCGATTGGCGATTACCTTAGTAAATACTTTGTAGGTAAAGGACAGTATGCTGATCGATCTATAATAATCTCGGTACGGTAAAGATACGGTACAGATATGAATATCAATCGGGATTATTCGCATCTGTACATCGATTAACTTTCAGTAGCATTGGTCCATTTCTTCCTAACATCAAAAACAAACATCCAGCCATGCTGCTTCAATTCTCCAAATTTATTTCCAAGATCATGTGCTTGCAGCCATGAGCCTAGGGTATTAGGACGCCCTGATGGCACGCAGTCAGGCTGAAATGTTGTGTTGTGAGAAAATGTATCATGGGTGAATATATGACGAGTAAATGCAAGCTTGCAAGAATAATGAGCTGGACAACATAAACGCCACTGTCCTCGTTGTATTTACGTTGCTGTTGCAGACCTGCCTTCACAGACTATAAATCCCTGCCATATCGCTCTCTCATTCAAGGTATATTTATTCCTGTATTTATTGTTACGTTATGGCCAATGAAATTTAGTGGGGTAGTGAAATTAACAATTACAAATAATTAAATGTGCAATAGGGTAACGCATACGCGTATTCTTCATTCCAGTTCCCGCCGTGGTTGCTCAATGACCACGGTGTTAGGCTGCTGAGCACAAGGTCTCGAGATCGAATCCCGGCCATGGCGGCCGCATTTCGATGGGGGCGAAATGCGAAATCATCCATGTACTTAGATTTAGGTGCACGTTAAAGAACCCCAGGTGGTAAAAATTTCCGGAGCCCTCCACTACAGCGTGCCTAATAATCAGAAAGTGGTTTTGGCATGTAAAACACCATAATTTAATTTTTCATTCTAGTACATATTTGCGGCATGCTTATTCCTTTAGTTTGGCATTTCTTGAAGTTTCCGGGAAACTGGCGTTATCAATGGAGCCACATGTAATAAATGCGCATGCACATACAACTAAATACGACCATTAAATTGAATAGGGCTACGTCCTTTTCTCTCGAATAGTTATTTAATTAGCCTAACAAATATTTAAGATATATTGCGACATTCTTAACAATGTTTGTTGTATATTAATGCTTGTTATTTTAATTTCTGAGTAGCATAGGCACATAAATGTGCCCTTAGCATTAGCTATACTTATCCAGTAAACGTAGCACTCCCTAATGCGGCAATCGGGCGCTTGGCAGCATTTCCATGTTTGCTCGCCGAGACTAGAAACACTGAGACAGCCCGTGTTGGGTCAACACCTCCTCTTCCTTTTGAACGTTGCTATTGGATATGACAAATTAAGCTTCTGCGTACAAGAAGTTGCAGCTTCAGTGATTTTATGAACAAATCGTATTAAGAAATCCGAAGCAATATTTTGCTTCTGATTTGGTGTTATACAGTGCCTTTGTTTTAATGCAATGACAACTTTGTAATTTAACGCACAACAGCACTTCATACAGTGCTGTTTTCCCCTCTGTGGCGATAACTGGAATTCTAAGGTGTTCGGGTCGCGGTTCAGGTCTATACCTATCGCGTTCATTTCCGGGCAGTTCCTTAGAAGATATTTAAGAACGGTGCAATATTTCAAACCTAGAATAAGAAGTCACTAAAGTCTTTGTACTCGACACAGTTCCCTCGTCGTGGCTGGCGTGTACTTTTTGATTAGCGCGCGTCGGTAGTCTCATTTGCAAGTATAAATCACGAAGCCTCGACGCGATTCCGTTTCCGGTTATCAGCGTCGACATCTGTCTACCGACGCGGTGGCACGCTTCCGTTACAAATCCCCACATACTGAGATACTGTTCCACGCTAAAGCTTCGCCGAGGAGCTTCGTCGCACCACTTTCTCAGCAAGAGCTTCTTTCTCGCGTTTGGCCCATCAAAAAAAAGTCCCCAGAGATAGATGTGGGGACTTTCTGGTGGAGAATCTTACCCCTGTGGGGGTTTTTGTAGGGGATTATTGAATCTGTGGCCCCTTAAAATGTGGCTCAGCACAGGTACTGTACAGGACCACCCACTGATTTGTCGGACGCTTTTATTGGCATTGCTTAGACGCTATTGTTTACAAGAAATGCTAAATTAAATGAGGTTATTGACCTGAAAAATTGTACAGTGAGTGCTTTGTCTTGTGGTTATGAATGCAGTCTGGTAACCATACAGTGTGTTAATCATTTTACCTAAAGACCCAAGAGAAACCACATGACAACATACAAAGAAAGGTGGAGAGGCTATCCAATAAAATTACCTATAGAGAGAGGGCGATTGCAATTACCAAGGCATGGGACCCGTTTCTTGATTTCCCAGCGTCGCAAAACAACTTCCGCCTGATTTCTGTTTATTTGCCGCCGTCTGGGCTTTCCGAAAAAGAATTTCACGGAGCTTCAGTCACGCTGCAGAAGCAACAGCAGCTACTGGTTGCGCGCTGCCGATTCCAAAACTCAACCAGTGCACCAATGGGCCTGAACGCAATGAATGATCTGAGCGCAAGCGGCACCTTTCATGACGTCACACCATCTGCGTCGATCTGTTCGTATCAGTGCGCGCAGACAATGCACACAGTGTAGCAGCAAGGTAACCGAGCGTACAGTTGAGGGAGCCCGAGCGATCACTATGGTGAGCCACGTGAGCGTTATTGAGGAACGTACGCCCCATGTTTCGCTGTAGTAGCCGCCAGACCGGGCTACAGCTGACACAGCATGTTCGACGCGCTACTGTGGATGGACGGTTGGCGGCACGCATTGAAATGTACATACACAGAGCTGCTTCTGTGTGGGCGATTTCAGCTGATATTTTTTTTTTATTTTTAGCTGCACAGACGGCAGTCAAGTTATATGGTATTGCACTCCAAAGACACATTATAGCACGAAACACACGGGAAATACCTACTATCTTCGAACTGTGCGCAAGGCACAGTTTGTTCTCCTACACCCAAGGTACTTTTTGTTCGAGCTTGGCATGCGTTGTGCCCCTTCTGTTTTCGCTATGCCTAGGCAACTCAAATTTCTGCTCGTCTCGTACTGTTTATAAAAATGCCTATACACCTGTGCTAGCGTGTAAAATTGTCAAGTTCTTGTTACTCAACTTCACCACTTGAACGCGTACATATCTGGCTTTTACTGCTATTTGCTATTTTAGTCTTTTTCTCATGCGCAGTTATGGACTGAGTTCTCTCTGGAAGAACCACCACGTGGCTTCACATTTTGTTTTACGCAGTAGCAATAAGAACACTGCATTTTAGCAACAAGTTTGATTTTTCATAATTACTTACATGAGCATGAAGCGAACAATTTTCAATAATTTTATATTGCTGCTTTAATCCGTTCTTTTCTTTATAGTGGAAAATACTGGCCGTTATCTACCGCCAAACCAACACCACCACGCTAAATGCTTCAGAATATTAGCCTGAAGCAACTCTGTTTTAGGATGTCTTGTGTTTAGCGACTGAAAAATTAGTCACGATGCTCTTGTAATAGTCTTTTTACGACTTCCTTTTGTAGCACCGAAGCATTTTGTGGTACTGAAGGGGAAAAATGCACTTACGAACAAACCATTTCTGCGCTGTGGAACATACACATAATAAAAGGGCCCCCTGTGTAACAACGCAGGATTGTCGCGTAACTACTAAATAACAGTCGTGCAATCATATAACTCAGGTAATTTATATGCTGTAATCACGTATGAACGCTTCAGATTTTCTTTCCTACTTCTATATGGTCTCAGGCCACCTCCTTCATGTTTCATGGTATAAGAAATCTTGCGGAATAATCGACTCATTGCTACAAGGAATCTAGATCTATTTTATTCTGTTAACGTATTCTGGCACCGCTTCTTTTATATATAGCCAAACCAAGTATTTTTATTCGAAGTGCACAAGGCACAATGCCGCAATAAAATTTAAATAATTGTGATGAAAGGGAAGTGCAGCGATACGCATCGTGCGCTTGGAATGTGCAGTAATTTTATTGCAGCGCTAAGGCCTCCAGCGCAATGAAAAATGAGTATCCACTTCGTAAGAAAATGCATGCCACTATTTACGACCGCGATACATCCACGCAAAATAAAGGGTTTGAAGGATATTAGCGCCGAATGTGCACATTTTAACAGGTAGCGACTAGCAGCCAACGCGAGGCGTCATCCACACCAATCCACGAAATCGTGGTCCAGCCAGTGTCCGCCAGGCGGCTACTCCGATCTATCTTGCGGCCAATAGAAGCTAGAGACCTCGCCCTATGTGACATGATTTCAGCAACACTGACCACGTGTTGAACTTTTGTTCGAAGTGGTTCGGAAGGGTTTCTCAAAAAGGTTCTCGTTCGCATTCAGTTCCAACATGACTGAAGCATATTCTGCTTCTCACTGCACTAGCAAATAAGTTCTCATGATG